>NC_053025.1:179581751-179928351 GCF_003073215.2 Triticum urartu | reverse complement strand
GAGATCCAACTTTGGTTTTACCATTTTCCTAATAACAACTAAAATTTGCATAGGTAGTAATTAACCCGAGGATTATTAATTAACAACCACAGTCCAGTGCTCCACATGAGTGTTGGTCAACCAACCTAGCAGTCAGTGGTGCCACCTCGAGGCAACTCGAGGTATTCGGCTATCTTCCACTTAGCATAGACGGATGAGTCCACAGATAGAGAGCGTGCGCTTCTGGACACGGATCTGACTCACCGGGAGATCTCCTGGGGAAAGTTTTCCTTTCTTCAAAGAGCTTGTGCACCAGGATTCCAGGAATACTCGTGGTGTCCCACGATGGAGGATTGTCTCTGCAGATCTTGAGCTTTCCATGGGCAAAGTTGGGACACCCCTGTAGGGTTTAAACTTTCGAGAGCCATGCCCGTGGTTATGTGGCAGATGGGAGTTTTTACTATCCGATTGTAGTGAACTTGAAGATAATCTCACTAAAACACACCAACCGCGTGCATAACCATGATGGTCTCTTTCGACGAAGTTCGGGAAGAGAACACGGTGGGGTTATATTTGAACGTAAGTAGTTTAGGATCACTTCTTGATCATCGCTACATTGCGACCATTTGCGTAGCTTCTCACCTTGTTCTTGTATTCGTAAGTTAGCCACCATACGAATGCTTAGTGCTTGCTTCAAATTCACCACTTAACCATGCCATACCTATTTAAGCTTTGATAGTCTTGACACCGTGGGTATAGGATTGTTGAGTCCCCGTAGCTCACAAATTACTACAAACACAGTTGTAGGTACCATTGAGTCTGATGCAGGAAATGCCACTGAGCTCGAGTGGGAGTTTGACGAAGATCGTGTTCGTTTCTATGTTACTTTTCCAGACGATCAGTAGAGGACCTAGTCGGAGTATCCAGGGATAGTAGCAGGGTCGTGTTTTCTTTTTATCTAGTCTGTAGTTGGACTCTACTATATGAATGGATGATTGTATGATATTTATGCTACTCTGGGGCAAGTGTTTCCTGGATCTCGTATTCTATCTATTCACTTGGTTGTATGTATTTGTATGCCACCTTGCTACGCATCCGAAATGCGATTATGCCCGAATCATGAGTTCATCACGTGATTGGGATAGAATTGCATCTTCGGCGTTACAGTGCAGCTATTGGATATACTCTTGATGATCTTAAGGGCATTAGTCCCACTGTATGTCATCACAAAATTAATTTGGAGCCTGATGCTAAACCAGTTGTTGATCATCAACGACGGTCAAATCCTAAGATGAAAGAAGTGGTATGAAATGAAATTAACGCTTCTGGAGGCAGGTATAATTTATCCTATTGCTGATAGTTGATGGGTAAGTCATGTTCATTGTGTCCCTAAGAAGGGCGGTATTACTGTTGTTCCTAGTGATAAGAGTGAATTGATTCCACAAAGAATTGTTACAGGTTATAGAATGGTAATTGATTTTCAGAAATTAAACAAAGCTACTAGAAAAGATCATGACCCTCTACCTTTTATTGAAAAAATGCTAGAAAGACTATCCAAACATACACATTTTTGCTTTCTAGACGGTTATTCTGGTTTCTCTCAAATACCCGTGTCAAAAGAGGACCAAAAAAAGACCACTTTTACTTTCCCTTTCGGTACTTTTGCTTATAGACATATGCCTTTTGGTTTATGCAACGCCCCTGCTACCTTTCAAAGATGTATGACTGCTATATTCTCTGAATTTTGTGAAAAGATTGTTGAGGTTTTCATGGATGATTTCTCCGTTTACGGAACTTCTTTTGATGATTGCTTAAGTAACCTTGATCGAGTTTTGCTCAGATGTGAAGAAACTAATCTTGTCTTGAATTGGGAGAAGTGCCACTTTATGGTTAATGAAGGTATTGTCTTGGGCATAAAATTTTTGAAAGAGGTATTGAAGTTGATAAAGCTGAAGTAGATGCTATTGACAAGATGTCGTGTCCTAAAGATATCAAAGGTATACGAACTTTCCTTGGTCATGCTAGTTTCTATAGGAGGTTTATTTCTAGGCCTCTCACTAATCTCTTGCAAAAAGATATTCCTTTTGTTTTTGATGATGATTGTGTAGAAGTATTTGAAATACTTACAAAAGCCTTGATTTCTGCACCTATTGTTTAGCCACCCGATTGGAATTTACCCTTTGAAATTATGTGTGATGCTAGTGATTATGCTGTTGGTGCTTTTCTAGGACAAAGAGTTGATAAGAAGTTGAATGTTATTCATTATGCTAGTAAAACCCTAGACGGTGCCCAGAGAAATTATGCTACTATTAAAAAATATTTTTTTAGCAGTTGTTTTTTCTTGTGATAAGTTCAGATCTTAAATTGTTGATTCCATAGTAACTGTTCACACTGATCATGCTGCTATTAAATATCTTTTAGAAAAGAAAGATGCTAAACCTAGACTTATTAGATGGGTTCTGTTGCTGCAAGAATTGGATTTGCATATTATTGATAGAAAGGGAGCTGAGAACCCCATTGCAGACAACTTGTCTAGGTTACAAAATGTTCTTGATGACCCACTGCCTATTGATGATGGCTTTCCTATGAACAATTAGCTGTCATAAATGCTTCTCATAATACTCCATGGTATGCTGATTATGCTAATTACATTGTTGCTAAATTTATACCACCTAGTTTCACATACCAGCAAAAGAAAAAGTTTTTCTATGATTTAAGACATTACTTTTGGGATGACCCACACATTTGTAAAGGAGTAGATGGTGTTATTAGACATTGTGTACCTGAGCATGAACAGGAATAGATCCTGCGCAAGTGCCACTCCGAGGCCTATGGAGGACACCACACTGGAGATAGAACTAAGCACAAGGTATTGCAATCTGATTTTTATTGGCCTACTCTCTTCAAGGATGCTCGTAAGTTTGTCTTGTCTTGTGATGAATGCCAAAGAATTGGTAATAATACACTACAAAAAATACACTTCTGTGATGATACGTGTTTGTCACAGTAGGTCACATTTTCTGTCATGCATGTACATCCATGAAAAATTTATGAAAGAATCAAGATAGTCATACTTGTGCTATCGTAGAAGTGTTCCATGACATTACCAAAATTATCATCACGGAAGTGTCCACTTCGATGACGATAAATCACATGTCATAGAAGTGCTTTCATCAAGGGTGACTGACACGTGGCATCCACTGTAATGGAACGCCGTTAAGCTATCGGGTCCGGTTTTGGATCCGATAACCCGTTAACAGCCCCGACCAATGGGGATTTTCCACATGTAAAATCATCATTGGCTGGAGTAAACATGTGTCGGCTCACCGTTGGGAAAGATGCCATCCACTCATTGGACCCAAAGTGCCTATGATACGTCGACACGTGACACAGCCCAACAGAGGCCCATTCCTGTGAAAAGGCCGGCCCGTTTGACTTGGTCAAATGGTGGTGGGCCGGCCCACGGCAAGCCTGTTAATGGCCTGTTCGCATATAGCCCATTTACAGCCCGCTATCCCAGAGCCTGTTTACGGCCTATCCGAATTAGGCCCGGTAGCATCATCTGGGCCGTCCAATATAATTCCAGCCTGTTTTAACTTCCGGCCCATGTATGGCCCATGACGTCTTTTGGCCCATATGAGGCCCTTAGTAACCCTCGGCCCCTTAACGGCCTGTGGTAAAACTAACCCGTAATGAACAGTGTATCACTTTATATCCATTAATGGCCCATTATTCCGTTGGGCCGTTTCCAGCCCATGTTATCTTTCGGCCTTCTAAGGACCCATTTATTCTTGGGCTCATTTCCAGCATTCGGTTACTTACGGCCCGTTACTATCATTTTCTGCTTGTGGGCCAAATTCAGCCCGTGGTTACGGTCGGCCCGTTTGTGGCCCTTTAATACGTTGGGCCGTTTTCATGTCGAAAAAACCCGTTGGGCTGTTTTCATAGAGTAATCAAATACGGCCTATTAACGGCCCGTTATTTTCCATGAATAGTATGGCCCATGATTGGCGAAATGATGATACGCCCCGTAGAAGGCCCATGGATCCTACGGCCTGTAAAAGGCCCATGGATCGTACGGCCCGTAGAAGGCCAATGGATCCTACGGCCCGTATAGAAGGCCAATGGATCCTACGGCCCATAGAAGGCCCATGGATCATACGGCCCGCAGGAGGCCCATGGTTACAACAGTCCGTGTGTTGCCATGATTATTTTGGCCTAGTTTCCAAAAATAGGTTATTGGGGCCACTAGAAAAACACAGAGAAAGAACTGCAGTGACTACAAGCAAACAACTAAACAAGACAATAAGGAAATAAATAAGCAAGCAATTAACGCTAGCCCATTACTTCTATTACACATATTACATCCACTGGGCATCAAAGTTCGCCACCAGTGCAAATATAGGGAACAAAGAAGCATATTACATACACTGGCCATCAAAATTGGCCACCAATGCAAATAAACGCGACAGCAAAACAAGAGCATAACTGAAACAACTTCAGAAGAGCTCATGAAACGTGGTATCCACCATGCTGGGAATAAGCTTAGCAAGCTTATTAACTTTGTCCTATTTGGCGCTAAAATCCTCCAACGCTTGCTGTTGCACCAGAAAGTATGCATCTGTATGCTCCAGGGACTTCCGCCGTCCTTCCGCTTCTTGTCGCAGCACATCTGATCGATGTCTTTTTGCTTGTAGTTGAGACTCAAGAAACCGAACTGATTCAGACAGTGAGTTTGAATAGCTTGTGCAAGTGGTAGTGGCTAGTAACACGAACACTAAACCAAGACAGGACTTTGGGGTTGTCTCACTGTCTTCGAGATAGTCTTCCTTAGCTATTCTATCAGCTTTGTTGGAGACCAACAAGGATGTGTCAATTTCCTGAACCTTATCTGCATTACTTCCTTTACCATTGCTTAATAAGGCACTCTTCTCCAATATTCTGTCAGCATTCTAAAAGAAGAAACAAGCAGACACATAACAGGTTTAGCATGTACTAGTATATGAAACTCATTTCGGTGAACCAGTTCATTAGTAAGGTGGAAACGATTAAACTACCAAGTCTTCTATTGCCAAGTACTAGTACATAATAAAAGCATCAAACAAACATATATCTATGTCCTATGGTCATTGCATTATCTTTCCAAATCAAAATAGAGACACGGTTCAAATCATATCAGTTCAAAACAAAGCAGCAGTAAAAAATACAAAGTGTGGGAAACTACATGGCACAACATGATTTCAGATGGGTACCACGGGTCTACATGTACAACAACACTATTGGCTCTGTTGTGATGCTAGTAATGTGCATGATACGAGAAGTCAACTATATAGACAATTGAAATTGAAATCAACAGAGCTATCGATAAGAGCAAGCATGTTAAAGAAACATGCGGGAACATACCTGCTGTGCCATTGGAGTTTCGATTGGATCCTTCAATTTAAAAATAAGTTTGTATGAGTAAATATAGTGATACAAGAGCAAAGCAATATGCACGGCAACAATCATAGTTAAAAAAGGCGCGCCTAAGCGAGCGCTTAAGTGCGCCTAGGCTCTAGGTGTTGGCGAAACGCATTGCGCATTACTACGCTTAATCTGTGCATAACTGCGCATAAGCATGCGCTTTGGTTAGTAAAGCGCAAGGTGGTGGCAAAACGCACAATTAACACCTAGCGCTTTTTTGAACAACGATAGCAATGGAATCTTTAATTAGAACAGTTGTTCTTCAGGTTTAGGCACTTGTTCTACATGAACAGAGTACAGTAAGACGCAAGAATATAGTACTTAAAAATAGAAAATGAGCTTATAGACCTTACCACATTCTTGGTTCGGGACCAGTACAGAACAAGGCGTTCCCAGTCATCGTCCAGTAAATGTGTCTCAGGAGAACGTAAGGGAATTTGATGAGTTTCTTTGCCGGTGAAGTATGTTTTCTTCAAGTAATTCCGATACTGCCACCAAGCATTCTTGAAGATAGCAGAGGTATTAGCACAGGTTACCTCATCCTGAGTTTCCAAATCGGCCCTTCTCTATAGAGAAAAATGGGAAAATTTGTTGTATTATAACCATCATGGAGGTAGGATGTATGGGACAAAGCAAAGTAATTGCCATGAATAACATTACTTACACATAACTCCTGGACAAACACCTCCAACTGGCATTTTCCTTCATCTTCAGTATAATATTTCCAAGATGGGAAGATAGCACATATGATTTAACAACATCAAATGTGATAGATGCTAAACTACGACTAGCTAGTTGTGCTTCCTCCACAGGAATAGGCGTACTAACTGGTGGAGTTGGGGTTCACCGTGGTAGTACTGGCCCTTTGGGAACTGGAGCTGCCTTACTAACTGCTCTTGTTTGGGAGCTCTGTGGTGGAGATGGTGTTGTGTCAACAGGAACTGGGTTACTATCTGCTGGGGTTGGGGTTAGATTGGGTGAAGCTGGTTCTCTGTCCATCGCAGTAGGGGTACAATCTGCGAGAGTTTGGGTTATGTGTGGTAGGCCTGGTTCTCGTGCATGTACAACTGGGGTTCTATCTCCACCAAGAGGTAGCACTGTTTTAGCTGGTTCTCTGTCCATCGCAGTAGGGTTACAATCTGCGAGAGTTTGGGTTATGTGTGGTTGGACTGGTTCTCGTGCATGTACAACCGGGGTGCTATCTCCACCAAGAGGTAGCACTGTTTTATTTTAAGACTGTGTTTTTAGTCTGCTAGATGCTGGCATCACCCGCTCCAATTCAAATGACTGATAAACAGGAAACATAGTTGAATGTACAGACATTGTATGAGAGACAGATGCAATAGATATATAGTGTGGAAAAAAGAGGGCATGAAATATTTGACAAGTATATTGTTTAATTAAAACGGATAGCATGACATAATTTCACATATATGATGTATATCTAAACTGGATAGCATAGCATAACATAATTCAAAGATATGATGAATAACTAAACAGGATCGCATGACATAATTCACCTACATGTTATCTAAGTAATCAGGATCGCATCATTTAATTCACATATGTGATTTATATGCTAAACAGAGGGCATTAGATATGATGTCTGAACTAAGAACATGGTGTTGAATATTGTGTATATGATGTCTAAACTATGCAATGCAAGACACCATATGCATGATATGAGCAGTATAACCGTGCCAAGTTAGAGCATACACCTCGGTGGGGGAATAGGACTGGTCATCTATCTCTGAATCCATCTTTGAGGAGCTATCGGGACCCAATAAGAGATCTGCTTCGACAGGTAGCACTATCTGGTCTGAAGGCCTTGTTTTCACTCCAGATTTTTCAATCTCCCACCCAAATGGCTGATTCATAGGAAGAGTAATTTAATGTACAAACATTGTCAACAAATGGAAATGTAATGACGAAAAGGATGGGCAAGATATCATTCAAATATATGATGCCTGGTTAAACAGGATGGCATTGCACATTTCACGTATATTATGGCTGGCTAAAAGACATGAGACTGCATAATTCCCATATATGATATAGAAACTAAACAGGTGGCATTACAGAACATGTATAAACTAAACAGATGACATATATGATGTCAAAAGTATGCACTAAAAGGCAACATATGCATGATATGACTAACATCATCATGCCAAGGTAGAGAAAACACCTTGGGGGTAAATAGGAGTGGTCAACGGCGTCTGAATCCGCCTCAGAAAAAATATCTTCCTCTGGATTACAATCGGGAGAGGGTGGGGAGGGTTTTCCATTGAACCCACCATGGAGCGATCTCTGCATAACATTGTATTGCCGTGCAAAACTCTTCTCTTTTCTCTACATGTTCAGCATGACTGTGTACAATATCTAACATGCATACAAAAAAATATGGTGAGATTATGTAAGGAGAGCATGCAGAAATTTAGAGTGCTGGTAACAACTAGTTGATGGATCCAAAAATAATGATAGCAGGCTGATGATTGCTTTAATTTAATAAAAAGACAGATGATGATTGCTTTACTATTTGTTTCCCACCCAAGATTAACAACATAGGCAGAACCTAGGTGAACCAGATATTAGACAGAGATAATATTCATTGCTTCCTTGATATGTGCCCCACAACTAATTTAGAACTCAAGTTTGAATATTAATTTGGACCTGACTTGGATTCCAAGAGGTGAACAGGACGATAAAGTAGCAGGTAATTTTAAGCAATGCATAACATAAGCAGAAACAAAAGAGTGCAACCTCTCTTGTGGACCCGTGTACTCCTCATGTTCATCTGCTGAGTCGATGATGGTGATGCCGTTGTGGTGGTTGCCGGCGGCAGGGAAGGACATCTGAGGCGGCGAACGATGGTCAGGAGTCGTGATGTCTGGTTTGGTGGATGTTTCTATCGATGGAGTAGCTCAGTTGAGGTGGACGACGTCGCGGCAGGAGCAGGACAAACCACACAAAGTTCCCTTAGACACCTACCTGTAACTGAAGTAATTCTGTAAGGGATCATTTGGTTTGCATGATTCTAAAAACACAGGGATAGGAAAAACACCAGAATAGGATAGGAATGCACATGGTAAACAGAGCATTTGTAAACACGGGATTTCTATCAACATGAGTGTTTGGTTTACAGGAATTGGAAGAGCAGAGGAATGCAAAGAAACATGGACAAAATAAAGTGAAACCATATGAAAGCGTGTACAGTTAGAATTTTATTCTGCCACTAATGCACTTGGTCTCGTTTTCATGCATAGGATTTTGAAAAGTAGGTCTAGGTGGATGTTTTGCTTCATTCCTTTGAACAAAATGCATGAATAATTGAATAGTAGAGTGCCATTGGAAAATTCCCTATTGCTATGTTTTTCCGTCGAACCAAAATAGCCCTAATGGATTGACATGAATGTATAGTAATAAGTGATGCAACAAGTGTACAACCTCTTGGCCGTAGCCATGTCGACCTCAGCATCATTGGGTTGGTCGCTGAAGCAGTTGAGGCAGAGGTGGCTGTCAGAGGTGTGGAGGAAGATCTGAGGAATCTGTAGATGGTGTCCAGGGCACTGCTCTGTTGTGATGGATCGTTTTGTCGCTGGAGCAGCCCCGGTGAGCCGTAAGACGTCAAGGCTGAAGTAGCACAAGATAGACATCGTCAATCTCAAGTGGGATTCTAATAGCATCTCCAATAGATGATGTAAAATAGATGTAAAATTTACATCACCAAAAACCACCTAACTAGAACAGATGAGGTAAAAACTGTTGACTCTGAACTTAACTGTTGAAACTGAAATTTACAGTGGAATCTGAATGTTACTATCGAAACTGAACGCAATGGTAGCCCAGAGGCACTTGACACGTAGTTTAGGGAGGGCCTGCAGTTCATCTTCAACCTACACCCCCCTGAGCCGCCATCCACCACCGGCCGAACCGTCGGCCCCAGCGCCGCCTCGCCGCCCCGAAACAACTCCCCACCGCCAGTCCGCCGCCGCCCCGGCCAGCCCTATATGCCTCCAACCCCCACCTTGAACCCTAAGATAGATAGTGGGGTACCTCACCGGCGAGCCCCCGTCCCCGCTGCGGGTGGTTCTTCCTTAACTCTGGTGAGCCCCCCCCCCCCACCCCCTGAAAATTGACTAATCCAAAAGTCGATTCAGTCAACTGAAGTGTAGCTAAATCGGGGCAGAGCAGCAGCACGAGCGAGGGGGAGAGCAGCAGCAGCAGCGCGAGTGAGCGAAAGCCGGAGCATTAGTAGTTGGGTGAGCGAGCGATTGAGCGAGAGCCGGAGCAGCAGCCGCAGATCCGACTGGTATGGACGCCGCCGCCGAAGGGGCCTCACACTGGGGGAGAGCCACCGTGGAGATGTCGCCCGTGGCACCGGCTTCAAGGTAGCCGCTCCATGGGGGTGTGGGATGGAGCACCGTCGGCGCCGGGAGGTCGAGCTAAGGAGAAGGTGCGATGCGATGAGTGTACAACCTCTTTGGTGGTGCCGAGTAGGCCTCGGTTTCATCCGAGGAGTCGGTGAGGATGTTGCGGTTCCGGTGGAGCAGGTTAAGGCGGAGCTGTGGGGATGGAGCAGCCGCGATAGACGAGGAGATCGTCGGAGCAGCTCCTTGGAGGTGGAGGATGGGGCGGCTGAACTGGTGGGATGACGAATCCTCATCCGGGGAGGTGGACAAGGGACGTCGAGCTGTTGCTGTGGATGACGTCTTCGGGGAAGAGGCTCCGGCTGGGTAGCGGTGAGGTGGCGGACGGAGGAGGGTGGGGTTTCACGGCTGGAGTGGAGAGGTTATGGCGGCCTAGGATTTCGAATGGCTAAAAGGAGGTGATGGGAGGGGGTGAACCATGACTTAGGGACGCGCTTGTCCAAAATGTAGGGTGTGTTACAGAAGTACCCCCCATCGATTTGAACTAGTGGCCCTTTCGGCTCAGGGTTAGAAGGGGGATTTACCGTGTCGGGATTTGGCAGCTGGAGGGAGTTTTCACGCGTGTTGTAATTTCGAGATAGCAAGGCGCGGGTTGTGAAGGCGCCAGTTTTGGGAGCATGATATCTTAATCTTCGGGACATAACAAGGCGCGGGTTGAATTTCAGGGACAAGCCTAACGTGTAATATTGTACTTGTACGTACCAAATCAATTCGCACTTCCCTCGACCAAAAAGAAAACGAAAAAAATAAAAATATTCACACCACACAAAGAGAGGGTCTTGCCCGTTTTACTATAAAAATGCTATTCAAAGCTACTCCCTCCTTCCATCTATATAGGGCCTAATGCATTTTTCGATGCTAACTTTGACCAAATATTAGGGCAATAATATATGACATGCAACTTACACAAAGCACACCGTTAAATTCGTCTGTGAAAGGTTCTTTCAATGAAATAATTTTCACATTGTACTTGTCATGTACTATTAATCTTGTCAATAGTCAAAGGCGGTCTTAAAAACGCATTATGCCTTATATAGATGGAAGGAGGGAGTATGAATCCATGTTATGTCCAATTAAATTTTTTCGCTTGCTGTATAATGCATGTAACCTACTCATACCAACATTTTAGTGCATTCCAAATGTTTATACTACCGCTGCAATTCGAACTGAATTTGAATTCGTTTCTCTATTTCAATAAGAATCTAAAATCATGATTGTTGCCAACTTCAACCATCATTCGTGTATTACCTTAATAACACACCACATTATTACTATAGAGATAGATATGAACTATGTGTACTACATGAACTCGAATTCTATTTTTTGAATACACTTGATGTTGATTCCAAATAATAGTACATTTGGTGTACTAACTATATATTCATAATCTAAACCATGTTCCATACGTGTACACCATGTTTATCACACATAGGATAGTGCCCTGCCCCCTACATTATGACAAGTATTTAGACCTAAGTTTCAAAAGCCACACATTAGCCCGCATTATGATCAATGTTCTATATATTATACGTAGTACTAGCAAGATGCCCATGCGTTCCACAGAACATCAACATGATCAAGGGGAGGCCTAATTTGCAAATATGGAGAGGGGTGTGGGTATCTTTTTTTCAAAATTGCCATAGTTTCCTTCCTATCCATCAGATATAAATCTGACGGCCTATATTGCAGGATGGCAGGCACACCATCATCAACAACTCTGTTTTTTATAAGAGTAGAGATAAAATATATTATATGTAGTATAACATGTTCATAACCACACCATGTGTATCACCGTTATATATATTCACACATGCGTCGGTTTAAAACACTATGATAAATTCTTGAAATATCCGAATTAGCTTTTTATAATGAAGTATGATCTCTATTCGTCTTTTACACCAACACACTCCTCTTATCTTTGTAGCTAGCTAGCGCTAACTTTCTCTCGTGCATGCACACACCTGCATCCCTCTCACCCTCCCTCAGCATTCTCTAGCTCCATCATGCAAATTCGTCTTTTCACTTTAGGTCGTTCACCCACGGTGTGTGTAGGCCCCCCAGCTCCTTCTTTACTGCACACATCGATCGATATGCCTCTCTAGCCAGGTGTGCCTAGCACAAAACACAAGCTTCCCCTCTTCTCTTATCACCGTCCATGCCTCACTCCCACCACTCTTTTCATCGATCTCGTACTCGCACACTTCTTCCCCCTCGATATAGTATGAGTCTCGCACCACCTCCCAGATGCATCCCTCTCTCTCTATCCTTCTCCCCGTGCCTCATTTTCTTCTAACACACACATGCATGTATACCGATCGATCTCCCAACATATACCTAGGTTGACTTTAACTATTCCCCCCATCGATCGACGTACCTCACAAGTTATGTCTCTCCTTTCTCTGACAAAGGACGATTGATCTTCCTATGTAGTTATGTCAGATTACCACAGCCATATCGCCCACCCCCTCATCATTCGTGCATGCCTTCTGACCCGTCTCTCACACGCACGTGCACAGACAGGCAGCCATCCCCTCTCTTATTGATATTGCAGGAGTGCCCTCCGGTTGTCTAGCAAGCCTATCCCACCATTTGTTACAAGCAACTCCACTAGCACCCCCTCCAACACTCTAGCTCTGTCTCTCTCCCAACCTTACTCCTCTCCTACACATATGCATGGATGCCGATCGATCTCCCTTAATACATGAGGTAGATCGATCTCCCTTAATACATGAGGTAGGCCTCTCTCCTCCTCCACACATATACCAGCCATTGTACCTCTATAGTTAATTAGGCCTTCCTCCCCCCCACCACCACACACCAATAGTCGAGCACTGTAGGTAGGTATCCATGCCACAGAGACAAACTACACATGTCCCCTCTCACATTCTAGTAGGCCAGCCACTCTATATCTTTGACGTGGGCACACACAAATATGATGGCACTCTTTATAGATCACGTGCGCACACACACACATCATCCCTCTCTTCAATTCTATGGACACCTCAAGCCGATGATACCTCCACTCACTTCTCGTGGATCGCCCCCTCTATATATATGATATATCCAGGACTCTATTTCACACACATTGCATATGTTACATTTTTTGATTGACCCACCCCACCCCCCAAAACTCTCAAGAACCCACACACTATACTATCTCTCTACATTTGTATCTCTCTAACACAACCCCACGTAGGTGGTGTACATATACAAGAAGAGAATAGGTGCACCGTGCACGTACTCACGTTTCGTGCCCAGCCACACCCGCGCGGGTACACGGTGGAGCTCATTTCTGTACGAAATGGCAGCCCACGTGCTAATTTGAACGCGTGTAGCGGTTGTTTACCTACGGAGGTCATGTACCACACATGCACGAAACAAAGTTTGACTTGATGCGTTGACGTGTTATTTTTAAATAAAGTTATATCGCTCAATGGCACGTACACAGAATATGAAATGATTTTTATGGAGAAAAAGGTAGTCCGCTCCACTATATACAATGGAGCATGCTTGCCTGGTTTGTCTCGCTTCAGAGTATGTCACAGAAGGCTGCAGTGGCCTCTCTCTCTCTCACCGTTGGTCACTGATCCGGCCGCATCCCGTCCGTCGGCGGAAAGGGCGGATGTGCATCGTTTCTCCGTTCAACGGCGCCGAGGCAGCACGTCCCGATCTTTGGTACACGCTGTTCTCTCTAACCAAGCTCCGGTGTGGAAGGGCCTACGCCACCTGCTCGCTGCCGCGGTATGGGCATATTCCGCCCGCCGCCGCTCACCTAGTTACATCCCGACGACCTCCAGGTATCCCCTCCGGCCTTGCTCCACTGCCCGTCTTCCCACGTCGCTGCATGTGGATCTTCCATAGTTCTTTGCCCAAAACATAGCTTGTCCGGCGTACTTTCCATAAGAAATCTCGTCCTCACACCATTTTAGACAAACACAACTGTGTTGTTATCTTCCCTTAGGACAAGGAATATGCTTCTTTTTTGTCGTCGCATGTGTCATCAACTGTTATTGGCCAGTAATTGTTTCCTTTCTACCTCTTTTTTGCAAACAGGGCTATCCATTTCACCTCGTTACTATTGTGACCTTTTGGTGAACTGCACAAATTACTTTTTTCTTAAGAGTGTTTTGTGCAGTTCTACCAAAATGTCACACGGGCAACGTCTCTACATTTCAGTGCAACTGCACAAAGGGAGATTGGTTTTGCTCTATCCTCCTCATCCAACTCAGAGCCTAATCTTCTCCAACTAGTTAGTCTTAAGAGAGACTGCAAAGGTGACCGGCTTCTATTTGTGTGTTTATTGTTTCATCAGCAGTCCTCTATTATCGTAATCACACTTAATATCTTTGGAACAGGACGCTCAGCTCTATTTTAGTGGAACTACACAAAATGATCGGAATGTTGCATGCTCCAGACAGCTACTTTTTTTACAACATGCCTTGTTGATTTAGATAGAGCTGGGGGGACGTTGCTGCCAATGAAATCATGGATCAATTTTAATTTAACACCTTCTCACAACTTTGTCTTCAGTTGTGATGTAAATAATAGCTCTGATTAGCAAGGAAGTTAGTTTTTATTGTTTCCGAAAGAGCATCAATGGCAAGACACATGAAACAAAATCTGAAAGCTCACACCATTGTACAATTTCATGTCACTGGAAAATTATTTGTACAGTACGTCAATTATGTAAACAAATGCTGGAAGCTTGATAGCATTGCCAGAAGCCTCTTCGGCATCCGGGTCCATGTGCCATGCACAAAATTATACTCCTTCGTTCCTAAATATTTGTCTTTTTACAAATTTCAAATGGGCATAGTTTAGAGTGTAGATTCACTCATTTTGCTTCGTATGTGTACTCCCTCCATTGCTAAATATTTGTCTTTCTAGAGACTTCAACAAGTGACTACATATGGAGCAAAATGAGTGAATCTACACTCTAAAATATGTCTATATACATCTGTATGTAGTAGTCCATTTGAATCTCTAAAAAGACAAATATTTGAGTAGTCACTCGTTGAAATCTCTAGAAAGACAAATACTCCGGAGTATATTTAAGAACCAAGCGAGTAGTGCACAGCCGCATGGGAGACTCAGACCGGTCGTTGCACCGCATTAATAGTGAGTAATGAGAAGTCAAATCATAAGCCCCACCTTTCCCACTGTAAGTTGCTCGGAAGAAGCAACCATCAATATGCTCTTCTTATCCTCTCATACTACTCCATCTGTCATTGTTTATAGAGCGCGCTCACAAAAAGAGCAAATCTCTGGGACCAAGGCAACTAGTGATCGTCCTGAAAAATAGCATCGGTAGTTATAGCACGACGTCTATTACTAGAGGAAATAATGCGTACACACATGCATGCAGTGCTTCCACCCCGGGTACACACATGCATGCACTTACTCCACTCCGTAGTACTACATCGAGAGAAAATTGCGGTTACCACGCCCTAATTAATTGAGCATTAAACCAAACGCGTCTAAAGTTTCTCTAGTGGTGGAAATGCATTGAGAGAAATGCATCATAATGAAGCGCGCCCTGTAAACTGTGATGGAGGGAGGAGTAGTATGAAGGTGCAAAACCAAGTACGTGTATGGCCAGTCGGTCAACGCACCTCCTCTTGGCATATCACAGACATGTGGGACCGGAGTGTGAGCAAAGCGATCTCAATTGACGGCAAAATGGCCAACCCGTCGTTCCTTGAGAGAGACGAGGAGCGAGAACACACAGACGAGCTCGCACGGAGGCCAAGATATATTCGAGCATGGTTGATCAATATCATTATTACATGTTGGGCTGCCGTTTTTCACCCTTCTCCGGAATAAATGTGTACTTTATCAAAGATTAAAAAAATAAGAGTACAGAGGCTCCACCATGCGCTTCTCGTAGTAGTACTACTCGTACTACTAAACCTTGCTCTTGGCTCTTCGCCTCTTCGTGAAGTCAAACAATGATGGTACTCCGCATGTTTAGTACTAGTACAGTGTATGCCTCTGGCAATCTGACACCGAATGAACTAATGCATGTCCACCGCCTGGGCGAGGGTACGTTGCATTAGTCAAAAGGCGTAAGCGAGCTTCACCTTGTCCTACAAGCTTCTCCTTGTTCTGCAAGTTGACGGGACAGACCAACAAGTAGTGCTAGTCCATACTCCCTCCTTTATGGTTAATATGGCTTAATCTTTTTTGCGGGTAAATGTAACGCCCCGGATACAACTTTCCATATTCGTACTCCGACTCTTGCCTTTTCTGGAGATGCGATATGATATTCCTTCGTGGTTGGGTTCTGTCTTCGTTTTGCATTTTGTTCATGTCATGCATTTCATATCATGTCATCATGTGCATCGCATTTGTATACGTGTTCGTCTCATGCATCCGAGCATTTTCCCCGTTGTTCGTTTTGCAATCCGACACTCCTACATCCTCCGGCGTCCTCTTTTGTATATTTTCATGAGTGGGTGTTAAACATTCTCGGAATGGACCGAGATTTGCCAAGCGGCCTTGGTACACCATCGGTAGACCGCCTGTCAAGTTTTGTGCCATTGGGAGTCCGTTTGATACTCCAACGGTTAACCAGGGAACCGTAAATGCCCCTTGTTTGTTGCAGCGCAACAGCCCTCCAAAGTGGCCCAATAATCCATACAAAACCCCTCCATCCTCTCGGTTGTTCGATCACGATCGCGTGGCCGAAAACCGCACCTCATTTGGACACTCCCACCTCCTTCTATGTATGAATATGTCCTCCCCTTCCTTTTTCGCGCAGTACAAACCCTAGCCCCTTCTCCACCGCGCCGCCGGACACGTCCATCTGTGCCGAACATGTCCGTCGGACACGTCGCGCGGACCAATGGCAGGCCGCCACGTCGCTCCACCGCCGCTCTCCTCCAACCCGCCGCTGCAACGTCATCGGCCGCCTCCCTCTCTCTCCTCCGCACCCGCCGCTGGCCCGCGGGGCCCGAGGCCGGCCTGCCCGAGCCGCGACCGGGCCTGAGCGCCCAAGCCCCCGCGCACCGCCCGGCTCCCTGCCGTGCCTCGCCGGCGATTCCCGTGCGCCGCCCGGCTCCCTGTCGCGCCTCGCCGCCGATCCCCGCCGCCATCGCCTTCATCGCCGGCGCGCACCGCCGCCGCCGCCCAGTTCTTCGCCGACGCCCGCGGGCACCCCCGCGCCGCCGCACGCCTCCCCGGCCGGTGCCCCATCTCCGGCCGACCGGATCCGGCAAGGGAGCAGCCAGATCCGGCCGGAGCCTCCTCACCGGCGCCGCCCCGAGCCCCGCCGGCCACCACCTCTCCTTCCTTTCCGACGAAATCCTCAGATCCAGATCCAAACGAGGTTGACCCCGAGAATTTTGCCTAAGTCCCTAAATTCTTACATTCTGGAGCCCTGTTCATCATGCCATACCTCCTCATCCGTACCTCCATTTTTCATGCATGATATATCAAAATGTTCATCATGATGTGCTCTTTATTTGTTCCATTGTGCAATGCTTGTTTGAGTCCATCTTGATGCCCAAATTGTTGATGCAAGAGTGCTATAAAATGTTAGTTCATGTTATTTGGCAGA
The DNA here is from genome assembly GCF_003073215.2 of Triticum urartu. Lineage (NCBI taxonomy): Eukaryota > Viridiplantae > Streptophyta > Magnoliopsida > Poales > Poaceae > Triticum > Triticum urartu. The sequence goes on along the minus strand of NC_053025.1, from coordinate 179,910,924 downwards.
TCTTGAGCATTTGTCATTTTTGCCATGATTATTGTGTGCTGCATATGGGCATGAGCTCTACATGTGTTTTGGGCTATGCCATGCCATCTTTACAGGGGTGTATGCCATGTATTTTTGCGATCAATGTGATGACTAGCACAGGCATGGAAAGTAGCTCTCGTGATATTGCTGATTTCAGGGACTTAGAATTTCACTATGTCTTTACTCTGCTGTTATTTTTATACCATGTATTCATGTTTCTAGAGAGAGATCCATGCTTCTTTGGAGTATGTTATGTCAGGATGATTTTGACATATGGTTGTGCTCTATCTATCCATGCCCTTGTTTGCAATTATGGAGTGCCCTAGCATGACTCAATCTTGCTCTACTTTTGGTATATAATGTTCCTGGCAGATTGTTTACGTGTTAATCAATTTTGCCAAGGTTGTTGTAGTTGATCCATGCATGCTATGAGTTTGTTCTTACTTTGGTTAGCTTCATGAACATGTCTTCTTGCTGTTAGTATGATTAGTTTGTCATGCAATGCCTTGTGTTGAGTGCATCAAGCTCGCAAACATTCCTTCATAATTCTGTTGATGCCATGTCCAGTTTTCTGCTGAGTCTGAATCTGTTAACGAAACTTGCTATGTTTACATGGGTGCCATCATATCTTATGATCCTTTTTGGCTTATGGTCAGTAAGGGACGTTTGTTATATGATTTGAGTAGATCCATGCCATGCCTTGTATTGCTATGTTATGTTCCTATAGCATGTTGTTATCTTGCTCCAAACATTGCTTCCTGATGTCAATTCCTGACATGTTAGTATTTTCACTAAGTCTGTGATGCTGATATCTTTTGCTCTTTTGCCATGCTTGTTTGAACCTGCTCTTTTGTGATTTAGCCGTAGCTCAGTGTTCATCTTTTGTCAAGCATCTTGAGCAGATCATAGCCATGTGCTTTGTCTCTATGTTGGAGTGCAGTAGCTTAGTTTCTAGTTGCATTCTAGTTGGCATTGTGCTGTTAATAACAGAATTGTGCCATTCATGTTTTGCTTGCCATTTGCAAACTGTGCATCCGATTCGAGTGATCTTTATATCGATTTCAACCGAAATCAACTCATCTTTCCAGCGGCACACTTGGTTTGACAAGTTGATGCCTTGATCAATCTTTTCCTTCCGGAGCACGCATATGTATTGCATATCACATCCCGCATCTCATGCCATGTTTTGCATCATGTTGCTTGCGCATTGCATCGTGGTTGATTGTTGTTTCCTTTGCTTGTGTTCTTGCTTTGGGTAGAGCCGGGAGACGAATACATGATCGAGGAACCCGTTGAGTTCGCTTATGAGGATCAAGCTTTCGTCAACTCTGAGAACTTTGCAGGCAAGATGACCATACCCTCGAAATCACTTCTATCTTTGCTTGCTAGCTTCTCGCTCTTTTGCTATGCTGTGACACCTACCACTTGCTATATCATGCCTCTCATATTTCCATGACAAGCCTCTATCCCACCTTTCCTAGCAAACCGTTGTTTGGCGATGTTACCGCTTTGCTCAGCCCATCTTATAGCGTTGCTAGTTGCAGGTGAAGATGGAGTTTGTTCCTTGTTGGAACATGTTTATTGTTCGGATATCATTATTATATCTTGTTTACTTTAATGCAACTATACACTTGGTAAAGGGTGGATGGCTCGGCCTTATGCCTGGTGTTTTGTTCCACTCTTGCCGCCCTAGTTTCCGTCATACCGGTGTTATGTTCCTTGATTTTGCGTTCCTTACGCGGTTGGGTTATAAGGGGAACCCCTTGACAGTTTGCTTTGAATAAAAATCCTCCAGCAAGGCCCAACCTTGGTTTTACCATTTGCCACCAAAGCCTTTTTCCCTTGGGTTCTGCAGACTCAAGGGTCATCTTTATTTTAACCCCCCCCCCCCGGGTTAGTGCTCCTCTGAGTGTTGGTCCAAACTAGAGCCCCTTACAGCGCCACCTCGGGGAAACTAGAGGTTTGGTTTTAGTTGTACGGATTTCTTATCCGGTGTGCCCGGAGAGCGAGATATGTGCAGCTCCTATCGGGATTTGTCGGCACATTCAGGCGGCTTTGCTGGTCTTGTTTTACCATTGTCGAAATGTCTTGTAACCGGGATTCCGAGTCTGATCGGGTCGTCCTAGGAGAAGGAATATCCTTCGTTGACCGTGAGAGCTTGTGATGGGCTAAGTTGGGACACCCCTGCAGGGTTTTGAACTTTTGAAAGCCGTGCTCGTGGTTATGGGCAGATGGGAATTTGTTAATGTCCGGTTGTAGAAAACTTGACACTTAACTTAATTAAATGCATCAACCGCGTGTGTATCCGTGATGGTCTCTTCTCGGCGGAGCACGGGAAGTGAACATGGTCTCGTGTTATGCTTGAACGTAACTAGTTTTAGGATCGCTTCTAGTTCACGACCGTGCTTTGCTTCTCTTCTCGCTCTCATTTGCGTAAGTTAGCCACCATATATGCTAGTGCTTGATACAGCTCCACCTCACTACCTTTTCCTACCCATAAGCTTAAATAGTCTTGATCGCGAGGGTGTGAGATTGCTGAGTCCCCGTGACTCATAGATTACTTCCAAAACCAGTTGCAGGTGCCGATGATACCAGTGCAGGTGACGCAACCCAGCTCAAGTGGGAGTTCGACGAGGATTCAGGACGTTACTATGTGTCTTTTCTGGACGATCAGTAGTGGAGCCCAGTTGGGGCGATCGGGGATCTAGCATTAGGGGTTGACTTTCTTTATTTGGTTCCGTAGTCGGACCTTGATTGTATTCTGGATGATGTCATGCTATATTTATGTATTGTGTGAAGTGGCGATTGTAAGCCAACTCTTTATCCCTTTCATATTCATTACATGGGATGTGTAAAGATTACCCCTCTTGCGACATGCCTACTATGCGGTTACGCCTCTAAGTCGTGCTCCGACACGTGGGAGATATAGCCGCATCGTGGGTGTTATAGTAAATGAGAGAGCTTTATTCATATATAAGCATTCTTAGGACGATCAGCCAAGTCACTGGTCACTAGGAAGCGAGGTACCCCGCAAAAAAATAAGTAGGAAGCGAGGTGTTTCTTCAAGCCAGCTCTCAGCCACATTCAAAGTGCAGCAAGCATGGTTCGCACAAAGATGCGTCGCAAGGTTTGCTGACCTGTTTACATGCTGAATAACAAAAAAAGAGGAAATATTACCGAGCGCTCCAATTTGTAATAGGATATGAGCCAGAATTAAGCGAGAATTGTGGCGAGTGTTCCATGCAATCAACTTCCATTATCACAAGCGAGAACCCTCGAAGAGAACCAAATGTGTTGAAGATTGCTTTATCACATTTTAAAAATATAATAAGAGTGCAGACGCTCCTCCATCCGGTTCCTAGTACTAGTATAGTACATACCTCTATAGACTATAGTAGTAGTACTAGTACTAGTAAACATTGTGCTTGGCTGTTCGCCTCTTCGGTAAGTGCAACAATAATAGTACTAGTACAGTGTATGCTTCTGGCAATCTGACACCGAATTAACGGTTGCACATCAACTGCCTGAGCGAAGGAGAGATTGCATTAGTCAAAAGTTTCTCCTTGTCCTGTGAGCCACTGTGCGCAAGCTTCTCCCATCTTGCAAGCTTCTCCACGTTCGGCAAGTTGACGGGACACAGCAAAGTAATGCTAGTCCATACTGCCTCCTCTCCGGTTAATATTGCTTAATTTCAAATGAGATAAATACACTGTCTGTCACTGTATATTTGTAAAAATACAGTCAGTGGACTTCATAATACGCTCATTGCACTCAATATATACATTTTCCGGTGTTTATACAGTCACTAGCTCACCCTGGCTGAGTATGTGTGTGCATGCACGTATAGGTTGAGCACTTGAGCATGACCGTGTGTGTTCCGTCGTGTGCTCGGACATGCATGCATTAGGGCATCACACGTGTTTTTGCGTCCATGTGTACGTGTGACTGTTGCATACACGTAGGGGGAGTACGTGTAGGGGCCACTAAAGGAGCGGTCAAATCACATAGTAAGTTAGTCGGAAGAAGCAACCATCATTTCACTCTTCAATGACACGTACGCAATATAAAATGGTTGATATGGAGAGAAAAAGAAAACCACTATATATACACTAGCAGGAGCCTAAGATACAAGCCTGCTTGCTTGGGTTGCTCTCTTCACAAGCATAGAACGACGGTGACCACACCGCTGGTCACATATCCGGGCTGATCCCGCAGATGGGGGAAGGGAACAATGTTCTGCATAGACGCGGTCGACATCGGCGAGGGAGAAAATCCACAGTCGGTGCGTCCCAATCGGGGGTTACCGCAGTATGGGCCGATGCCGCGTCCCAACCGCCCTTCTAGCTACAGCCCGACGTCCCAGGTAGTCCATCTTCCTTTTGGAGCCGGCTTGCTCCACTGCCGCAGCTCCCCACGTAACTCCATCTCCATGTCGATCTTTCTCTACTTCTACCGGCTTCTACTTGTGATGAGTTTATGTCTCATGAACTAGTACCAGTACTATTATTCTAATCATACTTCTTCAATATATTTGCCATCGGGGATGCTCAGCTCAATTTTAGTGGAACTGCACAAAAGCATCATATGATCCGAGGGTGCCAGCCGTCTTTCCTTCGACAGGTTCTACCTGGCCAGGAAATTAAATCCTGTTTAGGGTTTAGGGTTTAAGTCGTAGTGACCCCATCAGTAGTTTTTTCTTTCGTACACGCTCTCACAACTTTTGTCTTTAGTTGTGAAGTAAATATTGGCTATGATATGTGAATCATTGAGATGCATCAGCATGCGTGTTAGTTTTCCTTTGTATTTGATGGAATGTTGTAACGGGGCAACCTTGGAGTAGGAATGAAAATGGAGTGGAAAGTATCCATTTTTCTGGAGAAAATATGGAAACGGAGAGAAACCAATGTTTTGTTTCGTTGGATTGCGCCATCGAGCAAAACCAACGTTTAAATCACGTCTGTCACGTTCGTGTCTCACCCTCCTCCATGGCTCGACCCCACACGGTCGCTCGGCATGCCACTCATCGCAAACTGGGTATATGATAACTTTCCTGCCTGCTTGTCGATGGAACGCGCCATGGAGTACTAGTACTACTGGAAGAGATTGATGAATTGGGGGAGGACAGCTAGCTATAGCATGGACTCCCAAGAACTTTTTGCATGCATGTTTTGGCCGGCTATTGCGACCTTTGAACATGGAGAAGTCGCGTGCACCAGGAAGCGGCGCGGGCGACGCTCTCTCGGCCGGCGCGCCGCTTCAATGCCGGCGCCAGTGAGAGGTCACGTCCGCTCTGGCCGGGCATGAATGTGGCAGTGACCATTTCGGGCGGGAAGCACGCGCGGGTGATGAAGAGGGTTCGGGTTGGTTAGGAGCGACCGTGGCAGCGGCCCAGACGCCCAAAAACAAGAGATGTTGTACGTTAATATTGCCGCGTATATAATTAACAACGTAAATAATGTGCCAGTTTGAAAAATATGATTGGAGATGGAGATGGAAATGGAATTTTACATAAACACGGATATGCATGTCTATGTCTACGTGTGTGTGCGCGACGACTCTCGCGGCCTGGAAGCGGGGCCGTGTTTTTGATCGAGTTTTCTTTCTTGGTACATTAAAAAATTGTCCGCCAGTTTTCGTTTCTTTTTTCTGGGAATGCGCGTATTCTATTTAAAACCACTGCTATGGAGAGATTGTTTTACTCCATTATAGCCTCTTGTTTGATAGAGTTCCTCGCATCTCGCTCTCTCATCCTCTCCATATCAAAACAAGATGACAATGTCCACACTATCTCTCTCCTCACCGGTGGTCATAGATCAGGCCGAATCCCGTCCGCTGAGGGAGTTTAGGAGGTGCAGCGTTAATGTTGTCGCCGTCGGCGATGGAGGAAGCCAATGCGCACCGTCCTCTCGGAGCCGGTGCTAGCGCAGACGAAGGTCCTCCATGCCCTTGTTCGCTGTCGTCGTGTGGGCAGATCCCACCCGCCCGCCTAAGCGACGTCTCGCCCACCTGAGGTATAACTTCTTGTACTAGTCCAGCTCCCCAGGTCGCTGCATGCGGGTTTTCTTCTATGCGACTACTCCCCAGCTCCCCATGTATAGTAGCTAGGGTTCGTCGGCTAGTCCAACATCACCTACTATTATAGAGGAAATGCCACTCGAAAAGTTGTCCTCATTTATGCCTCGGTGGAGGTATACATGTTGTTTTGACAAAAAGTACATGGTGGTTGTGCGGTCATTGTCCAAATGCTCCTATTGCTGCTGCTAATCTAATACTATCGCTGGTTAAATGAAGAAATGCTTTTTTCTCGGGTATCCTGGTTTAGTTCCAATCAAGATAATCATGATGCTTCTATTTGTTGGTGTACTTTTCAGAATTCTTATTGACAAATGAGATGTCATTGTTAATATTGTAAAACAAAGTAACAACACTATATCCCTTTTTTATATTTTTGGAAACAGCAATGCGTATCTCCATACCTGGGCATGTCTTCCTCAATTTTAGTGGAACTGCACAAAATTGGATGGCCATTGTTGTTCCGCCTCACTGTCTTCTGCCACGTGGTTCTTCCTTCCTCGAGCTTGACTACTGAGAAGAAACAAACCATAGTGAGGATTTGTCTAACTTCATAGGTGCCTCACCCAAACTTGATGCCAAGTGGATGATGCATCACCATGATGACCTACCGATGCTCGTCGTTGCGCCTCATGGTTGCGTCGGCTAGTGAAGCTAATCGATCTTCAATGGAAAACAAGCTGTCTTCCATCAGCGCTCTTTGCTTCTTATCCACAAAGATAATATCATTCGTCAGTTCACCTTGGTTGCGTTGGAGACGTAGTCGTCTTTCACGTTGGTGCAATTTTATCACACAATTGGCTATGAACCAAATGTTTCCTCGAAGAAGGATCGACGTTGGTACTAAGAGCATAAGTTTTGTATTGATTTCTAAGCCTTCTCACAACTTTGTCTCCAGCTCCCCTGTAATTTTATTTGCCCATCTATTAACTTTGCTTAAAAAAATGGTGTGGACTAAAAACCCGGATGGACGTAGTAGCCCTCCATTTTTATTTACTCCGCATATTAGATTTAACTGAAGTCAAACTTTGTAAAGTTTGACCAAGTTTAGGCCGAACACAACAAACCATAATTATTAGAGATGGCAAACTGTACATACTCACAAACCTTTCCGATAATTGAAATTAAAATTCTTTATTTGTACACACTCTCACACGTTTCTGATAATTTGGCGCATGTGTGGTTGTTCACTTAAGGGAGGGTAGTGTACCGCACGTGAAGGACAGGAAGTGCGACCAGGACACATGGACAATAGATTTCTTCACTGGTACGTTAAATAAAGAGTTTCATTTCATATTTACACAATTTAAAATGATTGTTATAGAGATAAAAAGAAAACCACTGCACTATATATTGGTCGTATACACGAGTACTATATGGACACAACTTCATTGACTTTAGTGCACCTGCCTTTGGATTTATGACAGGTGGGCCCAAAATGTGGCTGGCCCACCTGTCATACTGCCAAAAGCAGGTGCAGTTAAGGCACCGGAGCTCAGTCTGTACTACAGTATATATATAAGCTGGAGCCTCAGCGCTTGTTCGCTAGGGTTTGCACTGTCCACACTCTCGCCGCACTACATATATATATATACACGCTGGAGGCTCAGTGTTCCTTTGCTAGGGTTTGCTATATTCACTGTCTCTCACCCTCTTCACCAGATCTAAACAAGACTACATTGTGGCCTCTGTCTCTCTCACCCCCCTCACAGCTGGCGAAAGAAGCGTCCGGATCCCATCGCACCGCGAAGGGGAGGAGGTGCAGCGTTCACTCTATCGCCTTCGGCAAGGGAGGCAATCCACTGCTGGCTGCGCTTTTCTCTTTCAACTAGTGCCTGTGTGGGAGGGCCACCGAACCCTTCTTCCTCGCTGTCGTACGTAGTATGGGCAGATCCGACCTCCCGCCGCACGCCTTGCCACATCCCGATGACCCTGACGTATAAGTTTCTTTGAAACCGTGATTGGTCTAGCTGCATGCTGATCTTTTTCATTCTGTAGTCGAATCTAGGTCTTGGTTCAAAGAGGAAAGAAGGGTGCGGTGGGGTGGAGCATGAATCTAGGACGTGGTTTAATGAGGAAAGGAGGGAGGGAAAGTATTATAGACTAGCTATCCAACCACTTTGTTGGTCGAAAAGGGAAAAGGGGGTAACCCAGTACACACATATGTAAGGAACCGAACTCTTTATTGAAAAGGGAAAGAAACTAGGGGGTGAGGTAGTTTGTGCAGGACTAGATTTGCTGCCCTCACATCAGAAAAAGTTTCAAAGAGAACAAATATGGGACCAATGCAGATATGCTGCTTGGCTACATACTCTGCATCACCCATTTATACATGTGGATGCACATGGTGCTGGCATGTCCCATGACCCATCCACATGATCGTGCAGTGTGTTTTGAGATGTTGTGCTACTTGTATTGGTACTGTTTTAAATAAATGTTGAATTGAAGCTATTGTATCTTAGCAATGCGACTCTCAGAATTAACTACTGAACTATTTTAAGAGAATTTCTCTGTTAATATGAATCAATGCAGCCGTTTTAGAAATGCTACTATCCTATACTTTGTTTTCCGTCAAGATAAGGTAGATGCTTCTTTTGTGGCCGCATGTTTCATCCTCCTTTATTGGCAGTAATTCTTTCCTTTTTTGCCTCTGTTAAATTAGGGATATCTATTAAACTTGTTGCTATAGCAAACTTAAATGTCACATCGGCGACTTTACTTGATTTCAGAGTAACTGCACAAAACAAGATTGGATTTCCTATTTGTGTTGGCAGAATCTTACGTGATCTTGTGTGCGTCATGACAGGTTGGTACTTGCCTTCATCCAGATGATCATGCAGTGTGTTTTGAGATGTTGTGCTATTTGTATTGGTACTATTTTAAATAAATGTTGAATTGAAGCTATTGTATTGCTTTCTTTTCCCATTAATTAGTGAACAAAAATGGGACCAACCCAGACATTATGCTTGTTGCTTTGTTACAACAAACTCTGCACCACCCCCTTTGTAAGTAGATAGAAGCACATGTTGTTGTTGCGCCCACTCTCCCCTGGAACTGTTTATGCTTTTTGTTAATCTAATGTCGCTGGTAAAATTAAGCAATGCCACTCTCAGAATTAACAACTGTATCTTATTTCAAAACTGCAACACTTGTTAGGGATTGGTGGGATTACCATTTTTGTGGCCGCATGTTTCATCCTCCTTTATTGGCCAGTAATTGATTCCTTTTTTGCCTCTGTTAAAATAGGGATATCTATTCAACTTGTTGCTATTACGACATTTTGCTTCGCTTAATTTTGGTGGAACTGCACAAAATGCGACCGGATTTCCATATATGTGTTGAGATCTCTCTCAGGTCTTCCTCATGAGTTGTTTCAAATCTTGTCTTGAAAGGTCAATACCAACTTTCCTCAGAATTAACTACTGAATCTTAGTTCAAAACTACAACTCTTGTTAGGGATCGGAGGGAGTACCATTTCTGTTAGGGATCGGCCCGAGTACATGTTTAAGAAATGTATTGTTCAGATAATGTCTCTGTTATTATATATCAGTTACAGTGTTTTACAAATGGTACTATCCTGCTTTGTAGTTCTTTCTACATGTTTAACCAAGGTATTGTTAAGATAATGTCTCTGTTAAAATGAATCAATCGCATTGTTTTAGGAATGATACTTTTCTGCTTTGTCGTTCTTTATACATGTTGAAACAGGGCATTGTTAAGATAATGTCTTAGTTAATATGAATGAATCACACAGATTGAGAATTGCTACTCTCATACTTTCTTTCCGATTAAGATAAGGTAGATCATTTGATGTTTTTCTTCTGGGAGTACAAGTCATCAACCATTATTTCTCAGTAATTGTTTCCCTTATACCTTTTGGTGCTTACAGGGATATCAAAACTAAAGCTCGGTTTTATTCCAACTTTGATTTTAGTTGAACTGCACAAAAGGAGCCAATGTGTCTAAGGCAAACTGCTAGATTAGTGGGTCCAGTTGGTCTTACCACTTTGCAGAAAGAAGCAGTCACTGTTTGCACTACATTACACAAGGAATGATCGAGAAGCTTTACAGAGTATTAGTAGATGCTGGTGACATGACTAGTCTGTAGAGAGCATAGGAAACTCTACAACACGTGGAGTGCACTGGAAAAAAAGTGCCCAAACAAGTACAGGAAGCCAGGACAGGACTCCAAATCTGTCAATGTCATTCTAAGCAACAATGATGGGGCATCTGGGTATGGTAAGCTGTTTACCGTACTTTCAGTTTGTTAGTCCACCGATTGGTGGGTTGACACTGGGGCCAATATTCATGTGTGTGCTGCTGTGTCTTTGTTTTCTTGCAGCATATAAATACGATATCCACAGGGATGCTCAGCTTGATTTTAGTGGAACTGCACAAAATGTCCAGATGGTTTGTGTCCTCCATAATACTTCATCATGCACAATACATCGAATGGTTCTCTAATCATTCGTCGTCACCTTGAGCCACCAGACTATATGTTTGAATGGTGCTGCCAGCGCCGGCCATTAAGAAGGGTAAGAAGAAAGACAATAATAGAGATGGCTGCTTTACTTGTGGTTCAGAGGAACACTGGGCGAACAAGTGCCCAAACAAGTACCAAGAAGCCAGGACAGGACTCCAAGTCTGTCAATGTCACTCTAAGCAACAATGATGGGGCATCTGGGTATGGTAATCTGTTTACCGTACTTTCAGTTTGTTAGTACACCGATTGGTGGGTTCACACTGGGGCCAATATTCATGTGTCTGCAGATGTGTCTTTGTTTTCTGGTAGCATATAAATATGAAATCCAGAGGGATGCTCAGCTTGATTTTAGTGGAACTGCACAAAATGTTCAGATGGTTCGTGTCCTCCATAATACTTCGCATCATGCACAATACATCGAATGGTTCTCTAATCATTCGTCGTCACCTTGAGCCACCGGACTATCAGATGACAAACCCTGCTCGTTCCATTACATATTTTGAATGGGAAAAGCTTGTCAAAGTTGACATTAGTTATATATTGGAATTGGAAAACCTTGTCAATTTTTGCTACTTGATGTTAGCCAGAAGACATGCATTTGATATTTTTGAGTGGGACGCCATTTGCTGTGAGCAACGTCGATTGTTTTTTCCTATTCCTGTCTTCAGTTCAAAAGTAAATATTTACTCTGCTGAGATGCATAGTCACATGAATGTTGACTTATGTAAGATATTTTAAGAGTTTGTTCTGAATATTGTCTATGTAATGCCAGGCCTTGTGTTTGATTGCAAATTTGAGCTTGGAATGTTGTGGCATGCGGCATCACGAGCTGTTCACCATGCCTCCTGAGAATAATGCTTCGTATTGTTTTGCATGTCAATCTAATGCCCGTGATTTGCTTGTTAGGAAAATCATCCTCTTCTGTTGTTTCCGTGCTTAAGAAGTTCATCGTCTTATGTTTCATTCATAGCCTATACGACAAGTCCAGTAGGTTAGACGTGAAACCATATGATCTTCCGACCAACTCTTCATCTTAGGCCATGATTGGATCATCGTTTTCCAACCAAAACCGCTTGTAAAACTGACGCTTGTAAATAAAAGCAGATGGTCTCGGGTTGTAACGCCCTCGATGCGTCTATCTCCTACGTGTCGAAGCACGACTTAGAGGCATAACCGCATTGAAAGAAATGTCGCAAGTAAGGTAATCTTCATAACAACCCATGTAAATAGATAAAAGGGGTAAAGGTACATAGTTGGCTTACACTCGCCACGTCACACAAATACATGAATAACATTACAATCATCCAATACACTCATGGTCCGACTACGGTACCAAAATACTAGATCAACCCCCACATGTGACACGGCGCCTGATCGCCCCAACTGGGCACCACTACTGATCATCTGGGAAAGACACATAGTAACGGCGAGAGTCTTCATCGAACTCCCACTTGAGCTCAAGCGCATTGTATGGAACGGTATCATCGGTCCCTGCATCTGGTTTTGGAAGTAATCTGTGAGTCACGGGGACTCAGCAATCTCGCACCCTCGCGATCAAGACTATTTAATCTTATAGGTAAGGCAAGGTAATATGTGGAGCTGCGGCAAGCGACTAGCAAATATGGTGGCTAACCTGTTTGCAAAAGAGAGCGAGAAGAGAAGGCAAAGCACGAACGAAGAACTATGATCAAGAAGTGATCCTATAGCAACCTACGACAAGCATTACTCCAACACCGTGTTCACTTCCCGGACTCCGCCGAGAAGAGACCATCACGGTAACACACGCGGTTGATTCATTTTAATTTAAGTTGAGTTTCATGTTATCTACAACCGGACATTAACAAATTCCCATCTGCCCATAACCGCAGGCACGGCTTTCGAAAGTTCAAATCCCTGCAGGGGAGTCCCAACTTAGCCCATCACAAGCTCTCACGGTCAATGAAGGATATTCCTTCTCCCAAGACATTCCGATCAGACCCGGCATCTCGGTTTTACAAGACATCCTCGACAATGGTAAAACAAGTCCAGCAACACCGCCCGAATGTGCCGACAAATCCCGATAGGAGCTGCACATATCATGTTCTCAGGGCACACTCAGATGAACACTACGTACAACTAAAACTAACCCTCATGTTTCCCCGAGGTGGCGCTGCAAGTGGCTCTGTTTGGACCAACACTCAGAGGAGCACTGGCCCGGGGGGGTTTAAATAAGATGACCCTTGGGCTCCGAAAACGCAAGGGAAAAAGAGGCTAGGTAGCAAATGGTAAAACCAAGGTTGGTCATTGCTGGAGGAGTTTTATTCAAGGAGAACTGTCAAGGGGTTCCCATTATAACCCAACCGCGTAAGGAACGCAAAATCCAGGAACATAACATCGATATGATGGAAACTAGGGCGGCAAGAGTGGAACAAAACACTAGGCAAAAGGCCGAGCCTTCCAACCTTTACCAAGTATATAGGTGCATTAAGATAACAAGTTAATATAGTGATATCCCAACAATAAACAAGGTTCCAACAAGGAACGATCTCCAATCTTCACCTGCAACTAGCAACGCTATAAGAGGGGCTGAGCAAAGCGGTAACATAGTCAATCAACGGTTTGCTAGGACATGGTGGGTTAGAGGTTTGACATGGCAATTTGGGAGGCAAGATAAGCAAGTGGTAGGTATCGCAGCATAGGCGTCGCAAAAGAGCGAGAATCTAGCAAGCAAAGATAGAAGTGATTTCGAGGGTATGATCATCTTGCCTACAAAGTTGTCCGAGTTGACTTGATCCTCATAAGCAAACTCAACGGGCTCCTCGTTCGCGAACTCATCTCCTGGCTCTACCCAAACAAGACAAACAAGCAAAAGGAACACAATCAACCACGTGTAATGCTCAAACAACATGATGCAAACATGGTATGATATGCGGCATGCGGTATGTGATGCATATGCAAGATTGGACAAGGAATGATTGAACCTGTCCTCAACCTGGAAACCAAAGAGTGCCACTATAAAGGTGAGGTGATATCGGTTGAAATCGATATAAAGATCACCGGAATCGGATACACGGTTTTGAAATGGCAAGCAAAACAAATATGGCACCGGTCTGCGATAATCAGCAAGTGACCAACTAAATGCATCAAGATAAATATGCTACAGCACTCAAACATGACAACAAAATACATGGAAGGGATCCACTCATGATGCTTCACAAAATATGAACACTGAGCTACGGCTAATTCATCCATTAACAGGTTCAAACAAGCATGGCAAAAGTGCAAACGGTAACAGGTTTCAGACTTTGTGAAATTAACACAAGTCTGGAATTTAACATCAGGAAGCACACTTTAGAGCATGAAAACTACATGCTATAGGAACTTAACATGGCAAAGAAAGGCATGGCATGAAGCTAATCAAAGAACTTAACAAAAGTCCCTTAGTGACCTTGAGCCAAAAAGGATCAGAAAATATAATTGCAAGCATGTGAACATGGCAAAAACATAAACAGATCTCAGACTTTGTGAAAAACTGGAGCATGCAAATCAGTTAACGAGTAGGCATGTTTACAAGCTCGATGCACTCACTACAGAGCATGGCATGACAAACTAAGCATACACCCATAAATAATACATGGCATATAAGCTAGAAATGGCAAAAACAACAACATAGCATGCACGCATCAATAGCAATATCCTCGCCAAAATCGCTAACAAGTCAACAATCTGCCAGGATTCACGATATAGCAAAAATAGAGCTTCATTTACTCAAGCTAGGTTGCTCCATAAATGCAAACAAAGACATGGATGGATAGAGCACCACAATTTTAACAAAACATCCTTACTGATCATCCTAAAAAGAGGCACGGATCACTAGGCAACAACATGAACATATGGCATAACCACAAAAACAGAACAAGGACTTAGTGAAATTCTAAGTCCCTGAAATGAGCATTACCGATTACGCTACTTTGCAAGCTTGTGCTAGTCACCACACATATCACAAAAATACATGGTAAGAACCTATGTAAAGATGGCATGACATATAACAAAACTCATGTAGAGCTCAGGAGCATATCGTGCACACATTAAACATGGCAAAAAAATGACAAATAGCTATTTGATGAAACAGATCTGACAAGTTTATCACATAGAACTTAAAATGATGCAATGAGATGAAATGATGTACTCTTTGAGACGAACATTTTGATATGCTACACGCGCAAATCGAAGCTACGGATGCAGAGTTACGACATGCCAAAGTTTGCAAAAAGATTAGGGTTTCGAGGATAAAAGTCAACCGAGGAGATTGTCTCAGATCCAGATCCCGATTGCACGCTTCCCGAGGTCATCGGAGCTATTCACCAGAGTGGACGCAAAGGTCGCCGGAGATGCTGCCGGGGTCGAGGGAGGCCGGGGCGACGCGGGTCGCCGGCGGGGCGGTGTACGGCGGGGCGCGCGGCGCTCGAGGAAGGCCTGTGAGGTGCGGATGTCGGGGGCTTGCCACGGCGGCCCTTTGCTCTGGTGGCCGGACTTTGCGGCGGCGGCGACCCGGCGGAGGCGGCGCGACGATCCCGCGGGCGGCGGGACGCCCAGGCGGCGTGGAGGAGGCGCGATGGGCTTCGGGAGGGCCCTCCACGGGACGCTGCGGGTCGGCGGCGGAGACAGGCGATGTGGGCGCCCGGGCGGGCGAATCAGACGGTGACAAGTGGCAGTGGCGAGGTGAAAATGGACATGTTCGTCGGTGGAATTTTATCTGGTGGCGGCGGGGATGAAAAGAACTAGGGTTAGGGTAGGAGAAGACCCGGAAATTTCGAGGGGAAACCTATAAATAGGGATAGGAGGAGCTAGGAAGCTCAGAATGAGGTGCGGTTTTCGGCCACGTGATCGTTATCGAACGCTCTAGACAATAGAAGGGCTTTTGGTGGGTTTTGGGCCAAATTGGAAAGGTGTTGGGCTGCAACACAAACAAGGCCTTCTCGGTCCCTCGGTTAACCGTTGGAGTATCAAACGAAGTCCAAATGGCACGAAACTTGACAGGCGGTCTACCAGTAGTAAACCAAGGCTGCTTGGCAAGTCTCTGTCCAATCTGGAAATGTTTAACCCCACGCACGAAAATAGGTAGAAAGGGGCACCGCAGGAGATAGGAGCGCCGGAATGCAAAACGGACAACGGGGAAAATGCTCGGATGCATGAGACGAACACGTATGCAAATGCAATGCACATGATGACATGATATGAGATGCATGACAAAGGCAACAACACATGGGGACAAAAACCTGAATCCAAGGAAAATAAAATAACTTAGTGCCGGAAACGGCAAGAGTTGGGATACATATAAGGTAAATTACATCCGGGGTGTTACAACACTCCACCACTACAAAAGGATCTCGTCCCGAGATCTAGGATTGGAAAAACACCGGGTACTCTGAACGGAGGTGATCCTCGCGTTCCCAGGTGGCTTCACGGTCGGAATGGTGTGACCACTTGACTTTGAGGAATTTGATTGACTTATTGCGAGTCTTGCGCTCAGTTTCTTCAAGAATAGCAATGGGGTGCTCACGATAAGAAAGGTCTTCTTGGAGATCAATGTCTTCGAAGTTGACGGTGCGGTCAGGGGTCTTGAAGCACTTGCGAAGCTGAGAGACATGGAACACATCGTGCACATTTGCAAAGTTGGAGGGACGCTCGAGTTGATAGGCGAGATCGCCTCTCTTGCTGACGATCCTGAAAGGACCCACGTATCTAGGGGCAAGCTTCCCTTTGATACCGAAGCGACGAGTACCTTTCATTGGAGAGAGGCAGAGGTAAACATGGTCTCCGATCTCGAAAGCCAAATCACGATGCTTACTATCATAGTAGCTCTTCTGGCGCGATTGCGCTGCTTTGAGGTTATCACGAATGACTTTGCACATCTCCTCTGCCTCTGTGATCAAGTCATTTCCAAGAAGTTGACGTTCACTGGTCTCTGACCAGTTAAGAGGAGTACGTCACTTCCTGCCATAGAGAATTTCAAATGGGGCCTTTCCCGAACTTGCTTCAAAACTGTTGTTGTAGGAGAACTCGGCATATGGAAGACAATCTTCCCACTTCATACCGAAAGAGATAATGCAAGCCCTGAGCATATCTTCGAGAATCTGATTGACACGCTCGACTTGACCGCTAGTTTGAGGATGAAAAGCTGTGCTGAAACGGATGTTGGTGCCCATGGCCTTCTGAAAAGAATCCCAAAACTTGGAGGTAAAGATGCTGCCACGGTCTGAAGAGATCAACTGCGGAATGCCGTGCAGAGAGACAATCCGAGAGGTATAAAGCTCCGCCAATTGAGCTGCAGTGACAGACTCTTTGATAGGCAGAAAGTGAGCCACTTTAGTGAGTTTGTCGATGACAACGAATATAGCATCATTGCCATGCTTGGACTTTGGAAATCCCGTCACGAGGTCCATCTCAATGTGGTCAAACTTCCATTCTGGAATGGCAAGAGGTTGGAGGAGACTAGCTGGTCATTGGTGTTCTGCCTTCACTCTTCTGCAGACATCACATTCATTCACGAACTGAGCAATCTTGCGCTTCATTCGAGTCCACCAATAAGCCTGCTTGAGGTCCTGGTACATCTTTGTGCTCCCAGGGTGGATGGAGAGGAGAGAATTGTGAGCCTCGTTCATAATGACTTTACGGAGGTCACCTTTAGGCACAACAATGCGATCCTCGAAGAGAGTATCCTTGTCAACAATGTGATCCCCGAAAGTTGGTCTTAGAAAAAAGAAGTGTTTCTGTCGTGCTTTAACATGATATATCCTATTTCAAGACTTTGAGCGGGTCATCCTATGGCTTCAACCTCCTATCCCGAGGGCGGGGTACTTCTCATCAGGCCAGTTTAGCAAACTAAACTCTAGCGGCTTTGAGAGAGAAATTAGGCTCCCCGGGTAGTGACCGCACACTCGTGTCAAAAAAAAGGAGTGATATATAATAATAATAAAACTTTGCAATGACTAAGAAGAAGAACACTTACTATAAAGCGGCTCAAATAAACTTAAGAGCCCCCAAGTGACTTGGGTAGAAGAATGATTGCATGTACCGAAGTACTTATATCATATCTATGTTCAACCAAACTTTAAACGCGTCTTAACCGACCGTCAGCTTCTCCCTCTTCGGTCAAGGACCAAAAAGTGTTATGTACTCCATCGGTTGAGAATATCGACGGTGTTTCCAATAACCAGGCAATCAGGCCATAAGGCTGTAACAGAGAAAGCGCGCTCAGGGAACTTATGCTATATTACCGTGAAGTGTAAGAAGCATCTTCGAAGAAAATAGTACCCCCACCGATACCTTTCTTCGGTGCTCATTGTTATTATGAGACTTGTGCAATAGATTTTTTGTACTCATGATTTTCGTTGTGTGCCGACCATCATTGAAAACTATAAGAGCGCTAGCTTTCGGCTTCACCCAGTCTGAGGTCCGGCTCGGGCGACCCGATCGTGACAATCTCAGAGGTGCTCCCTTTACTCCCTAGCCGAACAATCGGGAACGTAGGGGTAAACACGGAGCGAGGCAACCCAGCTTGCAAATCGCTTAAGTCAATATGGTGCATATTGTGGCATAATACACGAACAAGGAACGAAGCCGTACAAGTATAATCATATGCAAGTGGAAAAGCTTCATGAAGGAAGCCCCCAAATGAAGGTATTTGAATTTATGCGTCACAAACAAAGTTTGGACAAGGAAATTTTTTACAAGCAACTTTTTTCCAAAAAGGCATAATGCTTGGTCGAACCGAACGCAAGTTAGAAATTAAAGCTTTGAGCATGAAAGGGACTTAGCCGGTTAATGTGTTCGGTATTGATGACGCGGTCCGAGCTTGATGCGGGGCAAGGTTCCATCCCCCAAGCTGGTCCCGAGGTGGCAGAGCGGAGAGCTCGACATGCCGAAGTGGTGACATAGCACGGTCAATGCAGACCGGCAGAGTGACGCCGAAGTCCCCGGATCATTTTCCTGTGCACAAAAAATAGTGCAAACCAGAGATAATAGTAATAATGATAATTAAAAAAATGTTGCATAATAAATAATTTATGCAAAGTGAGGAATAGAAGAAATATGGCCTGGCACCGAAGTCAATGTCGATGCAGGGCGTCGGCGTGATGTAGTAAAGGTGTGGCAAAGCCTGAATTCACAGGTCGGTCCGAGCTCCAGATGCGGTGTTCGCCGGACTATGTACGGAAACCAACCTCGTTAATGCGGTCACCATTTGATAGACCTCTGTACATATCATGGACAAACCAGAGTAATAATTCCTTGGGAAAAATGAACCCAAACAAGCAAAAAATACTGGGATTAATAGCACCTGGTTTATTTGTTGTAGCAATCCGAAGGAAGGTGATTCCCAAAATTGGGACTCCCTCCGCACACCCATTGCCTAATGGGCGATAAAACGACGACATGGCAATGCTGGTAAAGGTTGACTCGCCGAGGCAAAGCCCTCGGCCCGGCTAACATGACGGAGCTGGTCGGCTAGTGAGGCCGAAGTGTCCGGAGTAGGTTGATGAAGAGATGGCGAAGCCCCCGGTCCAGCCGAGATGTCGAAGCCTTGACGTCAGCCGATGAGTCGAAATAGGTCGGCGTGATGGACACCAGCTTGAAGAAGCAATAGTGTGGCCCTGTCGATGCAGGTCGTGACGTGGTCGATGCCGGCTTGATGAAGCGACCGTGCGGCCATGCCGGTATGCCCGCTCCGTGTAATCCGTGGGGCGGCAATGTTGATGATGATTTATCCTTCGTGATGCCGGACTCTTGTTCCGCTTACCGAGATGAT
Source organism: Triticum urartu (assembly GCF_003073215.2). NCBI lineage: Eukaryota > Viridiplantae > Streptophyta > Magnoliopsida > Poales > Poaceae > Triticum > Triticum urartu. The sequence continues at coordinate 179,891,560 of NC_053025.1, read as the reverse complement.
GATCCGAAGAAGTTGAGCTCTGCTAAAGTGACGACGTGTCTAGCGCAGGTCGGCAGCCGTGGAGTAATATTGCCGGACTGGTTTGACACCAGCATGATGTTGAAGATCATTCAAAAGATCTTAAAGTTAGTGGGATGTGTTCGGGAACAAAACACAATACCCCATACAAATCTTCCTTCAAAAGGGATGTCCGAAATCCCGTTCATAAAAAAGATGAACTCGGGTCGGATTTGTTTTCGCGCAGAAAACAGATCCGAAAAGTGATGCACTAATCGGAAGGTTCCTGGAGTTTGGACGGTCGGATCGAGTTGAAATTTTGAGAGGTGGTAGATATAGGAATTCCGCAGCCGATCAATGGTTGGATCTTCCAAAGGACGTCCGAGCTAGAAGCTGGACACCACGCCCTAAACTCATCCAAATTCCCATCCAAATTTGACAGGGCTCCGGTATATCGTGGATTGCCAGAGATTCCTCCATCGGAACTCGATGAAATTATCCAGGGTTTTTATAGACTCAATTCCACACAATTCCACCAAAGCGATCGTCAAAGCGATACTCGAGGAGGTGGTGGCGGCAGATACGAGTTTGCTGTCCAAAAAAAACAGCACGGTCGCTTGAGGGCAATGTTGACATTGAGCCTGTTGGGGAACGTAGCATAAATTCAAAATTTTCCTACGTGTCACCAAGATCAATCTATGGAGTCATCTAGCAACGAGGGAGGATCGGATCTACATACCCTTGTAGATCGCGCGCGGAAGCGTTCAAGAGAACGGGGTTGATGGAGTCGTACTCGTCGTGATTCAAATCACCGATGATCCTAGCGCCGAACGGACGGCACCTCCGCGTTCAACACACGTACGGAACGGAGACGTCTCCCACGCCTTGATCCAGCAAGGAGGAGGGAGAGGTTGATGGAGATCCAGCAGCACGACGGCGTGGTGGAAGTAGCGGGATTCCAACAGGGCTTCGCGAAGCGCTGCGGGAGGAGGGAGATGTGTCACGGGAGGGGAAGGGAGGCGCCAGGCCTTAGATTGGTTTGCTCCTCCTTTTCCCCACTATATATAGGGCCAAGGGAGAGGGGGAGGCGCAGCCCTTGCCCCTTCCTCCAAGCAAGGGTGCGGCCAAGGGGGGGGGAGGAGTCCATCCTCCCAAGGCACCTCGGAGGTGCCTTCCCCCTTTAGGACTCTCCCCTTTTTCTCTTCTCTTGGCGCATGGGCCTCTTGGGGCTGGTGCGCTTGGCCCATATAGGCCAAGGCACACCCCCTACAGCCCATGTGGCCCCCGGGGCAGGTGGCCCCACCCGGTGGACCCCCGGGACCCTTCCGGTGGTCCCGGTACAATACCGGTGACCCCGAAACTTGTCCCGATGGCCGAAATAGCACTTCCTATATATAATTCTTTACCTCCAGACCATTCCGGAACTCCTCGTGACGTCCGGGATCTCATCCGGGACTCCGAACAACTTTCGGGTTACCGCATACTAATATCTCCATAACCCTAGCGTCACCGAACCTTAAGTGTGTAGACCCTACGGGTTCGGGAGACACGCAGACATGACCAAGAAGTTCTCCGGTCAATAACCAACAGTGGGATCTGGATACCCATGTTGGCTCCCACATGTTCCACGATGATCTCATCGGACGAACCACAATGTCAAGGACTTAATCAATCCCGTATACAATTCCCTTTGTCTATCGGTATGTTACTTGCCCGAGATTCGATCGTCGGTATCCAATACCTAGTTCAATCTCGTTACCGGCAAGTCTCTTTACTCGTTCCGTAACACATCATCCCGTGATCAACTCCTTGGTCACGTTGCGCATATGATGATGTCCTACCGAGTGGGCCCAGAGATACCTCTCCGCTTACACGGAGTGACAAATCCCAGTCTCGATTCGTGCCAACACAACAGACACTTTCAGAGATACCTGTAATGTACCTTTATAGCCACCCAGTTACGTTGTGACGTTTGGCACACCCAAAGCACTCCTACGGTATCCGGGAGTTGCACAATCTCATGGTTTAAGGAAATGATACTTGACATTAGAAAAGCTTTAGCATACGAACTACACGATCTAGTGCTATGCTTAGGATTGGGTCTTGTCCATCACATCATTCTCCTAATGATGTGATCCCGTTATCAACGACATCCAATGTCCATGGTTAGGAAACCGCAACCATCTATTGATCAACGAGCTAGTCAACTAGAGGCTTACTAGGGACATGGTGTTGTCTATGTATCCACACATGTATCTAAGTTTCCTATCAATACAATTATAGCATGGATAATAAACGATTATCATGAACAAGGAAATATAATAATAACCAATTTATTATTGCCTCTAGGGCATATTTCCAACAGTCTCCCACTTGCACTAGAGTCAATAATCTAGTTCACATCGCCATGTGATTAACACTCATAGGTCACATCGCCATGTGACTAACACCCAAGAGTTTACTAGAGTCAGTAGTCTAGTTCACATCACTATGTGATTAACACTCAATGAGTTTTAGGTTTGATCATGTTGCTTGTGAGAGAGGTTTTAGTCAACGGGTCCGAAACTTTCAGATCCGTGTGTGCTTTACAAATCTCTATGTCATCTCCTAGATGTAGCTACCACGCTCTATTTGGAGCTATTCCAAATAACTGTTCTACTTGGAGCTATTCTAAATTGTTGCTCCATTATATGCATCCGGTACCTCTACTCAGAGCTATCCGGATAGGTGTTAAGCTTGCATCGACGTAACCCTTTACGACGAACTCTTTTACCACCTCCATAACCGAGAAACTTCCTTAGTCCGCTGGTTACTAAGGATAACTTTGACCGCTGTCCTGTGATCCATTCATGGATCACTCTTGTACCCCTTGACTGACTCATGGCAAGGCACATTTCAGGTGCAGTACACAGCATAGCATACTGTAGAGCCTACGTCTTAAGCATAGGGGACGACCTTCGTCTTTTCTCTCTATTCTGCCGTGGTCGAGTTTTAAGTCTTAACTTCATACCTTACAACTCAGGCAAGAACTCCTTCTTTGACTGATTTCATCTTGAACACCTTCAAGATCATGTCAAGGAATGTGCTCATTTGAAAGTACTATTAAGCGTTTTGATCTATCCTTATAGATCTTGATGCTCAATGCTCAAGTAGCTTAATCCAGGCTTTCCATTGAAAAATACTTTCCAAATAACCCTACATGCTTTCTAGAAATTCTACATCATTTCTGATCAACAATATGTCAACATATACTTATCAGAAATTCTATAGTGCTCCCACTCACTTCTTTGGAAATACAAGTTTCTCATAAACTTTGTATAAACCCAAAATCTTTGATCATCTTATCAAAGCATACATTCCAACTCCGAGATGCTTACTCCAGTCCTTAGAAGGATTGCTGGAGCTTTGTATACTTATTAGCATCTTTTCAGGATTGACAAAACCTTCCGGTTGTATCACATACAACCTTTCCTCAAGAAAATTGTCGAGGAAACAATATTTTGACATCCTATCTGCAAGATTTCATAAATAATGCAGTAATCGCTAATATAATTCCAACAGACTCTTAGCATCGCTACGAGTGAGAAAGTCTCATCGTAGTCAACTCCTTGAACTTGTCGGAAAACATCTTAACGACAAGTCGAGCTTTCTTAATGGTGACATTTACCATCATTGTCCGTCTTCCTTTTAAAATCCATCTGTACTCAATAGCCTTACGACCATCGAGCCGTTCTGCCAAAGTCTACACTTTGTTTTCATACATGGATCCTCTCTCGGATTTTATGGCCTCGAGCCATTTAACGGAATCTGGGCCCACCATCGCTTCTCCATAGCTCGTAGGTTCATTGTTGTCTAGCAACATGACTTCCAAGACATGATTACGTACCACTCTGAAGTAGTACGCATCCTTGTCATCCCACGAGGTTTGGTAGTGACTTGATCTGAAGTTTCATGATCACTATCATAAGCTTCCACTTCAATTGGTGTAGGTGCCACAGGAACAACTTCCTGTGCCCTGCCATACACTAGTTGAAGAGACGGTTTAATAACCTCATCAAGTCTCCACCATCCTCCCACTCAATTCTTTCGAGAGAAACTTTTCCTCGAGAAAGGACCCGATTCTAGAAACAATCCCTTATTGCTTTTGAATCTGAGACAGGAGGTATACCCAACTGTTTTGGGTGTCCTATGAAGATGCATTTATCCGCTTTGGGTTCGAGCTTATCAGCCTGACACTTTTTCACATAAGCGTCGCAGCCCCAAACTTTTAAGAAATGGCAGCTTAGGTTTCTCTAAACCATAGTTCATACGGTGTCATATCATCGGAATTACGTGGTGCCCTATTTAAAGTGAATGTGGTTGTCTCTAATGCCTAACCCATAAACTATCATGGTAATTCGATAAGAAACATCATGGTATGCATCATATCCAATAGGGTGCAGTTATGATGTTCGGACACACCATCACACTATGGTGTTCCAGGCTGTATTAGTTGTGAAACAATTTCCACAATGTCTTAATTCCATGCCAAACTCGCAATTCAGATATTCAACTCTATGATCATATCATAGATCTTTTATCCTCTTGTCACGACGATCTTTCAACTTCACCCTGAAATTACTTGAACCTTTCAATAATTCAGACTCGTGATTCATCAAGTAAATATACTCAATATCTACTCAAATCATCTGTGAAGTAAGAACATAACGATATCCACTACATGCCTCAGCACTCATTGGACTACACACATCAAAAATGTATTACTTCCAACAAGTTGCTTTCTTTTTCCATTTTACTGAAAACGAGGCTTTCAGTCATCTTGCCCATGTGGTATGATTTGCATGTCTCAAGTGATTCAAAATCAAGCGAGTACAAAACGGTCCATTTGCATGGAGTTTCTTCATGCATATATACCAATAGACATGGTTCGCATGTCCCAAACTTTTCAAAAACGTGTGAGCCCAAAGATCCATCAACATGGAGCTTCTTCATGCGTTTTATACCGATATGACTTACGTGGCAGTGCCACAAGTAGGTGGTATTATCATTACTATCTTTTGGCATGAACATGTGTATCACTACGATCGAGATTCAATAAACCATTCATTTTAGGTGTAAGACCATTGAAGGTATTATTCAAATAAACAGAGTAACCATTATTCTCCTTAAATGAATAACCGTATTGCGATAGACATAATCCAATCATGTCTATGCTCAACGCAAACACCAATCTCGATGGTAGAGGGAGCGTACGATATTTGATCATATCAACATTGGAAACACTTCCAACACATATCGTCAGCTCACCTTTAGCTAGTCTCCGTTTAATCCGTAGCTTTTATTTCGAGTTACTAACACTTAGCAACCGAACCGGTATCTAATACCCTGGTGCTACTAGGAGTGCTAGTAAAGTACACATCAACACAATGTATATCCAATATACTTCTATCGACCTTGCCAGCCTTCTTATCTACCAAGTATCTAGGGTAATTCTGCTCCAGTGGCTGTTCCCCTTATTACAGAAGCACTTAGTCTCGGGTTTGGGTTCAACCTTGGGTTTCTTCACTAGAGCAGCAGCTGAATTGCCGTTTCATGAAGTATCCCTTCTTGCCCTTGCCCTTCTTGAAACTAGTGGTTTTACTAACCATCAACGATTGATGCTCCCTTTTGATTTCTACTTTCGCGGAGTCAAACATCGCGAATATCTCAAGGATCATCATATATGTCCCTGATATATCATAGTTCATCACGAAGCTCTAGCAGCTTGGTGGTAATGACTTCGGAGAACTATCACTATTTCATCTGGAAGATCAACTCCCACTCGATTCAAATGATTGTTGTATTCAGACAATCTGAGCACAAGCTCAACAATTTAGCTTTTCTCCCTTAGTTTGCAGGCTAAGAAAATCGTCGGAGGTCTTATACCTCTTGACGTGGGCACGAGCCTGAAATCCCAATTTCAGCCCTCGAAACATCTCATATGTTCCGCGACGTTTCGAAACGTCTTTGGTGCCTCAACTCTAAACCATTTAACTGAACTATCATGTAGTTATCAAAATGTGTATGTCAGATGTTCGCAACATCCATAGACAACGTTCGAGGTTCAGCACACTAAGCGGTGCATTAAGGACATAAGCCTTCTAAGAAGCAATGAGGACAATCCTCCGTTTACGGACCTAGTCCGCATAATTGCTACTATCAACTTTCAACTAATTTTCCTCTAGGAACATATCTAAATAGTAGAACTGAAAACACGAGCTACGACATAATTTGCAAAATCCTTTTTGACTATGTTCAGGATAATTAAGTTCATCTTATGAACTCCCACTCAGATAGACATCCCTCTAGTCATCTAAGTGATTACATGATCCGAGTCAACTAGCCCGTGTCCGATCATCACGTGAGACGGACTAGTTAACGTCGGTGAACATCTTCATGTTGATCATATCTTCTATACGACTCATGCTCGACCTTTCGGTCTTCTGTGTTCCGAGGCCATGTTTGTACATGCTAGGCTCGTCAAGTTAACCCTAAGTGTTTTGCTGTGTAAAACTGTCTTACACCCGTTGTATGTGAACGTAAGGATCTATCACACCCGATCATCACGGCGTGCTTCGAAACGACGAACTGTAGCAACGGTGCATAGTTAGGGGAGAACACTTCTTGAAATTGTTGTAAGGGATCATCTTATTTACTACCGTCGTTCTAAGCAAATAAGATGTATAAACATGATAAACATCACATGCAATCAAATAATAGTGACATGATATGGCCAATATCATATAGCTCCTTTGATCTCCATCTTGGGTTCCATGATCATCTTGTCACGTCATCGACATGCAAGTTGTGATGCCTATTACAAGAACATGATCAATCTCATACATCACATATATCATTCATCACATCCTTTTGGCCATATCACATCACATAGCATACCCTGCAAAAACAAGTTAGACGTCCTCTAATTGTTGTTTGCATGTTTTAGGTGGCTGCTATGGGTTTCCAGCAAGAACGTTTCTTACCTACGCAAAGACCACAACGTGATATGCCAATTGCTATTTACCCTTCATAAGGACCCTTTTCATCGAATCCGATCCGACTAAAGTGGGAGAGACAGACACCCGCTAGCCACCTTATGCAACTAGTGCATGTCAGTCGGTGGAACCAGTCTCACGTAAGAGTACGTGCAACGTCGGTCCGGGCCGCTTCATCCCACAATGCCACCGAATCAATATTGGACTAGTAATAGTAAGCATATTGAACAAAATCAACGCCCACAACTACTTTGTGTTCTACTCGTGCATAGAAACTACGCATAGACCTAGCTCATGATGCCACTGTTGGGGAACGTAGCATAAATTCAAAATTTTCCTACGTGTCACCAAGATCAATCTATGGAGTCATCTAGCAACGAGGGAGGATTGGATCTACATACCCTTGTAGATCGCGCGCGGAAGCGTTCAAGAGAACGGGGTTGATGGAGTCGTACTCGTCGTGATTCAAATCACTGATGATCCTAGCGCCGAACGGATGGCACCTCCGCGTTCAACACACGTACGGAACGGAGACGTCTCCCACGCCTTGATCCAGCAAGGAGGAGGGAGAGGTTGATGGAGATCCAGCAGCACGACGGCGTGGTGGAAGTAGCGGGATTCCAACAGGGCTTCGCGAAGCGCTGCGGGAGGAGGGAGATGTGTCACGGGAGGGGAAGGGAGGCGCCAGGCCTTAGATTAGTTTGCTCCTCCTTTTCCCCACTATATATAGGGCCAAGGGAGAGGGGGAGGCGCAGCCCTTGCCCCTTCCTCCAAGGAAGGGTGCGGCCAAGGGGGGGGAGGAGTCCATCCTCCCAAGGCACCTCGGAGGTGCCTTCCCCCTTTAGGACTCTCCCCGTTTTCTCTTCTCTTGGCGCATGGGCCTCTTGGGGCTGGTGCCCTTGGCCCATATAGGCCAAGGCACACCCCCTACAGCCCATGTGGCCCCCGGGGCAGGTGGCCCCACCCGGTGGACCCCCGGGACCCTTCCGATGGTCCCGGTACAATACCGGTGACCCCGAAACTTGTCCCGATGGCTGAAATAGCACTTCCTATATATAATTCTTTACCTCCGGACCATTCCGGAACTCCTCGTGACGTCCGGGATCTCATCCGGGACTCCGAACAACTTTCGGGTTACCGCATACTAATATCTCCATAACCCTAGCGTCACCGAACCTTAAGTGTGTAGACCCTACGGGTTCGGGAGACACGCAGACATGACCAAGACGTTCTCCGGTCAATAACCAACAGCGGGATCTGGATACCCATGTTGGCTCCCACATGTTCCACGATGATCTCATCGGACGAACCATGATGTCAAGGACTTAATCAATCCCGTATACAATTCCCTTTGTCTATCGGTATGTTACTTGCCCGAGATTCGATCGTCGGTATCCAATACCTAGTTCAATCTCGTTACCGGCAAGTCTCTTTACTCGTTCCGTAACACATCATCCCGTGATCAACTCCTTGGTCACATTGCGCATATGATGATGTCCTACCGAGTGGGCCCAGAGATACCTCTCCGCTTACACGGAGTGACAAATCCCAGTCTCGATTTGTGCCAACCCAACAGACACTTTCAGAGATACCTGTAATGTACCTTTATAGCCACCCAGTTACGTTGTGACGTTTGGCACACCCAAAGCACTCCTACGGTATCTGGGAGTTGTACAATCTCATGGTCTAAGGAAATGATACTTGACATTAGAAAAGCTTTAGCATACGAACTACACTATCTAGTGCTATGCTTAGGATTGGGTCTTGTCCATCACATCATTCTCCTAATGATGTGATCCCGTTATCAACGACATCCAATGTCCATGGTTAGGAAACCGCAACCATCTATTGATCAAGGAGCTAGTCAACTAGAGGCTTACTAGGGACATGGTGTTGTCTATGTATCCACACATGTATCTAAGTTTCCTATCAATACAATTATAGCATGGATAATAAACGATTATCATGAACAAGGAAATATAATAATAACCAATTTATTATTGCCTCTAGGGCATATTTCCAACAGAGCCCCCGAGCTCCATAGATGATTCCTCCGTGATCTTGATAGAGATCGGAGTTGATGTTTGATGAAGGCCCTCGTCCGAACATGGTGATCCGAACACGGGGCGCAATTCTTGGTCAAACCAAGGTGACCAGTCGAACTGGTGATGGAGACGCTGAAGTCGCAGTTGATCTGCCGGCGAGCCATCGATCCTTTTGTCGATCACACAGCGGAACTCTCAATGAAAGCACCAATGTCAGTATCAAAACCGGCGGATCTCGGGTAGGGGGTCCTGAACTACGCGTCTAAGGTGGATGGTAACAGGAGGCAGGGGACACGATGTTTTACCCAGGTTCGGGCCCTCTTGATGGAGGTAAAACCCTATGTCCTGCTTGATTAATATTGATGATATGGGTAGTACAAGAGTAGATCTACCATGAGATCGGAGAGGCTAAACCCTAGAAGCTAGCCTATGGTATGATTGTATGTATATGATCTATCGAGTAGCCTGGCCTCGGTTTATATAATGCACCAGAGGCCTAGGATAACAAGAGTCCTAGCCGAATACGCCGGTGGGGAGGAGTCCTTGTCTTGATCACCAAGTCTTGTGGAATATTCCTTGTATGCGTCAGCTGTCCGAACTGGCCCATGAGTATACGGCCATGGGGGTCCTCGGCCCAATCTAATAGATCGGGAGATGACGTGGTGAGTACCCCCTAGTCCAGGACACCGTCACACTTGGTTGGTCGATTTCGACTAGTAAAATATACACCGGTCTCTCAAATTACACGCGTAACCCGCCGGTTTTACTTACAGGCCTCGGGCCCTAGGTTTCATTATGCCTGTATTTTATGTGATGTTTCCGATGACGAGTAAACTACACTTGTATCTTAATACAGGTGCGAAATAAGCCAGAGCTCCCAAGCGCGGCCTTACCATTTCATGCCGTCTCAGTCTCTCGAAGGTGCTCATAGGTGTCCGATGATCCTGGCTTACTGAATGAGCAGCGGGCGCTGTTTCAGACCATCTGTAGGGCCCGTGAGGCCCTCTCCGTCGTCCTTCGAGTTGTTGCGCTCGCCGTGGCGCCAAGCATTGTTAACATGGTCCATGAACATGAGGATTCAGGAGATGACTTTATTTTGACTCGATGATAGTAGGGACCCACTAGGGCCATAGCCGTACGTACGCAGGTGCCTCCTTATTATGTACAACTATATTTTTTTTGCTTCCTCCTGGTTTCCTGACATCACGGTCCCACACCATTTTCAACCTATGTAGTTAATATAAATGAGAGAATTGCACAAGGTGCAGCCGACAGCTGGGACCAAGCAGCTCGAGCAGTATTTGTGTTTTTGAGGCGTGAGCACTACAGAGTTTTTCTTGGCGATGTTTTCATTGTTGTTCAGAGGAGAGCAGGGTATTAACTGGGCGGGCTGTGGCCTGTCTAGCCCAGGACAGATATCCAGCCCAGATATTAATTTTTTTCAAGATGAAAATGGCTAGCCCAGCTATACGTTTTTTTGAGGAATACCCATGCAAGGTCAACTTGTTATTCTCCGCCCCGCTGGGCTGCAAATCTTTCCTAGGAGGGATGCATTAGGCTTAACAGGAAAATGAGCTTTAAAAAATAATAAATGGGATGTAATTATAAAAACTGGGCAGCAACTATATAAAAATGCACCAAGACGAAATTAGTTTATAAAATATTATTTATGGATTTTGAAAATATTAATTTTTAATTGTTGCACGCGCAATGTTTCGTTAGATTTTTACGTAATACAAATTTATATTTAATCTGACTAGAAATTTTGGGATAAAAATATTTCGGATCCCATCAAAATGTGGGAAATTTTATTGAATTCTGTCTTGAACGGTTGGTTGCAATTATTAATCATTGTCCTAGCTAGCAAATGGGTTGTACTTTTAACAAACTGTAAATGGGCCGTACTAAATTCCATTAGAGTTCAAAAATGGGCTGTACATTCTTACAAATTGCAAATGTGCTATAAGTTCTCTGCCACACACTTGTGGGCCTACTAAGTTGACGCGTCCCCTAAAAAAAGAAGGTGACGCGTATGCAAGGCTTTGTCAACTTATTATAGTCAACACACGGTTCTAGAAGAAGTGGCCGTTGGATGTCCATCCAACGGATGCTGTGCCTCTTCTTCAATCTCGGATATTCTAGCTTCACCCACCCAAAAAATGATTCCTCCCCCTGACATCTGGGGCGCATCGTTTCGGAAGCTGACCTGTGGGCCTACTAAGTTGATGTGTACCAAGGGCTTTGTCAAGTTAGTCAATATGAATAATTCTAGCTGCAGTGACCATACGATGTCCATCCAACAGCCGTAGGGCTTCTTCAACCTCTGGTCTTCTTGCTCCAGCCGCCCAAAGCAACGCCGGTCGTGCCGCCTGCTCCTGCCTCCCATGGCCGCCTGTGCTGCCACGGAGGCCTCATCGCCCCCTACTACTCCCACCGCTGGCCAGGCCATCCCTCCACTCACCCACACACCTAGTTATTCTGTGGCGACGGCAGCCTCACACCGTAGACGAACAAGTGAACCCTCGTACTCCTCTCCGCGTGAGCTTCCACTACCGCATCTTCCCCGGCTCCGCGTCGTCCCCTTCCTAGGCCTCGCCGCTCGCCGTCGTCAACCGCCCTGGTGCTCTCGGCGCGGCATGGTCAACGTGGTCAAGGAACGACTTCCATCAGAAGAGTACTATATGTGGCGAGGTTGACAGTTGAGTCCACGGCAGCCACAAGGAAGTGCCTCCATATTACATGGAAAATAATTATTCCTCCACCTGACAACAGGGACCCACCGGACTGGCCACCGTATTTGGCGAAAAAACGTTCCCCCCTGACTGCCGGGACCCACCGGATGGGCCACCGTATTTCACGAAAAAATGTTCCCCCCGCTGTCATCTCGGACCCACCGGAAGTGCCTCCTCATTACGCACAAAAAATGAATACTCCCCCTGCTAGTTGGGACCCACCTTGGTGGGACGCTGACTTGTGGGCCTACTAAGTTGACGGGGACGGAGTGATTTGACAACTTAGTCAATATGAACGATTCTAGCTCCAGTGACCGTACGATGTCAATCCAACGGCCGTAGTGCTTCTTCAACCTCTGGTCTTCTTGCTCCAGTCGCCCAAAGCAGCGCCGGTCGTGCCACATGCTCCTGCCTCCCATGGCTGGCTGTGCTACCGCGGAGGCCTCACCAGCCCCTACTATTCCCACCGCTGGCCAGGCCCTGCGGTGACGACATCCTCACACCGCAGCCGAACCAGTGAACCCTCGTACTCCTCTCCGCACGGGCTTCCACTGCCACGTCTTCCTCGGCTCCGCGTCGTCCCCTTCCTAGGCCTCGCCGCTCACCATCGTCCACCGCCCTGGTACTCTCGGTGCGGCGTGGTCAACATGGTCAAGGAACGACTTCCATCGGAAGAGTACTGTACGTGGAGAGGCTGACAATTGGGTCCACGGCGGCCGCAAGGAAGTGCCTCCTTATTACGTGCAAAATAATTATTCCTCCACCTGACAACAAGGAGCCATCGGACGGGCCACCGTATTTCACGAAAAAAATGTTTCCCCCTGACTGCTGGGACCCACCAGCTACATCTTCACACGCAAGGATGTGCATCCGAGCAAAACATGATTCGCTCCCCCTGACTGCTGGGACCCACCAGCTACATCTTCGCAGGCAAGGAAGTGCTTGACTGTCGGGACCCACCTGGTCGAAGCGTACGTAGCATTGTCATTCTGGTCGCGAACGTGTACGTACATACTGGTCGATGTAGAGGCACACACATGTCGTATGAGAGGCACGCACGTAGCATGTACACATACGTACAGCAGCCAGTGTGCAAGAAAGAAAACACGGCCACCTACGTACATACGGGCAGGGTCTCGAATGCCTACTCGCGCATATGTACGGCTAGGGCTCGTGTACATGGCTGGGTCGGAACAGAGAAATAGCGTCGTCGTCGTGTTCATGGGGATCCAACTGGCTGGGTCGGAACGGAATGCATCATTGTGTTCATCGGAAGGGCTTGGACGGAATAGCCGATGGAAACGAGGCCTGGCGTACCGCAGAATGGAGGAAACGACCTTGTGTTCGACCGGCCACGGCCGAAACGGGATCATGTTCATCGGGAGGGGTCTGGCGTACCGCAAAACGAAGGAAACAGACCTCCTACGGTCGAAACGGGGGTCCTATTGATCGGGAGGGGTGTGGCGTACCGCAAAACGGAGGAGACGGACTTGTGTTGGAGCGCTACGGTCGAAACGGGGGTCCTGTTCATCGGGAGGGGTGTGGCGTACCGCAAAACGGGACTCGACGGGATATTGATCATCTCCACTGTCGACCCCCTCCAGCCTCCACGGGCTACTGTTCATCCACCATCGACCTCCTCCAGCCTCCACCTACGACTGTTCATCCACGGGCTCTTGTTCATCCAACCTCCACCATGCGCTACTCCACCGGCTACTGTTCAACCAGCCCTCTCCACGGGCTCCTGTTCAACCACCCCTCCACGGGCTACTGTTCATCCAGCCGCCCTCCACGATCCACTGTTCATCCAGCCCTCCACGGAGTCCTGTTCATCCAACCCCAATTGGCTCGATCGATCGGGGTCCTGTTCATCCACCCCCACCGGGAACTGTTCATCCAACCCCCCCCCACAGCAAAGCTCACTGTTCATACAGAGGTAGCATCGATCGGCTTCAGTTAGCAGCAGTAGCGAAGGAATCGCTCGATCGGGTTCAGTTAACAGCCATCGATCGATCGCACGGGTTCAGTAATGCATAGCCTGTAGTGCAATCGCTCTGGTTCAGTTAGAGCCAAACGCCTCGCTTGGGTTCAGTTAGAGCCCAATGCCTCGCTCGGGTTCAGTTAGAGCCCAACGCCTCACACCCACGCGCGTGTGTGTACGAGAGAAACATGCATCGCTCGGCCCCGACCACCCACTATAACCGGGAACACCCCGATATTTTTCTCGCCCACGCTTCTACCACGGTTTTTTCCGTCATGGACGGCCCAAAGAATGTCAGGCAGATGTGTCGCCGGCCCGCCCAGGACGAAAAGCCCATTTTCTGTCATGATTTTTTGTCATAGAAGTAGGAGCCCATAACATCTATGATGATACCAGGTTTTGTCACAATTATCGTCATAGAAGTGTCATAAGTACGACAGAAAAAAATCCGTTCGGCCCAAAATGTCACGGATGTGTCTTTTTTTTGTAGTGATAGTAGACGTCAGGAAATGCCTCTGAATTATTCACTCGTTATTAAACCATTTGATGTTTGGGGCTTTGATTATATGGGACCTTTTCCTTCCTCTAATGGGTATACACATATTTTAGTTGCTGTTGATTACGTTACTAAGTGGGTAGAAGCTATTCCAACTAGTAGTGTTGATCATAACACTTCTATTAAGATGCTTAAAGAAGTGATTTTTCTGAGGTTTGGAGTCCCTAGATATTTAATTACTGGTGGTGGTTCACATTTTATTCATGCTGCTTTCCATAAAATGGTTCCTAAATATGATGTCAACCATAGAATTGCATCTCCATATCATCCTTCGTCTAGTAGTCAAGTAGAATTTAGTAATAGAGAAATTAAATTGATCTTGCAAAAGACTATTAATAGATCTAGAAGGAATTGGTCTAAGAAACTTGATGATGTATTATGGGCTTATAGAACTGCTTATAAGAATCCTATGGGTATGTCTCCCTATAAAATGGTTTACGGAAAAGTGTTTCACTTACCTCTCGAACTAGAACATAAGGCATATTGGGCAATCAAAGAGATCAACTATGATTTCAAACTTCCCGGTGAGAAGAGATTATTTGACATTAGCTTTCTTGATGAATGGAGAACCCAAGCCTATGAGAATGCCAAGTTGTTTAAAGAAAAGGTTAAAAGATGGCATGACAAAAGGATACAAAAGTGTGAGTTTAATGTAGGTGATCCTGTTTTGCTATACAACTCTCGTTTAAGATTTTTTGCAGGAAAGCTTCTCTCTAAATGGGAAGGTCCTTACATTATCGAGGAGGTGTATCATTTCGGTGCCAACAAGATCAACAATGCTGACGGCACAAATCCGAAGGAGGTAAATGGTCAAAGAATCAAACATTATATCTCAGGTACTCCCATAAATGTCGAGACCAATATTATTAATACCATAAGACCGAGGAGTACATAAGGGATACTATCCAGAACGTAAGTAAACCGACTCCAAAACGTTTCTAATGGCATTTCTTCTTCGTTCTGGAATATTTAAAAATTTAGGAAAATTAAAAGTAGTCTGAAAGACGCATGAGGAGACCACAAGGGTGGAGGGCGCGCCCTACCCCCTGGGTGCGCCCCTGCCTTGTGGCCACCTCGTGTGCCCTCCGGACTCGATTTTCTTGCACAATACTTCTTTTGTTCGGTTAAAATTCATTATATAATCTCCCAAAGGTTTTGACCACCGTACCACGGCAAAATCCCCTGTTTTCATTTTGAGCAGTTTTCTGCCAGAGTTTCCAAGGCCAGGCATCATGTCGTCCTCCTCCTCCAACAATGCAGATGGCAATGCTTGGTCGATGCAGATGGAACTTAGAAGGGAGGATGTCGAGGGAGCCACTATGGAGGAGGATGAAGGAGATTTTCTTGAGGAACAACCTCCGGCATCAGAGAGAGGTACTCTGGCGGGTATCTCCACTATTCCAAGTCCCCATAAAGCAATAGGAACTACGAACAACCATGAAGACTGAGAGGTTCGAGAAGGGCTTCCCCCTAGGAGGCCCTTACACAGGTTACAACAGAACAACTTTCATAATTTGGTTCATAATTACAGAGTGGAGAACACCCCTCGTACACATATACCCTCCAATTGGTACATATACCGTCCAAGTGAAAGCAATGTAGGAAAGAGTTCTTGGGGGCCTGAAAATAAGTATCTTTTGGAAGAAATTTAGAAGAATACAAATATGTTCCAACATGTGCTCCAAGAACTGCAAGTTTTGAAAGGTGCTTTAATGAAGCTAACGGATACATCGACAACTCCATCATCATCACCTCCGAAGAAATAGACATAAATACATGGGTATGGGCACTCCCCTTGGCAACTGCCAAGCTTGGGGGAGGTGCCCCGGTATCGTATCACCATCACACTCTTACATTTATCGTTTTTCTTAGTTCAACACTTTTGATTATATCTTGATATGGTAGAATAATTTTTTTAGTGTGATCTAGCTTTGAGTTTTGTTTCGATATCTATCTAGGTAATCGAGTCCGTGAGTTATATATAATAAAGAGTGGTTTGGAGTTGAGGGCTTTGTTATCTTGCTTTGATCTTGAGTGAATTAAATAACAGAAAAGAATAAAAAGAGCATATATTGATCTTATGGAGAGTAATGACTTCACATATAAAGAGTATGATGAATAAAAGTTGTTGAGAGTTGACAAACATAGTTTTGGTCATTTTTGCAATTAATAGGAAGTAATGACGAAAGAGAGGCTTCACATATAAATATACTATCTTGGAAATCTTTTGTAATTGTGAGCACTCGTTAAAATATGACATGCTAAAAAGTTGATGTTGGACAAGGAAGACAACATAATGGGTTATGTTTTCTTATATCTGAATAGAAGTTATATTGTCATGGATCCTCCAACATGGTTGAGCTTGCCTTTCCCTCTCATGCTAGCCAAATTCTTTGCACCAAGAAGAGATACTACTTGTGCTTCTAAACATCCCTTAAACCAGTTTCGCCATGAGAGTCCACCATACCTACCTATGGATTGAGTAATATCCTTCAAGTAAGTTGTCATCGGTGCAAGCAATAAAATTTTCTCTCTAAATATGTATAATCTATTAGTGTGAAGAAAATAAGCTTTATACGAACTTGTGATATGGAAGAAATAAAAGCGGCATACTATATAATAAACTTATTTATCACAAGCGGCAATATAAAGTGATGTTCTTTTGCATTAAGATTTTGTGCATCCAACGATAAAAGCGCATGACAACCTCTGCTTCCCTCTATGAAGGGCCTATCTTTTACTTTTATCTTCTACCCTTATACAAGAGTCATGGTGATCTTCACCTTTCCTTTTTTACACTTTTTCTTTTGGCAAGCACTATGTGTTGGGGACATCCAGATATATATATCCACTCGTATGTTGGTTATCATAAAGTATTATTGTTGACATTACCCATAAGGTAAAAGGTTGGGAGGCGAAGCTATAAGTCCCTATCTTTCTCTATGTTTGAATGAAGCTTTGAACCCATAAGTATCGTGTGAGTGTTAGCAATTGTGAAAGACTAAATGATAGTTGAGTATGTGGACTTGCTGAAAAGCTCTTAAATTGTCTCTTTCCGATGTTATGATAAATTGCAATTGCTTGTGACTGAGAACATAGTTTGTTAGTTTTCAGTGAAATTTCTGATTCATACTTTCCCTTGTGAATGAATTGTTAATTTAGCATAAGAAATTATATGAAATTATATTTTATCGACACCTCTATCTCTAAACATGTGGACATATTTTTCGATTTCGGCTTCCGCTTGAGGACACGCAAGGTCTAAGCTTGGGGGAGTTGATACATCCATTTTGCGTCATGCTTTTATATTGATATTTATTGCATTATGGGTTGTTATTACACATATTATCGCAATACTTATGCCTTTTCTCTCTTATTTTACAAGGTTTACATGAAGAGGGAGAATGCCGGCAGTTGGAATTATGGACTGGAAAAGGAGAAAATATTAGAGACCTATTATGCACAACTCCAAAAGTCCTGAAACTTCACGGAGAATTATTGATGTAGGGTAGAGACCCTAAACGCCTAATCTTTCATGAAAGGAGCGGATCCCGCGGAAATCACGAAAAACACGGGAAAAACGGGGAGCAAACACAATAAGAAACACGAGAGGGATCACTAAACCAACACGAATAAGACACACATGGGCTAGATCCTTGAGTACATAAAGGAAAGGTACACGATCCACGGACAACTAAGGACGATACACGATAACCAGTCTTCTCCGTGAGGAGGTCTTGATGTTCTTCCCTCGAGAGGGGTCTTGAATCCGCTTGGGGGATCTTCTCCAGTGGAGGCTCGAATCTCCGTAGAGAAGACTACCAAGCGGATGAGCAAAACTCTCTCACAAATATGATCTAAACATTTGCTAACCCTAAAAATGAGGAGTAGAAGGTCTATTTATGGCCCAAGGGGCGAAAGGGTAAGTGATGGGACGAAACGGGTACACGGGCCTCGGCCCAAGTCACGCACACAGGCGGCGGCCGGATGATCCGGGAGTTGGTCCGGATGATCCGGGCTTCGGGGGTCCGGATGATCTGGGTTGGCGTCTGGATCGTCCGGCTGGGTCGTAGCAGCTGCGGGAGGGCCGGATGTCCGGGACTTGGTCCGGACGTCCGGGCATGGCCGGATGATCTGGGCCTGGGTCCGGATGGCCCATCTCCAGGATGCCTTCTCGGGTGCCTCTGGACACATTACCCGGATCGTCCGGGCTGGAGTCCGGATCATCCGGGCTGAGGCCGGATCGTCCGGACGGCGGTCCGGATCGTCCGGGCTTCTGCTGACTTAGCCCTTTTTCTTCTCCGTCTTCACGTCCATCTTCCTCTTCGGATTCTCCTTGCTCCTTGGCGTCTCCATGGCTAACTCCTTGATACCTGAGCATGCACAATGTCTCCGTTTGGGGTAGTAGCCATGTCGCATGGTCATTGAAGTGGAATTGTGAGAGGAGAGATGTCACCTCGGTCTCGAGAGCTCTTGCACGTGATCGAGTCATGGGTCCACTAGGAACTTGATGAGACGATGGTAGGTCCATGGGGATGACCTTGGGATGCTCCACATCATCTCCCCTCCCTTGGGAAAGATCCGACCTCGGATCGAAATCCTCATCACCATCGTACGGGGAGAGATTTTGACGTTGAAGATGTCGCTCACGGAGTACTTGCCACATGGGATGTCGATCTTGTATGCATTGTTGTTGTAGCGTGCAAGCACCTTGAATGGTCCATCGACTCATGGTAGAAGCTTGGACTTGCGTTCGTTGGGGAAGCGTTCCTTGCGAAGGTGTAGCCACACAAGATCTCCAACGTTGAATATCATGTGATTCTTGTTGCCGTTGAGCTTGGTCGCGAGTCGTTGTACTTGGAGTTCAATGGTGTGTGATACGTCTCCGTCGTATCTACTTTTCCAAACACTTTTGTCCTTGTTTTGGACTCTAACTTGTATGATTTGAATGGAACTAACCCGGACTGACGCTGTTTTCAGCAGAATTGCCATGGTGTTGTTTTATGTGCAGAAAACAAAAGTTCTCGGAATGACCTGAAACTCCACGGAATATCTTAGAATAAATAATAAAAAATCCTCGCCAAAGATGAAGACCAGGGGGCCCACACCCTGTCCACGAGGGTGGGGGGCGCGCCCCCCTACCTCGTGGGCCCCCTGGTGGCCCTCCGGCGCCAACTCCAACTCCATATATTGGCTTTCGAGGAGAAAAAATCAGAGAGAAAGTTTCATCGCGTTTTACGATAGGGAGCCGCCGCCAAGCCCTAATCTCTCTCGGGAGGGCTGATCTGGAGTCCGTTCGGGGCTCCGGAGAGGGGGATTCGTCGCCGTCGCCGTCGTCATCATCAACCATCCTCCATCACCAATTTCATGATGCTCATCGCCGTGCGTGAGTAATTGCATCGTAGGCTTGCTGGACGGTGATGGGTTGGATGAGATTTATCATGTAATCGAGTTAGTTTTGTTAGGGTTTGATCCCTAGTATCCACTATGTTCTGAGATTGATGTTGCTATGACTTTTCTATGCTTAATGCTTGTCACTAGGTCCCGAGTGCCATGATTTTAGATCTGAACCTATTATGTTTTCATGAATATATGTGAGTTCTAGATCCTATCTTGCAAGTCTATAGTCACCTACTATGTGTTATGATCCGGCAACCCCGAAGTGACAATAATCGGGACCACTCCCAGTGATGACCATAGTTTGAGGAGTTCATGTATTCACTATGTGTTAATTATTTGTTCCGGTTCTCTATTAAAAGGAGGCCTTAATATCCCTTAGTTTCCAATAGGACCCCGCTGCCACGGGAGGGTAGGACAAAAGATGTCATGCAAGTTCTTTTCCATAAGCACGTATGACTATTTACGGAATACATGCCTAGACTATATTGATGAACTGGAGCTAGTTCTATGTCACCCTATGTTATGACTGTTACATGATGAACCACATCCGGCATAATTATCCATCATTGATCCGGTGCCTACAAGTTTTCCATATACTGGTTTACGCTTATTTACTTTTCCGTTGCTACTGTTACAATCACTACAAAAATACCAAAAACCTTACTTTTGCTGTCTTTACTTTGTTACCGTTATCACCACTATCATATTACTTTGCTACTAAACACTTTGCTGCAGATACTAAGTTTCCAGGTGTGGTTGAATTGACAACTCAGCTGCTAATACTTGACAATATTCTTTGGCTCCCCTTGTGTCGAATCGACAAATTTGGGTTGAATACTCTACCCTCGAAAAATGTTGCGATCCCCTATACTTGTGGGTTATCAAGACCTTTTTCTGGCGCCGTTGCCGGGAAGCATAGCTCTATTCTTTGAGTCACTTGGGATTTATATCTGCTGGACACTATGAAGAACTTGAAAGACGCTAAGACAAAAAATGTATCCCTCAACTACGAGGGGAGGTAAGGAACTACCATCTAGCTCTGCACTTGATTCACCTTCTGTTATGAGTAAGCTAGCGACACCTAAACCTACTACTGCTATGAATTCTGATATGTCGCTTGTTATTGATGATGCCACTTTTGCTATGCATGATACTTATGATGAAACTACTTCTATACTTGATACTACTGTGCCACTTGGTGAATTTCTAGATGAGCAAATTTCTAAGTCTAGAGAAAGAGAAATTAGTGAACCTGAACACGATGATGTTAGTGATGATGAACCTATGCCTATTATACCTGAGGGTTATCTTTTTAATAATGAATCTTATGAAGCTATTCTTGCTTGTTCGGATAAACCTGAACATAAGAGGTTACTAATTAAGTGGAGTAAGGAATCTTTTAGAGGTAGGATGAGACCCGACCCTGCTTTTGCTACTTCACCTATCTGTGTTCCTGATCAGGATTATTATGATATTACTGTTGATCCAGATATAATTACTTTGGTTGAATCTGATCCTTTTTATGGCTATGAATCTGAAACTGTTGTGGCACATCTTCGTAAGTTAGATGAAATAGCTGCCCTGTTTACTAATAATATGAGTTCGCGCCACTTTTATATACTCAAAATATTTCCGTTCTCATTAAAGGGTGATGCTAAGAAATGGTTTAATTCTCTTGATCCTGCCTGTGTGCAAAGTCCCCAGGATATGATTTATTACTTCTCTGCTAAATATTTCCCTGCTCATAAGAAACAAGCTGCTTTGTGGGAAATATACAATTTTGTGCAAATTGAAGAAGAGAGTCTCCCACAAGCTTGGGGGAGGATTCTCAAGTTACCTAATGCTTTGCCTGATCATCCTCTTAAGAAACATGAAATATTTGATATCTTTTATAATGGACTAACTAATGCTTCCAGAGATTACCTGGATAGTTGTGCTAGTTCTCTTTTCAGGGAAAGAACACCGGATGACGCTGAAATTTTATTGAATAATATGTTGGCAAATGAAAATAATTGTGCACCTCCTGAGCCACCTCCCGAGCCAACTCCTGAGCCAGCTCCTGAGCCAATTACTGAGCCTATTCCTAAACCAACTCCGAAGAAGAGAGGTGTTCTATTTCTCAGTCCCGAAGATATGCAAGAGGCAAAGAAATCTATGAAAGAAAAAGGTATTAAAGCTGAAGATGTTAAGAATTTACCTCCTATTGAAGAAATACATGGTCTTAATTTACCGCCTGTTGAAGAAGTATATGATCTCAATTACTTATTTACTGAAGATCCTCCCGATATCCCGACACAGGTAGTAAAGGTAAATTCTCTCTGTAGATATGATAAAGTTGAAGTCCCTCCTACTAAAATTGCTAGTCAGTGCTTGGATGAGTTTGATGACTTTATGTTTAAGCAAGATGACTTTAATGCTTATTTTGGTAGACAATTAAAGCAGAATACCTTTATGATTAAACGCTTGAGTGATTATATGGATAATATTAGAGGTGAACTTAAACTTGTTAGCAAACATGCTTCTATGGTTACCACTCAAGTAGAACAAGTACTTAAAGCTCAGAAAGAAATGCTTGATGAAATGAATAGTAAGAAAAATGATTATGCTGTTAGAGTGGCTACTAGAACTAGTAGAATGACTCAGGAACCTTTGTATCCTGAAGGCCACCCTAAGAGAATCGAGCAAGATTCTCGAAGAAATAATATTGATGCACCTACTTCTTCTAAAAGGAAGAAAAAGAAAAATGATAGAACTGTGCAAACTTCTAGTGAACCTATTGCTGAACCACCTGATAATCCAAATGATATCTCTATGTCTGATGCTAAAACACAATCTGGTAATGAACATGAACCTAGTGAAAATGTTAATGATGATGTTGATGATGATGCTCAACCTAGTAATGATAATGATGTAGAAGTTGAACCTGCTGTTGATCTTGATAACCCACAATCAAAGAATCAACGTTATGATAAAAGAGACTTCGTTGCTAGGAAACATGGTAAAGAAAGAGAACCATGGGTTCAGAAACCCATGCCTTTTCCTCCGAAACCATCCAAGAAAAAGGATGATGAGGATTTTGAGCGCTTTGCTGAAATGATTAGACCTATCTTTTTGCGTATGCGATTGACTGATGTGCTCAAAACAAATCCTTATGCTAAGTATATGACGGATATCATTACTAATAAAAGAAAGATACCGGGGGCTGAAATTTCCACCATGCTTGCTAATTACACTTTTAAGGGTGTAATACCAAAGAAACTTGGAGATCCAGGAGTACCTACTATACCATGCTCCATTAAAAGAAATTATGTTAAAACTGCTTTATGTGTTCTTGGAGCCGGTGTTAGTGTTATGCCTCTCTCTTTATATCGTAGACTTGACTTGAATAAGTTGACACCTACTGAAATATCTTTGCAAATGGCTGATAAATCAACTGCTATACCTGTCGGTATTTGTGAGGATGTGCCTGTTGTGGTTGCAAACGTTACTATTTTAACGGACTTTGTTATTCTTGATATTCCCGAGGATGATAGTATGTCTATTATTCTTGGAAAACCTTTCCTTAATATTGCAACAAAGGCAATGTCACTTTTCATGTTAATGGTAATGAGCATACGGTGCACTTTCCGAGGAAACAACCTCAAGTTTATAGTATCAACTCTATTGGAAAAATTCCATCGATTATATTTGGAGGTTTTGAATTTCCTCTTCCTACTGTCAAAAAGAAATATGATATACTTATTGTTGGGGATGTCCATATCCCCGTTGAGGTAACATAGTGTTATTCGAAATTTCTCCGGTTCCATGATTATCGGAATGAGTTTGTTAACAAGACTTGATCAACCTTGTTAGTGGATTCTTTTTGATGAGCATGAGATGGATGAAACTAGAAGCACAACCTTCTGTACCCTCTTTATATTTTTTGTTCTTTAGTAGAAATAAAGTAAAATAGTATTTTTCTAACTGTTTCCTGACTTATCCGTGCAATATAAAAATACCCCAAAAATAAAAGTCCTCAGAATGCCATGCCAATTTAATATGATTTTTTCGGGAATATTTAAGGATTTTTAGTGCAAAAATTACCGCGGGGGGAGCTGCCACCTGGTCACGAGGGTGGAGGGCGCGCCCTACCCCCCTGGGCGCGCCCCCTGCCTCTTGGGCCCATGGTGGCCCTCCTCCACTTGTTCCTGCACCCATCTTCTTCCTCTGTCTCGCACAAACCCAAAAAACCAACTCAAGCTCGTGTTCCAGCAACTTTTGCTGCGATTTTCGATCTCCTTGCTCAAAGCACCTCTCGCAAAACTGCTTGGGGAGATTGTTCCTTGGTATGTGACTCCTCCATTGGTCCAATTAGTTTTTTTTCTAGTGCTTTATTCATTGCAAATTTGTGTTGCATAGGTGACCATGTTCTTGAGCTTGCATGTCAAATATATATGGTTCCAAGTAGTTCTAATGCTTGATATATGCTCTAGGCACTTGTATGAGTAGTTGCTATTAATCTTATTGAAGTTGGTTCACTTTTGTTTGAAGTTACTAAAAATTCAGAATTATTTTCAGAGAAAACAATATGCTTAGGAGGATGTTCCCAGGTGGTTCTTCAAGGAAGCAAGGTCCCAGACTTGCAATGCGTGATGGTGACGAGGAACCACCAAGAGACACTCTCGTGAGGCCCTGTGAATGGCCTTCGGAAAATTTTATGAATCAAGTGGGAATTAAAGAAGAATTTTACGCATATGTGCGTAATGCCGGTCTTGAGGACTTTGAAGCTGATAAATGCCCCCAATACCGTTATCTCACAAGTTCATTTGTGGGGAGGTTTGATTATTCATCTTCACGTAATTCTCCTTCAGTCATGTTTGACCTTTATGACAAGTCTTATACCATGGACTTAGAGGATTTCACTCGTGCATGCAAACTTCCATCTTGGGGTAGTATTAGGGATCCCCCTAAATCTGAATATAGAGATTTTCTTGCTAGAATAACTGTGGGGGAATCTAGAGATATAGCACATGCCACTATAGGGAGCATTCACTTTCCTGATATACATTATTTTGCTCTCTTCATTGGTAGATGTATAACTGCTAAGGATGAAGCATGTCACATGTGTGCCCCTAATCTCAGCATTCTCAGAAGTGCTGTGTTAGGGGACCAAGCTTATCATATGGGGGCCATTGTAGCTCGTAGGTTGCATCTTAATAGACGTAACGGAGATTTCTTTGGAGGAATTTATGCAAACCGCTT
Organism: Triticum urartu; assembly: GCF_003073215.2. Classification (NCBI taxonomy): domain Eukaryota; kingdom Viridiplantae; phylum Streptophyta; class Magnoliopsida; order Poales; family Poaceae; genus Triticum; species Triticum urartu. The sequence continues at coordinate 179,866,574 of NC_053025.1, read as the reverse complement.
AGCTAATTTTCTTGATGTAGACATTCGTGAGGGTGATGTGGAGTTGCCCACTTCTTATTTAGATCTTGATCCTATGTTTTCCCACCAGTTCATTGAGAGGACTGGACCACCTTACCAGTATCGACTAATCTTTGACAGACGGCGTGTGGTCCGTGTTGCTCTTCCTGCTCCTACCTTCTTTGATTTTCAGGCGAGAGGAAGATATATTATTACCAGAGAGGAGGCAGATGAGTACGAGAGGGGAGTGGAAGCAGCCCGACGCCGTGCTGCTGCTCAGCAGGCGGTAGCCGCTGCATCGCAGTACGACCCCAGCTCAACCTACGGATATCAGCCAGGTTATCCCTGGCAATAGACCAACTTAGGCCAGAAGCCTAAGCTTGGGGGAGTACGTATTTCCCACCAACATTACATTCATGTTCACACTCATTGCTAGATGTCGGTGCTCATACTCTTTCACTGTAATATCCATGCTAGTTTATTTTCCTTTTTCCTGCTTTCTTCTTGTGTGTTTAATAAACCTTAAGAAAAACAAAAAAATTAGTGTTAGTCTACTTTCCATGCTTGTAGTAGAATTAAAAAGAAAACCCAAAAATCTTTCACGTCCTTCTTTTGCTGGTTGGGAGCTTTCCCATGTAAATAGTTTTTATTTTTCTTTTCCTTTCTTTGGGGGTCGAGAAGACTATATTGAAAATGCTTAGTGGCTCTTATATGCATGATTGTTTATTTAACTTAGAGCCCATATTACTTGTCTTCTCTCTTGAGTTGAATGCTTGCAGATTCCAGCTTAGTCCAATGCACGTGCACTCTTATTATTATACACACCGTTCGGTCGTGCAAGTGAAAGGCAATAATGATGATATATGATGGACTCATTGGGATGAGAAAAGCTGGTATGAACTCGACCTCTCTTGTTTTTGTAAATATGATGATTCATCGTTCCTGATTCAACTATTATGAAGTAAACATATTTGCAATGACATTTAGAGATTATAGTTGCTTGTGCCATGCTTGATTAGCTATGAGTTATAATGGTTAACCTTGCGTGCCAACATGCTATTGAGATGATTATGATGTGGTATGATAGGATGGTATCCTCCTTTAAATTAATTGTGTGACTCGACTTGGCACATGTTCACGCATATAGTTGAATCATATGAACATAGCCTTCATGATATTTATGTTCATGGTGGATTATATCCTACTCATGCTTATATTCGGTGTGAATTAATTTTAATGCATGTTTACGACTGGTGTCGCTCTCTCAGTCGGTCTCTTCCCAGTCTTTTGCTAGCCTTCACCTGTACTAAGCGGGAATACTGCTTGTGCATCCAAACTCCTTAAACCCCAAAGTTGTTCCATATGAGTCCACTATACCTTCCTATATGCGGTATCTACCTGCCGTTCCAAGTAAATTTGTATGTGCCAAACTCCAAACCTTCCAATGAAATTCTGTTTTGTATGCTCCAGCAGCTCATGTGCAACTATGGCTGCCTATATCTTCCATGCTAGGTGGGTTATTCTCAAGAGGGGTGGACTCCGCTCCTCATTCATGAGAAAGGGCCGGTAACCGGGATGCCCAGTCCCATGATCCAAAAAGATCAAAACAAAACTCCCCCTGGGACCCGTTGAATGTTGGAGGCACTCGTTGTTTCGAGCAAGCCATGGATTGATGCTTGTGGAGGAGGGGGAGTATAAACCTTTACCATTCTGTTTGGGAACTGCCTATAATACATGTAGTATGGAAGATATAGCCATCTCATAGTTGTTACATTGACAGTGAAAGTATGCCGCTCAAAATATTATTTATCTCTATTTCAAAAATCGAGCTCTGGCACCTCTACAAATCCCTGCTTCCCTTTGCAAAGGGCCTATCTATTTACTTTTATGTTGAGTCATCACCGTTATTAAAAAGCACCCGCTGGAGAGCACACTGTCGTTTGCATTCATTATGATTGGTTTATATTGGGTATGACTTGACTGGATCTCTTTTACCATGAATTACAATGTTTATTCAGTCCTTGATCTTTAAAGGTGCTCTGCATTTATGTTTTGCGGTCTCAGAAAGGGCTAGCGAGATACCATTTTGTTATATCATGTTATGATTATTTTGAGAAAGTGTTGTCATCCGAGTTTTATTATTATGGCTCGCTAGTTGATTATGCTATTGATATGAGTAATTGTGAGACCTACGTGTTATTGTGAGTATGATTAGTTCATAATAATTGCTGAAACTTGAATGCTGGCTTTTCATGTTTACAACAATAAGAGCCAACAGAGTTTGTAAAAGTTTTTCTTTTTCTCTTTCAGTTTGTCAACTGAATTGCTTGAGGACAAGCAAGGGTTTAAGCTTGGGGGAGTTGATACGTCTCCATCGTATCTACTTTTCCAAACACTTTTGCCCTTGTTTTGGACTCTAACTTGTATGATTTGAATGGAACTAACCTGGACTGACGTTGTTTTCAACAGAATTGCCATGGTGTTGTTTTATGTGCAGAAAACAAAAGTTCTCGGAATGACCTGAAACTCCACGGAATATCTTAGAATAAATAATAAAAAATCCTTGCCAAAGATGAAGACCAGGGGGCCCAAACACTGTCCACGAGGGTGGGGGGCGCGCCCCCTACCTCATGGGCCCCCTGGTGGCCCTCCGACGCCAACTCCAACTCCATATATTGGCTTTCAAGGAGAAAAAATCAGAGAGAAAGTTTCATCGCGTTTTACGATACGGAGCGGCCGCCAAGCCCTAATCTCTCTCGGGAGGGCTGATCCGGAGTCCGTTCGGGGCTCCGGAGAGGGGGATTCGTCGCCGTCGTCATCATCAACCATCCTCCATCACCAATTTCATGATGCTCACCGTCGTGCGTGAGTAATTGCATCGTAGGTTTGCTGGACGGTGATGGGTTGGATGAGATTTATCATGTAATCGAGTTAGTTTTGTTAGGGTTTGATCCCTAGTATCCACTATGTTCTGAGATTGATGTTGCTATGACTTTGCTATGCTTAATGCTTGTCACTAGGGCCCGAGTGCCATGATTTCAGATCCGAACCTATTATGTTTTCATGAATATATGTGAGTTCTAGATCCTATCTTGCAAGTCTATAGTCACCTACTATGTGTTACGATCCGGCAACCCCGAAGTGACAATAATCGGGACCACTCCCGGTGATGACCATAGTTTGAGGAGTTCATGTATTCACTATGTGTTAATGCTTTGTTCCGGTTCTCTATTGAAAGGAGGCCTTAATATCCCTTAGTTTCCAATAGGACCCCGCTGCCATGGGAGGGTAGGACAAAAGATGTCATGCAAGTCCTTTTCCATAAGAACGTATGACTATTTACGGAATACATGCCTACATTATATTGATGAACTGGAGCTAGTTCTGTGTCACCCTATGTTATGACTGTTACATGATGAACCACATCTGGCATAATTATCCATCATTGATCCGGTGCCTACGAGTTTTCCATATACTGGTTTACGCTTATTTACTTTTCCGTTGCTACTGTTACAATCACTACAAAAATACCAAAAACATTACTTTTGCTGTCTTTACTTTGTTACCGTTATCACCACTATCATATTACTTTGCTACTAAACACTTTGCTGCAGATACTAAGTTTCCAGGTGTGGTTGAATTGACAACTCAGCTGCTAATACTTGAGAATATTCTTTGGCTCCCCTTGTGTCGAATCAACAAATTTGGGTTGAATACTCTACCCTCGAAAACTGTTGCGATCCCCTATACTTGTGGGTTATCAGTGTGCCTTGTATCTTCATGCGTCTTCTTGAGGTGGTTGACTCGGTCACTCGCATCCATGTTTGTGCGCTCGTGGAGTCGTAGAGGTAGAATGTCCAATGGGGACAACGGGTTGAAACCGTAGACAACCTCGAAGGGGGACTTGCCGGTAGTCGAATGTCTTGCGCGGTTGTAGGCATACTCGGCGATTGGTAAGCACTCCTCCCACTCCTTGATGTTCTTCTTGATTAGCACGCGAAGAAGGGTGGAGAGCGTGTGGTTTGTCACCTCCGTTTGGTCATCGGTTTGAGGATGGTAAGACGTGGAGAAGAGTAGCTTGATTCCGAGCTTGGCGCATATGGTCTTCCAAAAGTAGCTAAGGAACTTGACGTCATGGTCCAAGATGATAGTCTTTCGCACTCCATGTAGATGCAATATTTCCCTACAAAAGAGATTAGCAACATGTGAAGCATCGTCTATCTTGTTACAAGGAATAAAGTGTGCCATTTATGAGAAACGGTCCACAACGACAAATATGGAATCTTTCCCATTTCGAGTCCTAGGCAAACCAAGTACAAAGTCCATGCTAATGTCTTCCCATGGTTGGCATGGAATTTGTAGAGGCATATAGAGGCCATGAGATTGAGCTTTGGACTTAGCTTTGCGACATGTCGAACATCGGTTGGTGAAACAATTGACGTCCCGAAACATCTTGGGCCAAAAGTAATTCTTCGAGAGCGTGGCGAATGTCTTGTTGCGTCCAAAATGTCCCATTAAGCCTCCTCCATGTGATTCATGCAAAAGCAACAAACGAAGGGACGACTCGGGGATGCAATGTTTTTTAGCTCTCATAAGATAGCCATTTTTGACGTAATAGCATTCCCAAGATGTATTCGACAAACACTTGGCATAAGGAGTAGCAAAAGTTGCATCATGCTCATACAAGGTCTTTGATATGCTCGAAGCCAATGACATCTAACTCAAGTTGCATGACAAGCATGCATATGCGGGAAAGAGCATCCGCTACGATGTTTTCTTTACCCTTGATGTACTTGATGACATAGGGAAAAGACTCAATAAATGCACTCCATTTAGCATGACTCTTGTTCAACTTTGTTTGCCCCTTAAGATACTTGAGAGTCTCATGATCGGTATGAATAATAAACTCATGGGGACGAAGGTAATGTTCCCATTCATGCAAAACATGGACTAAAGCATATAGCTCTTTGTCATAGATGGGGTAATTGAGTTGCACTCCGGAAGGTTTCTCACTAAAGTAAGCTATGGGGCGCTTCTCTTGTGTTAACACACCCCATATGCCATTACCACTAGCATCGCAATGAATTTCAAAAGGTTTGTCAAAGTTGGGTAAGGCAAGCACGGGAGCATGAGTAAGCAAGTTCTTAAGCTCATTGAAAGCAGTATCTTGGGATGGTCTCCAAATAAAAGGCGCATTCTTCTTGCTCAAAGCATGCAAAGGCGAAGCAATGGTGCTAAAATCCTTCACAAAGCGACGATAGAAACACACAAGACCAAGGAAACTACGCACTTGATGCATGTTTGTTGGTTGCGGCCAAGTATTAATAGCATTGATCTTGGACTCATCAACATGAACACCCTTGGAAGAAACAACAAAACCCAAGAAAACGAGCTTATCAACACCAAAAAGGCATTTCTCCATATTAGCATATAGGCGCTCTTTTCTAAGACTTTGCAAAACGGTGCGGACATGGGTGACATGCTCTTTGATAGATTTGCTAAACACAAGAATGTCATCGAAGTAAACCACGACAAATATACCAATGTAAGGGCGAAAGACATGATTCATAAGGCGCATAAAAGTGCCCGGTGCTTCCGAGAGATCCATAAGCATGACTAACCACTCATACAAACCAAACTTGGTTTTGAATGCGGTTTTCCATTCATCACCTTCTTGTATGCGGATTTGATAGTAACCACTCTTAAGATCAATTTTGGAAAATATAGTGGCACCACTAAGTTCATCTAGCATATAATCTAGGTGTGGAATGGGATATCTATAGAGAACGGTGATAGCATCGATAGGTCTACAATCGGAGCACATGCGAATGCTACCGTCACGTTTTGGCACAAGAATGACCGGTACGGCACAAGGGCTCAAACTTTCACGCACATGTCCATGGTCTATGAGATGCTTTACTTGCCTTTGAATTTCTTTGGTCTCTTTGGGGTTGACGCGGTAGGGAGCTTTGTTTGGAAGCGGTGCTCCGGGGATGAGGTCGATGCGGTGCTCAATGCCTCATTGTGGAGGTAGTCCCGGAGGTAGCTCATCGGGGAAAACATCTTGGAATTCCTACAATAAAGAAGATAACACCAAGGGTAGATTGTGACAGGTTTTAGTTTGTGGTGCCTTGTTCTTGCACAATAGGACATAGTGTAGGACACTTGATGGGTCCTCACACACTTCCCTCATCTCACGTTTGGTGGCAAATAGAACTAAGTCTTTCTTGTCGCTCATCGTGGAGGCACTCAATTTGGGCTTGTGGCGCTCACTCTCTTTTTGGTGGCTCACTCTCTCACTATTCTCTCCACGATGGGTGGCTTGCTTATCGGCGATCACTTGGCTTGGAGACATAGGTCGTAGCACAAACTCCTTTCCATTCATCTTGAAGCTATAGTGGTTTGTACGCCCATTGTGGACGACTCCTCTATCGAATTGCCATGGCCGTCCAAGGAGAAGATGACAAACGGTCATTGGAATGACGTCGCACTCCAAGGTGTCTTCGTAGGCGCCGATTTTGAAGGAGACTTGTACTCGGTGCTCGACTTGGATGGTGCCGGAGTCACTACGCCATTGCACTTTGTATGGATGTGGATGCTTCGTGTTGGGCAATTGGAGCTTGGAGCAAAGTTCTTCACTTGCGAGATTATGACAACTACCTCCATCGATGATGACCTTGATGGATCGTCCATTGATGCCGGCCTTGGTGTGGAATATGTTGCATCTTCGGTCTTCTTCTCGGTGATGTTGGAGGGTCAAGACTTTGGAGACAACAAGTGCGGGACTTGAATCTTCATCGCAAAAGACTTGATCTTCTTCATTGTTCACTTGGCGGTGCATGTCGACTTGCTCAAGGGCTTCCATTTCTCCTTCACTCATGGAGTCATAAGTGCCATCGTCGTTGAAGATCATTGTTCGCTTGTTGGTGCACTCATAGGACTTGTGGCCTCGGCCGCCGCAAGTGAAACATTTGAAGGAACTCGTCTTGACGGTTTCATCGGTTGGGGTTGAGGATGATGAAGCTCTCGGCTTGAAGTTGCTCGTAGTAGGATGGCTTGTAGTTGACGAAGCTTTCTTGGAAGTCGACTTGTCAAAGTTTATTGAAGAAGGCTTTGTAGTCGGTGTTGGAGTCGTTGAAGCTTGGTTATTGGTGAAGCCGTAGGACTTGGATGAGAACTTTGCATACTTGAAATCATCTTGCACTTGGCTTTCCGCTTTGGTAGCTTGGTGCACTAGCTCAATGAGATTTGAGTATGGTTGGAAGTCGGCGATCTTCTTGATGGGATGGTTGAGGCCATTCAAGAAGCGTGCCATTGATTGCTCATCATCTTCCGTGACATTGGCTCTTATCATTGCAAGCTCCATCTCCTTGTAGTATTGTTCAACGCTCTTGGTTCCTTGCTTGAGTTGTTGGAGTTTCTTGAAGAGGTTGCGGTTGTAGTAGGTAGGTACGAAGCATGCTCTCATGACATCCTTCATTTGCGCCCAAGTAGTGATGGGTGGTTCACCTCTTGCCGCGCGGCGCTCAATGACTTGTTCCCACCAAATGAGCACATATTCTTGGAACTCAAGGGATGCCATTGCGATCTTCTTCTCTTCTTCATAATCGTGCAAACGGAAGATCTTGTCAACTTTCAATGCCCATGAAAGGTACTCTTCGGGATCATTGCTTCTGTTGAACTTGGGCATGGTGAACTTGAGCTTGCCGTAGCGTTGGTCTTCATTGTGTTGGGGTCGGGGATGATGACGCCCATGTTGTAGATGATTGTTCAACTCGTGGTGCTCTTGGCACGAGGGTTGTCAACCTTGTGTTGCTCTTGTCGTGGAGGATTTCCATTGTCTTCATGCTCTCAATGAACTTGATGGTCTTGGCGAGCTTGTGGAGGGGCTTCTCGAGCTCGAGGAGGAACTTGACGATGTACGCGAGCTTGAAATCTTCGTTCTTGAATTTCTTCGCGAAGTGCTTCCTCTTGTTCACGGGCTTGACGGCCTCGGTCGGCAACGGCTCAACTCGAATCGCGTAGAGCTTGTTGTGCATCAAGTGCTTGAGCATCATGGAGGTGTTGTTCTTGACGTTGTGCCTCGGCATCTTGAGCATTTTGGTGTAGACACGCGCGTTCTTCCTCTTCATGTTGGCGTTGTCGTTGTCGTTCTCATGCTAGCGCAAAGGTTTCTTGGGTTTGACGCCGTCGGTGCTCTTGTGAGTCGGTGTCACGTAGAGGATTGAGGTTTGCGTGATGCTCATTGCGCGCGGCACGTCGAAGAGTGTTCAAAGATGGTGTACTTGAGCCGGAGAGGGTAAAGTTGGAGTGGCGACTTGAACGGCTCCTTCTTGAAGTGGAAGAAGAGCGGTTGAGCAACAAAGCGTGAATCTCGTCCATCTTGCGTCATTCTCTTGCTTGTGATCGTCGAGCTTGTGGTCGAAGTAGTCCCTTGTACGTTGCTCGGAGATTCGCAAGTCGGTGGCGAGGTTGTCAATGCGGTCACTCATTGCTTGTTGTTCTTGATGCAAAGCACGTTGTGCACCAAAGAGGTGGCTTTTGGTGACGAAGGAGTTCATGTCGTCGTCTTGCTCCGTGAAGAGTGGGTTGGTAGAAGTACTTGGCCTATCCATCATTCCAAGACAAATGTGAGTGGTAGAAAGAGAAGAAGAATACCAAATGTACCTTGACCGAATTTGAAAGTGGATCGATGATCACTCCAATGTAGGACAAGGGAATAGCCCAATTGGTATGAATTCTCGTCGGTTTCTCACACCTACACAAGTAAAAGCTTATGGTGGAGCTTGGTTAGGATGGTGGCACAATTTTTGATGTGAAAGTAAGCAAGATTCAATAATGTTGGAGAAGATCCACGACTTGTAAATGTAACAAGTAGACAAATAGCAAGATGTGGTACAAGGAAACACAACACACGGAAAGATAAATGGGGTCGTGCAACCAAGGGTGAGCCAAAATGTGGAATCCACGAAAATGCTCTTGTTGCACAACACTAGAGAGACGCTAGCACGATTGCATAATAGGCGGATACGAACTTGTGCACAACCTACTAAGCAAAAATGCAACGACTTCTATCCCAAGTATGATGTTCCGGAGATATGATCCAAGATGATCACGTATAACAATCTTAATGTTGTATGATGCTATGGTTCTTGCTTATAAGCTCTTTGCTTATCTTTTCTCTTTGCTTAAAAGCTTGCTTGGCTCTTTGATGTTCGAGCTCTTTTCACATGCGATGCTTCATGGACCAAGATAGCAATTGTGTATGCGATGACAACTTTGTGAAACAAGAGATGATTCCAAGATATGCAACACGATAATAGTATGTATGCTATGGGATGTACGATCACTAATGTGCACAAGTCACGTTACCGGCAATACTCAAATGCTAGTCTCGATGGGTAAGCAACGCAAAAGTAAGGCTATGGGGTTATCAATCCAAATGGAAAAGAGTATGATGATATCACACTACCAAGATGACACCGATGGGAAATTGATACCACAAGTGTGTAGTCGTTCGTTGTAGTCCTTGGCGAAAATGAGCGGTGGTGATGTTGATGTCGAACCGTCCATAGGTAGCCGAAACACGAAAGGAAATGGTGAGCCACAACTCAAATGCTCGAAAACAAGTGCGACAAAAAGTGTCAGAGTAGGTAGCGGTCAAGTGGTGGTGTGGGTTGGGGTATTGGAAAGGTTTGCGGAAGGTAGGAGGTGGTGGTCGAAGTGGGTATGCAGAGGCGTAGGCGGCGGTGGCAAAAACTTCAGGAAAATGCAGTTTGGTTAGACGAAGCCGGATGATCCGGGGCAGGAGTCGGATGATCCGGGCGGATCCGGATGATCCGGGCGGATCCGGATGATCCGGGCGACCAGCCGGATGATCCGGGCGGGTCAACTCACTCGGGGATGGCTCGGGATGAACTCGCAAACGGCCAGAAATTCGGGGATTTCACGGATTTTGGAGGGATTTCGAGGTGGAGATGGTGGGGGAAGGCTAGATCCACTTGCAACACAACAAATTCATAGATCAAAACCAACAAAACATCATCAAAACTCACAAATCATAAGAAAATTTTTTGGGCTATTTTTGTGGGTATTTTCGGATTAGGACGAAAAACAACAAAATCAAGCTAGAAAACGAAGAGGGGAGGCTCCAAAATCGTGATCAACGAGGCTCATGATACCAAGATGATGTAGGGTAGAGACCCTAATCGCTCGATCTTTCACGAAAGGAGCGGATCTTGCGGAAATCACGAAGAACACGGGAAAGAACGGGGAGGAAACACAATAAGAAACACGAGAGGAATCACTAAAACGACATGAATAAGTCACACATGGGCTAGATCCTCGAGTACATAAAGGAAAGGTACATGATCCACGGCAACTAAGGACGATACACGGTAAACCGGTCTTCTCTGTGAGGAGGTCTTGATGTTCTTCCCTCGAGAGGGGTCTTGAATCCGCTTGGGGGATCTTCTCCGGTGGAGGCTCGAATCTCCGTAGAGAAGACTACCAAGTGGCTGAGCAAAGCTCTCTTACAAATATGAGCTAAACATTTGCTAACCCTAAAAATGAGGAGTAGAAGGTCTATTTATGGCCCAAGGGGCGAAAGGGTAAGTGAGGGGACGAAACGGGTACACGGGCCTCGGCCCAATTCGCGCACACAGGCGGCGGCCGGATGATCCGGGAGTTGGTCCGGATGATCCGGGCTTCGGGGGTCCGGATGATCCGGGTTGGCGTCCGGATCGTCCGGCTGGGTCGTAGCAGCTGTGGGAGGGCCGGATGTCCGAGACTTGGTCCGGACGTCCGGGCGTGGCCGGATGATCTGGGCCTGGGTCCGGATGGCGCATCTCTAGGATGCCTTCTTGGGTGCCTCTGGACACATTACCCAGATCGTCCGAGCCGGAGTCCGGATCATCCGGGCTGAGGTCGGATCGTCCGGATGGCGGTCCGGATCGTCCGGGCTTCTGCTTACTTAGCCCTTTTCTTCTCCGTCTTCATGTCCATCTTTCTCTTCGGATTCTCCTCGCTCCTTGGCGTCTCCATGGCTAACTCCTTGATACCTGAGTATGCACAATGTCTCCGTTTGAGGTAGTAGCCATGTCTCATTGTCATCGAAGTGGAATTGTGAGAGGAGAGATGTCACCTCGGTCTCGAGAGCTCTTGCACGTGATCGAGTCATGGGTCCACTAGGCACTTGATGAGACGATGGTAGGTCCATGTGGATGACCTTGGGATGCTCCGCATCAATTATTTTGGAATATATCAAAAATATTGGGCGAAGAAAGCACTAGAGGGGGGCACCTGCCATCCACAAGGGTGGGGGCACGCCCCCTATATTGTGGGCTCCCTGCAAGCCCCCGATTCCCATCTTCAGCTATATGGTGTGTTTTGACCTAGAAAAATTAGAAGGAATCTTTCAGGATGAAGCACCTGTGCAGAACCAATCTAGGGCTTCGGCGGAGCTGTTCTGCTGGGGAAACTTCCCTCACGGAGGGTGTAATCATCGCCATCGTCATCACCAATGATACTCTCATCGAGAGGGGGTCAATCTCCATCAACATCTTCACAAACACCATCTCCTCTCAAAACCCTAGTTCATCTCTTGTGTCCAATCTTTGTCTCAAAACCTCAGATTGGTACCTGTGGGTTGCTAGTAGTGTTGATTACTCCTTGTAGTTGATGCTAGTTGGTTTATTCGGTGGAAGATTATATGTTCTGATACTTAATGATAATTAATACTCCTCTGATCATAAACATGAATATGCTTTGTGAGTAGTTACATTTGTTCCTGAGGACATGGGAGAAGTCTTGTTATAAGTGATCATGTGAATTTGGTATTCGTTTGATATTTTGATGAGATGTATGTTGTCTCTCCTCTAGTGGTGTTATGTGAATGTTGACTACATGAAACTTCACCATTACTTGGGCCTAGGGAAAGGAATTGGGAAGTAATAAGTAGATGATGGGTTGCTAGAGTGACAGAAGCTTAAACCGTAGTTTATGTGTTGCTTCGTAAGGGGCTGATTTGGATCCATATGTTTCATGCTATGGTTAGATTTATCTTAATTCTTCTTTCGTAGTTGCGGATGCTTGCGAGAGGGGTTAATCATAAGTGGGAGGATTGTCCAAGGAAGGGCAGCACCCAAGCACTGGTCCACCCACATATCAAATTATCATACTAACGAACGCGAATTATATGAGCATGATGAAAACTAGCTTGACAATAATTCCAATGTGTCCTTGGGAGCACTTTGCTTCATATAAGACTTCGTTCAGGCTTGTCCTTTGCTACAAAAAGGATTGGTCCACCTTGCTACAACTTGTTTACTTTTGTTACTTGTTACTCGTTACAAATTATCTTATCACACAACTATCTGTTACCGATAATTTCAGTGCTTGTAGAGAATACCTTGCTGAAAACTGCTTGTCATTTCTTTCTGCTCCTGTTGGGTTCGACAATCTTACTTATCGGAAGGACTACGATAGATCCCCTATACTTGTGGGTCATCACGCCACTGCAACCGCATCTCTATAAAGCTTGTCCACACATATGACATCATCCTTCTTATCAGAGTTGATGGAGATGACACCCATGGGCCCTGGCATCTACTATGTTGTAGACCTAATGAGATGCCACCATAAACTTGGCCAAGGCTGGGCGACCAAGAATTCCATTGAGCGGCAAAGGGATCTTAACAACATCAAACACAATTTTCTATGTCCTGTAATTTAGTTCCCCGCCAAACGTCACCGGCAGCGTGATCTTCCCCTTAGGTTGGCTCCTCCCTGGGTTGATCCCTTGGAACGTCTTGGTTTTCTTGAGCTCTTCCTCGGAGATTTGCAGCCTCTCGATCATCTCAGGGGAGATCAAGTTCAAGCCAGCCCCACCGTCAACTAGTATTTTTGTTACTTTGAGGTTGCATATTGTCGGGGAGACTAACAATGGCAAACACCTGACCGCAGTTGTGCGATCAGGGTGGTCCTCAGCATCGAAAATAATAGGCGTGTGGGACCACCTGAGGGGATTTTGGGCATTCGTTGTCGGCTCCGCTGCATTGACCTCACGTGCCCACTGCTTGAGCTGGCGATGCGAGGAGTGCAAAGATGCACCCCCGTCAATACACATATCCTTTGTTGCCTTCTGGAATTCATGTTCGCTATACTCTTCATCATCTTCCTCCTCACTCTATTCATCATCTTCTTTCTTTTCTCTGCCCCTAGAGGGCTTTTCTTTCTTCTGGTTGGCACTGTCGCGACGCCTTCCTTGGCCTCCACGACCCTTCTTGCCCAAACCACACGTACCATCCTAGCCTTTCTCCTCGTCCCGCTTCTCATATTCAGCCTTTTGTTTCTCAACCAGCCATTCAACTTGACGTCACTCTTGGAGGTCGTGACCCTTGGTACGGTGAATTTTGCAGTATGGCCCGCAGACTTGCTGGCTTTCTCTCCCGCCGCGACTACCTGGCAATTAGCACACGTAGATGCTTCCTTGCTAGAACTTTCTGTTTTGGTTTTCTTGGCGGGGCTAGAGTTATCGGACCCCCTCTACGGCCATAACTGCCTTGCCCTTTCGCTTTCTTTTGCGCCTTCGACATTTCTTCTTCGTAGTGGAAGCATCGCCGTCATCAGAATCAACTTCAATGCTAGCCTCCTCCCCAGGAAGTCTTCTCCCTTCCTCAGCGTGCGCACACTTGTCTGCCAATGTGTAGTGCTCGTTGACGGTCTTCGGCAATCGTATACGCATCTTCTCCAGCATTTTGCGATTATGCACATTCGCATGGAACGTGGCCATCAGAGCTGCGGGGTGTATATCGGTATGCTATGATTTACACAGTTGAATCTCTGGACGTACTTCCGTAGATCTTCTCCCTCCTTTTGCGGGATCACTTGCAAGTCACTGGGCAATACGGGACCTTTCTTCCCTCTGGTAAATGCACCAATGAACTCGTTGCATAGATCTGACCACAAAGAAATGGAGTTCTTTGGCAAGTTCATCAACCAAGATCTCACATTGGGCTTGAGAACCAGTGAGAAATATGTGGCTAGAATTTTCTCATCCCTTCCTCCGGCAGCCTGTACAGTGATCATGTAAATGCCTAAGAACTCTATAGGGTTTTGCTTGTCGTCGTACTTTTCGGGTACTTAGGGCTTGAACGCGTGGACGGACGGCCATTGGACTTGCCACAGCTCACGTCTGAAAGCAGGGCACCCAACCTCATAAGGCAAGTACCCGCCAACAATGGGCGCTGGCTCATCGATGACTGGACTGTTGCACTCGTCTGATTGTTGTATGGTGGTGTGAGCATCCTGTGCTCACTTGTCTAGCAGCTCCTATCGCTGATCTTGTTGCGCCTATGGGTCTGAGGAGGCCATCGACACATTGTGAGGTTGTGCGTCTCGCTAGGTTCACTGCGAGTGCTGGCATTTCTGCTGAGGTTGCTGCCGAGGAGGTGATTGCATCGTGGGTGCACCACCTGCTACATGACCATTAGTTTGCGCTATTGGTATGGTTGGCGGGCGTCGTGAGGGTTCCGCCAACTAGGATCTGTTTGCATCAGCAAACTCATCAAACTCCGGATGGTGGCTCTCCACTCATCCATCATGTTAGCTACTAGAAGAAAATCCAATAGCATCTGGTCCCGCGCCATCGCCTCTGTTGCCGTGAAAGGTATGTTAGAGTGTGAAGAATGCGACGTCGCTCGACTTCTGGTAGAGCCAACGGGAGCGTCGTTGCGATCTTGTCGCCCAACCACAGGAATGGTGGCAAGTTGGCGTGGCGGGAGTGATGCCTATCATTTTTTGGCTTGATCGACAGGTGACTTGCCATGTGGACGCTACTGCGGAGGCACGATAACTCTGCTTGGTGTCACATCATGCCCATCTTGAGACGGACGTGGAGTGCGCTTTGATGCTGTCTCCCTTGCGGCCGCTAGGGTAGGCGCAGCAGGAAGATCTCGGCTCATGCCCGACCGGGCGGGGTTGCCCCGGTGGACGCGCTCGCTGGTATGTTGGGGAGGCGGGAGCTGCGCGCCCGCGTCGCCCATGTCATCATTGTTGTCTTCACATAGGGCCGGAGTAGACGTCCGCCTCCAGTGTCTCCACCGTCTGCTCCCATTGTGGCGGGCACAGCCACTGCGCTGCCTGCGCTGGTCGTGCCCACTATGGCGTTCGCATCGTCCGCAGTGCCTGCGCCACCTGCAGACGCGTGCAATGTAAACTTGAACATGGAAGGCTTTGCAACCATGGATCCTTCTTGTTGAGCACCATGGGTGGTGATGGTGATGAAGAACTCAATGGATTCGATGCGCCACCTGCTATCCAGGTTCACGCCAATGAACCCCCTACCTGGCGTGCCAAAGATGCCATGTGGATCGGCTATCTATGGGATGGCTAGGCCCCTTTGTGGTTCGACGAGGGGATTACATACAACGCAAAGAGCGGGACGGTAGAGGGCACGACAAGATTTACCCAGGTTCGGGCCACTGAGAAGCGTAATACCCTACTCCTGCTTTGATGTATTAGATGTGGTGAAAGCACAAAGAAAAGGAGCGCTTCTCCCCCAGTAAGGTGTGAGGACAAAGCACCTATGCGTGCATGTGTGTGTGTGGTTTGAATGGGTTCGAACCCTTGTAAAGGTTGCCCTGGGCCTCCTTTTATATCTGAAGGGGTTACCACAGTGGCAAAAGGGTCATTACCTGATGATTAGATAGCAATAGTGCTATCATACCTAACTCTACTAGTTAGGACAAAAAGAATTAAATGTATCGCTAGGTGTCATGAGGAGGATAAGCCTTGGCAAGGATGCGGCACCACTTGCCCAACTAACTCCTATTAGCTTGACACTCCATTAGGATGGGTGTCGATAAACGTAATCTTCTCTCCAGCGAGCCGGCACGTGCCGGCAGACGACACCTAGCTGCATGCGGGCTCGACACCTCGTCGATCGGCGACCAGCTGGCTGGTGAGGTGGAGCGCTGGCTGTTGGCGGTGGTTTTCTAGCCACAGGGCTTGTCGGGCGTTCGCCTTGTCGGGTCATTCTTGCTGGCAAGGGCTACTTCTAGTGCTTCATCTTGTAGCTTGTCTTGGTCTTCTTGATGCGCTCTTTGACCTCTCAAAGGGTTGTTCCCTTTGACTTGGAAGCTTTTACTAGGACTTTAGTTTGGTGAGGGAGCTACTACTTGTCTGTGCATAAGTCAAGGTATTACACATCCATTTTTAATACACCGACAACAACAAACAACAATTTCAGAAAATCCCCATATGCATATTCTAATTTGACAATGTTCTGCCTAAAACACAATTTTAGAGTTGTTAGACATGCAAACTAAACACACCATGTTAATCTATACATTCTTCTACCCTATTTACATATGAAGAACATTTAATTCAGAGCTAAGGTTAAATAGTTATGAAATAAACCATTTTGACATGTCATTTATGCAAATTATTGCAAACAAAAATTTAGAACATTTTTAACATGCATGAAAGTTGGAAATGGTGAAACTACAAGAAATTATAATCATTTTACATATATAAGTTGTTTATTTCTGATGCACGGTTCATGAGTTATTAATTGTATGAAAATGAGGTTTTTTTGTAAATTTGCAATTCCCTAGATAAATCCTAAATTCGCAGACAACGGAAAAAGAAAAACATGGATGGGCCAAATCTGCTGGATATTGGCTGCACAAGATAGTAACCACACGCCATGTGAGGGTTAGAGGAGCCGACGCTCACCTTAGTGGGTTGCAGCCCAGAAGGTACAGCAGGCCGGCGGGGCTGGTGGAGCTGGAGCTGGGCCACGGCTCTGGCGAGGAAGTGGGCCGGCACATGGGCTACTGAAGCTGGGTCCGCGTGAGGATGCAGCCCACGCGGCTGTGGATGTGCGGCTCGAGCGGGCGGCGCCTTCACGAAGCAGAGGCGGTTTGCTCGGGCTCGAGCGGCCAGATCTGGGCCACGGTGGGCGGGAGACGCCAAGTGGCGACAGAGGAGTGGGGTAGCATGGAATTCCAGGAGGGTGGCGGCGGCTGCAGGTAGGTGGAGGGTCAGGGGAGTAGGGTTTTAAAAATGGGACGGTTAGGCCATTCATTTATAGGAGGTTTAGAGGGTTTGGGTTTTGTGATGTTTCGAGGTCGTTTGATCTCGATCGGACGGCTCCAGTCAAGGGGTAGTGAAAGTGGGTTGGGTGGGGTTTTTTATATTGGTCGTGTGGGAGCCTCAGGCTGAGAATAGAGGGAATTGGATGGCCCGACATAGGTTTTATTACGAAAAACGACCAACAATTAAACTAGCTATAGTGCCGTTATAGTATAACCGTTGGGACATCAAACGACCTTTGAATGCAATGAAATTTGGCAGGCGATCTAACTACAACAAAAAAAGATTGCACGCCAACGTTCAACCCAGTCCGAGGACATTTTTATCCCACTTATAAAATAATATTTTAACGATGTCGCGGGCGCGTGCAAGTGTGGTTGGACTCAGAACAGACAACGAAGGCAACGGGGAGAAGTGGAAGGTGCGAACGGATGGAAATTTTGAAAAATGATGACAACAGAGTGTCGATGCCATGTAAATGATGCAATGGTGAATTCAACAAGCAAATAAATCACACGGCAACAACGAAGTAACTAGAAGGCATCTGGAGCGTCGGTCTCAGGTTGTTACAAGTGGTAACAGCATACATGATGTGGTGATGCAAGAAACGCGAGCATTTGCATATTTTAGCAACAAGCTTGGCGGTGCACAACTTAATTATCCCATCTATGACAAAGAATTATATGCTTTCTTTAGAGTCTTGCATGTTTGGGAGCATTACCTTCAACCACGTGAGTTTGTCATACATACCAACCACGAGATGCTTAAATACCTTAAAGGTCAAACCAAGTTGAATAAATGACATGCCAAATGGAGTGAATTCATTGAGTTTGTTCCTTATGTCATTAAGTACATTAAGTATAAAGAAAATGTTGTGGCGGATGCTCTTTCCCGCAAGTTCATGATAGTTACTCACCTTGAATTGAATGTTATTGGCTTTGAGTATGACCGCAAGAGAAAATGTTGTTGCGGATGCTCTTTCCCACAAGTTGAATAAACGGCATGCCAAAAGGAGAACAGCATAGACGTGAGCACAAGAGAAAATTACATTAAAAAGATGCATGAAGATACAAGGAACACAATTGAACGCCAAGTACATCGTCTCGCCACCTATCTTGTGTGGCTACATCTTCACAAACAAAGCTTCCCCAAAAAATGCAGGTCCAAGCTACTACCTCCTGCCTATGGACCATTCAAGGTGCTAGCACGCTACAATGACAATGCCCACAAGATCACTATTCCACACGAAAAGTACAATGTGAGTGACATCTTCAACGTTAAGGACCTATCTCCCTACCATGGTGATGAGTTTAACGATCCAAGGTCGGATCTTTCACAAGGGGGGAGATGATGCAGAGCATCCTTCGGTCTTCCGCATGAAACCACACCGACTCATCAAGCACCAAGTGTACCCATGACAAGAGCTCGCGCGAGTGCCATCGTAAACGAGGTGAACTCACTCTTCTTCGAGTTTGACATGCATTCGAATGGAACGTGGATGCTACCTCATCATGAAACCTTGTGCATCATTAGATACGAGGACGACCCTCGCAAAGAGTTTAGGAGCCTCACCAAGCCAAGAAGAAGGATGCGAAGATCGCAAGGAAGATGGAGGCAAGAAGCTGGAAGAAGAAGACATGTCCAGGTGACCCCGTGCACACGGGCCAATTGGAACCCATGCGCACAGCCTATCCTAAGAGTTTTTGGACACCCCGCGCGCACGGGCTCCTTCGTTGTAGCTGTTGCTACCCCATGAGCACGGCCGCATACCATACCGTGCCCACAGGACCCCCATGCGCACGGGGCCCACTTAGACCGTGCGGACGGGCTCAATAGAGAGCTGGCCATGGAGTTTCCTATTTTGCCCTCCACTCATCCCTCACCTCCAGACACCTATAATTTTCGTACCTGGGTCATTTGTTAGGGTTAGTGAAGTATTTGAGGTTACTAGAGAGAGCTTTGCTCCTTGTAACTCAATCTTGGGGAATCAAGACCTCCTGAGGGAGAAGGATCCCCATCATAGGATCACCAAGACCTCCTAAGGGAGAAGGATCTCTCTAGATCATCAAGACATCATCTCCTTTGGATTAGAGAAGAACCTTACCTTTGTGCTACTTTCCTTTGATAGTTCATGTTATGCGTGTGGATCTCATGTATGCTATTCTAGTGGATGTGTGATTTGGGTTTTTTGAGTGATTCCTCTTGTTGTTGTTCTTGTTCTTACCTTTTCCCCCTCCAAGTGTGAAAAGATCATCCATTAGGGTTCCACCCTACAACAAGTGCTCTGCAGCAATTTTCTCTTATGGACATGAAGGATTTACTATCCGAGGGATGCTGGGAACATGAGGTATTGCAGTGACGGAAGCTACTTCCTTCATAAAACTTACATATGGGAGTAAGAGAGGCCAACTTAACCACGTTCATGGGGAGACCCTTAATCATTGTTTCCTCTATCTGGTACGAAAGGAACAGTGGTGGCATGTTTGATGTGGAGCTGCGGTAATATGCACCTATTTGTACTAGCGCCACCCACACGTAAAAACATATGATGTTGATTAGTTATCTGAAACTAGAGTTATGCGATTGCATTATTAAGTAGTATGCATACTAGTGGTGTGCAACGCCCAAGATGCGATTCTATCCCAATAACATGATGAATTCATGATCGGGGCACAATCGCATTTCGAGTGCATAGTGAAAGTGCAACTATCAGTGGGTGGTTTTGGTACTTCCTAACAGCATATAGCTCATTGAGCTAATACTATTTCAAGATAAACATTTCAGGAAAGCTCAATGATTGGCATGGCATGGATTAGAAATGTGGACCCCTCAAAATGCTAAGGACAAAAGATTGTCTCAAGCTCTAAAGCTCAAGACTCCACATTTTACCTTTTAGTGATCCAAGATCACATTGAGTCCATAGGAAAAGCTAATACTATTAAAAGGGGATGAGGTGTTTCTTAATGGGTTACTTGCTCAAAGTGCTTACTCATATGCTCCAAAACCCTCAACCACTTTCTCATATCCACATATGTCCCAAACCAAAAGTCAAACTCGGCCCCACCGAAACTTTCCATCCGGCGCCACCGAGTTCCGTTGGCATAGCCACTGTCACAAAACCCTATTCACTTCGGTCTCACCGATAGGGATCTCGGTCTCACTGAGATGGGATTGCAAACTCTCTGTTTCCCTTCGTAATGTTTCGGTCTAACCGAGATAAGCGAATTGGTCCCACTGAGTTCGCAATCCAAACTCTCTGTTTCCCCTTCATAACGTTTCGGTCCAACCGAGATGAGCGAATCGGTCCCACCGAGTTTGCCTGACCAATTCTCTGGTTAGCTTATTGCCAAAATCGGTCCCACCGAGTTTGTGTAATCGGTCTCACCGAGATTACGTTATGCCCTAACCCTAATGAAATCGGTCCCACCGAGTTGACGTGTCGGTCCCACCGAAAAACCTAACGTTCACATTTTGAACTGAATTGGTCCGACCGAGTTTCACGATTTGGTCTCACCGTGTTTGGTAAATTGTGTGTAATGGTTAGATTTTGTGTGGAGGCTATATATACCCCTCCACCCACTCTTCATTCATCGAGAGAGCCATCAGAACATGCCTACACTTCCAACTTACATTTTCTCAGAGAGAACCACCTACACGTGTGTTGTGATCAAGATCTTCCATTCCAACCATATGAATCTTGATTTCTAGCCATCCCCAAGTTGCTTTCCACACAAATCATCTTTCCACCAAATCCAAATCTGTGAGAGAGATTTGAGTGTTGGCGAGACTATCATTTGAAGCACAAGAGTAAGGAGTTCATCATCAACACACCATCTATTACCTTTTGGAGAGTGGTGTCTCCTAGATTGGTTAGATGTCACTTGGGAGCCTCCGTCAATATTGTGGAGTTCAGCCAAGGAGTTTGTACAGGCAAGGAGATCGCCTACTTCATGAAGATCTACCTTAGTGGGGCAAGTCCTTCGTGTGCGATGGCCATGGTGGGATAGACAAGGTTGCTTCTTTGTGGACCCTTCGTGGGTGGAGCCCTCCGTGGACTCGCGCAACCGTTACCCTTCGTGGGTTGAAGTCTCCATCAACGTGGATGTACGATACCACCACCTATCGGAACGACGCCAGAAATCTCCATGTCTCCATTACGTTTGCTCCCTCCAAACTCCTCCCTTTACCTTCTTGTTCAATGTTTTACATTCTGCTACTATACTCTTCGACTTGCATGTGTAGGTTGTTTACTTGACTAGTGCTAAGTTGCTAAAGTCTGCCAAGACTTAAAATTGGGAAAAGGCTAGATTTTTGTTTGGTCAAGTAGTCTAATCACCCCCCCCTCTAGACATACTTTCGATCCTACAAGTGGTATCAGAGCTTTGGTCTCCATTTGCCTTGATTTCCATAGCTTTTGGTGATCATAGCCCTGGTTTCACAACCTAGGAGAGTATGGCGTCTAGCGAGGGAAATTATCACCATAGAGGTCCTTACTTTGATGGCACAAATTTTGCTAGTTGGAAGCATAAGATGAAAATGCATATTCTTGGACATAACCCCGCCGTTTGGGCTATTGTGTGTATGGGCTTGCAAGGTGAATTCTTTGATGGGAGAGAACCAAACCGTGAAGCTAGCGCAGAAGAGTTGAAGATGCTGCAATACAATGCTCAAGCTTGTGATATTCTCTTAAACGGATTGTGCCCCAAAGAATTCAAGAAAATCAGCCGTCTTGAGAATGCAAAGGAAATTTGGGATACTTTGATTGATATGCACGAAGGTACCGACTCTGTCAAGGAATCCAAATTGGATGTGCTTTAAAGTCAACTTGACAAGTTCAAAACGAAGGATGGTGAAGGTGTCGCTGAAATGTACTCTAGGCTTGCTCTCATCACAAATGAGATTGCCAGCTTAGGAAGTAAAGAGATGACCGATAGATTCATCATCAAAAATATCCTAAGAGCCTTGGATGGAAAATATGATACCGTGTGCACATTGATCCAAATGATGCCCAATTACAAAGATCTCAAGCCAACGAAAGTCATTGGAAGAATTGTTGCTCATGAGATGTCACTCAAGGATAAGGAAGAGCTTCACAACAAGTCAAGTGGTGCTTACAAAGCCTCATGTGATGCTCCCACATCATCAAGTGACGAACAAGCCTTTAATGAAGAATTAAGCCTAATGCTGAAGAATTTCAACAAGTTCTACAAAAGTAGAAGCAAGGAAAGAAGTTCCAAGTCAAGGTCCTACAATGACAAAAGATCTTCAAGTCGTGAACGTAATTGCTACAATTGTGGAAGACCCAGACACTACTCCATTGAGTGTACGGCTCCCTAAAAAAGAAGATAAGATTCTCCCAAAAGAAGAAGTAGAAGAGAAGAATCACCACCAAGAGAGAGAAGGAGTAGAGATGACCGTTATGAACGAAGAACATCATGGAGAAGCAAGGATTCGAAAAGGAAGTACAAATCATCAAGGAGCTACACAAAATGAAGACATCAAGCTCACGTTGGTGAATGGGTATCCGGCTCCGACTCTGACAATCACTCTGAGAGAAGTTATCAATCCGACTCCAAATATACTCAAGATGAAGGTGCTGCCGGTCTAGCACTTGTGTCAACCAACTCCTACGACATATTTGAGTCACCAAATGAAGGAATTGGAAGATGCTTCATGGCTAAAGGCCCAAAGATATCACACCCTGAGTATGTTGATTTCAATAGTGATGAAGATGACTTGCTAGGTGATGATGATTTACTTGTTGACAATTCTAGTGATGAAAACTATTATGAACTTGCTATTAATCATGCTAATCAAGATAAAACGAATGACGATGATAAGAAGGAGATTGAGCATCTAACTAAAGAACTAAACACTCTTAAGTTAGCTCATGAAACTACCTTAGAAAATCATCGAGAGCTTTTAAAGACTCATGAGAAGTTACGCTTCGAAAAGCTCAACCTTGAGAAAGAGCATGGGTTCTTAAAAGAGATCAATGATGATCTTCGCAAGAAAAGTTCTTCTTACATTGCCAAACGTTTACTCTTGTCTACTTACATGCCACAAGTTAATCTAGCAACAAGAGTAAGAAAAATTCTTCTTCTAGTAGTAAAAATAATCATGCCAAAACCAATGATGTTGCTTCTAGTAGTTCTCTTGATTCCACTAATGATTCTCTTAGACAAGTTACACTTGAGCAAGAAAATAGCTTACTGAAGGGAATTATAGAGAAAGGTGTTTACAAGAGCCTTGCCGAAAGTAGGCAATTTGAGGAAATTGTACGCAAGCAAGGAAGACACCGGAAAAATCAAGGTGTTGGTTTTGAACGAAAGTTCAATGCCAATGGAGTTGAGTGGGAAGAAGATCAATACCCCAAGATGAAGTTTGTTCCTCAACAAGAGAACTATGATCCTACTTCTTTCCAGGGAACACAAGCTCAAGATGATCTTCCACCACGAGACCACAAGCAAAAAGGCAAGGACAAGCTTCAATAGGAGATTGATGCATTTGAGCAAGCTCCCAAAGCCTTCATCAAGTGGGTTCCCAAGACTACATCAAGTTCTACTTCATCAAGTACGACTACAACTCCAAGGATTCCCATCAAGATGGTGTGGATCCCGAATAAAAAGAACTAGAGAGTTCTTGAGGGTGACTCCGCCAACATACTTCACTCATATCATTTTGTCAAGGACAAGTGCAAACAACTTCCATATCTTGCACTAGTTCAACGAGTCACAAACCCTCTTATTGGTAAGACAAGGGACAAGGTAACCTAATGCTTTCATGGACATCATCCTATGTGAACATCACTCTATGTCTATGGATATCCTTGTTTGTTCTTTGTGGGTCTAACCCGTCTAGGTATTGAAAGTGCAACTCACTCCAATGGATTTCTCTAAATGATCTACATCAACATTGAGCATCTACATCCTCAACACCTACATGAAGTCATCATAGACAAAACCCAAGGTTAGTTCATCCCTCTTAGGGGGGTATCACATCCAGGGGGAGCTTTACTCTAATCAAATGAGCTAAAGCAACTCTAATGGTGTGAACACAACAATGCTTTAGGTAAAAGTGGCAACCGCACTTATGCTTAAACGATGAGTATGACCTACGATCAAATGTTCTCATTTGACTCCTTATTCAATATACTCATATATGGATGACCTAGTCATCGCCAATTGCTTGATAGATGTTAGAGTGTTTGTGCATGCTTTGCCACATATTTCATTTGCCATTTTATTGTGTGAGCATGTTGGTTGCATATTTTACTTATTTGAGGACATCCACTTGTAGTTTTGATTGTTTGGCGTTTTTATCTTTTGCCAAGTCGATGAACAAGAATCCCTAAGAACCTCGTCTAGCTACCTATGCTTTTCTCGTCTCAAACTCTATTCATGCTACATCACAAAGTTCGATCAAGTAAGATTCGAACCACTCTGTGTGAGGAGCTATCGGAGTCCCCGATTCGTCATAGACTTAAACTTCCAAAACCTCTTTGTGCATTTCGGTATGACCGAGTCATTCGGTCACACTGAGTTCACTAAGTTGATCTAGGTTTTCAATCTCGGTGCAACTGATTTGAACTTTTCGGTCACACTGATTTGCAGTAACCGCTCGCGATTTTGCATCTTGGTGCCACCGAGTTGTTCCACTCTGTCACACCGATAGGGTCGGGATATATATACTCACGGGTTGAATTTTGGAAATTTCTCAAAAACTCTTCACCCCACGCATGTCCTGCTCTGCCTCCTCGGGTCTTCGGATCATCTCCTCGCCGCCAGCGACCTCCGCCGTTGGTCTCCGTCGCCGTCAACGGAATTTTGCTCCGCCGATGTCGCCGCAGCAAACTCCCGCTGAGCTAGGGTATGCGTTCGACTCTTTGTGCTATTTCCCAACTCCGATTCATATTACATTACTTTGTCATGATCTTTACCATGTATGCAAACAATCTGTCCAGAAGAAAACATCCTTAGATTAGAATTGATTTGAAAATTAGGGTTAGGTCTCCGTCGGACTCATCTCGGACTGACCGAATTGTAGAAATCGATCCCACCGATTTGTCTTAGGCCATAGCACATGCATTTTTGGTCTGACTGAAAATTGCAAATCGGTGTGACCGAGTTCAATTCTTTGTGAAACCCTAGCAGTCTCGCTGCCACCGAACTGTGACTTGGTCTGACCGAGTTCACTAGTTTAGGTTCCAAAAGCTACTTCAGTATCACCGAGTTTATCAAATCGGTAGCTTTGAAATGCTTTCTGTGGAGAACTAAAACTAAGTTTTTAAGTCATCTGTTTCGCAAAAACTCTGCACTTTGTGATGCTCATCCACTCTACCTCATCTACATCTATTCAGAGGGTCTGCTGTCAGTAAGCTTGCAAAGATGTCTGATCAGAGTGACAGTCAGAACAGGTCTGAGGAACATGTGCAACTGAGTGAGGGTTCAGATCCCTCAAGCACTTCTGATGATGGCAGCACAAGCACTCCAAGTAACTTGCCAAAGGCAGCCACCAGAACAAGGAAGAAGAGAACCTCAGATTCAGAGGATGAGGACTATGTGGCTACTGAGGAGGAAGTAAGCTCCAAGAAGAAGGTGCTGAAAAAGGATTATGGCACAACTGCTACAGTTAAGCCAGGGATGAATAAGAAGGCTCTAGCAAGAAGGATTCCTATGTCAAAGGCCAGAGCCTCTACTCGAGAGACAATGGAGTTCACTTTTGAACCCAAAGAGGCTGGAGAAGGCAAGAATAGAAAGGAGAGGGTCAAGAATACCACTGCCAGAGTTCTAGGGAGATCATCCATGTTCAAGGATCCTGCAGAAGAAGGGGAAGAGGAAGAGAATGCTTCAGCACCCAAAGCTTAGAAGCTTATGGGAGATGCGATTAAGTGAGGGGCTGCAACATCAAATCCCAAAGCTGCTCCCAAAGCTCAAGCTCAGAAGTCACAAGCCAAGAGAAACACCCGAAGTATTCCTGCTGAAGAGAAGAACAAGGCCCAGTGCCAGAATCTAAGGAAGAGGATGATGAATCCCACGTGTTGAGAAAGTTGAAACCCAAGATCCCAGACCACAATGATACTCATCTAGTGGCTGAAGACATGCACATCAGAAAAGATGCTGGACTGAGGTTGTGGTGACAGTCTAATCCCTATGTTGTGAGGAGAAGGACTGCAGTTGACTACAGGTTCCACACAAAAGAACAGCAAGACTTCTATGAAACTATTTTGCTTGACAAGAAGCCCATTGTTTGTGACATGAGATGGGTTGATTGGGACTTCATCAAGGATAATGAAGATCACTTCCCAGGAGTATATGACAGCTTCAAAGCATGTGGAGTAGATGACTTTGTTGGACAGAAGCTCACAAAATGGAATGATGAGTTGATCATGCAGTTTTACTCCATTGCTCACTTTTACCCAGATGGGAAGATCATATGGATGTCTGAAGGTACTAGGTACCAGTCCACTGTTGAAGAATGAGCCAAGCTGGTAAATGCCCCAGAGGAACATGAGGATGACTTGGATGTGTATGCCAAGAAGAAGAAAGACCACAACACTATGGCAAACATGTACAAGTAGATCCCAGATAAAGCTTTGGAGCCTCACAAGCTTGGATCAGTACATTACATGTTGTCTGGTCTGTCTACCATCAACTGGATCCTAAGGCACACATTGCTACCTAAGTCAGGAGATCACAAGAAGATCAGAGGGCATTCTATCAACCTGCTACAGCTTTTTGATGTCCCTCAAAAGTTCAAGGTCATGAATCTGATTGTAGAGACAATCAAGAGGACTGCTGCTGACCAAAAGAGAAGTTGTGGGTATGCTCCACACATTAAAGAGCTCATCAACTCCAAGATGGGCACAGGAACATATTTTTTGGATAAGGAGCATCTACCCTTATATCCTGATTTTGAAGACAACACGGTAGTGATGAATGAGGAGGAACCATCATCAGCTCAAGCACAGGAGAAGAGAGCCAAAGCAAAGGCTGAGAAAGCTGCCAAGATGCCAAGTGTTGAAGAGGCATCTCAAGTTTTCCTGAAGAGCAAGCAAGATCAACCTGCATATCTGATCCAGTCTACACTGAAGATTGAGAAGGGCTTGGCTACCCTGACTCAAAACCAGGAGAGCTTGGAGAGGATCATAGAAACCAAATTTTATGACCTTGATTGAAGGTAACTGATATTCAAACAACAGTTGAGCAGCTCCAGGAAGCAGCAGAAGAGAAGAGAGGGAAGGCAACTACTGATGCATTTCAGCAAGTGCCTAGAGGACAGAGGTCTGCTACAGTGCATGTACCTGATACAAAAGCAACAGCATCAGCGCCAGCAGCTACAACCTCGGTACCACCTCCAGCATCCACTCCACCAGCTCCAACTACATCAACGGATGCCTTCGTCCTTGGATTTCTCTCTACACGACGTCCCAAAGACCAAGCCTGAGAGACGCATAGCACTATGCACATTTGGACTTTTTGGTAACTTGGTGCCAAAGGGGGGGATATGTATATATCATAGGCTTCGAGTGAGCGTTTAGCTTCTTTGCTTTTGGTTGAACTTTTTATTGTGTGCCTGTGTGAGATACTTTATGTCCCTGTGTGAGATACTTTATGTCCTTGTGTGAGATACTTGTGTGATCATGTGATTGATCATATGCTACTTTAATGCTTGCTTGGATGATATTATCCTGTATTTTCTTATATGATCATTCACTTTGCATGGTGATGCGTGCATGCCTTTAAGTTATATCATTGTGAGCGCTCCACCAAGATGTATGTGACAAGGAAGAGTAACCCATGATCCTAATCGATTGTGCATTTTCATTCACAAGTAAATTTTAAATAATGCACAAATTTATGGGGAGCTCTTGCTTATCACATACTTCTCAAAGCAACGATGTATTTCAATCTTATAATCATTTGTCGAAGCTTTGATCTATATGTTGTCATCAATTAACAAAAAGGGGGAGATTGAAAGTGCAACTATCCCTGGGTGGTTTTGGTAATTCCTAACAACATATACCTCATTGAGCTAATACTATTTCAAGATAAATATTTCAGGAAAGCTCAATGATTGGCATGGCATGGATTGGAAATGTGGACCCCTCAAAATGCTAAGTACAAAAGATTGGCTCAAGCTCTAAAGCTCAAGACTCTACATTTTACCTTTTAGTGATCCAAGATCACATTGAGTCCATATGAAAAGCCAATACTATTAAAAGGGGATGAGGTGTTGCTTAATGGGTTATTTGCTCAAAGTGCTTAGTGATATGATCCAAAACCCTCAACCACTTTCTCATATCCACATATGTCCCAAACCAAAAGTCAAACTCGAACCCACCGAAACTTTCCATCCGGCGCCACCGAGTTCAATTGACATAGCCACTGCCACAAAACCCTAGTCACTTTGGTCTCACCAATAGGGATCTCAGTCTCATCGAGATGGGATTGCAAACTCTTTGTTTCCCTTCGTAACATGTTGGTCTAACCGAGATGAGCGATCGGTCCCACCGGGTTCCCAATGCAAACTCTCCCTTTCCCCTTCATAACATTTCGGTCGAACCGAGATGAGCGAATCGGTCCCATCGAGTTTGCCTGACCAACTCTCTGGTTAGCTTATTACCAAAATCGGTCCCACCGAGTTTGTGTAATCGGTCTCACCGAGATTACGTTATGCCCTAACCCTAATGAAATAGGTCTCACCGAGTTGACATGGCAGTCCCACCAAAAAACCTACCGTTCACATTTTGAACTGAATCGGTCTGACCGAGTTTCACGATTCGGTCTCACCGAGTTTGGTAAATTATGTGTAATGGTTACATTTTGTGTGGAGGCTATATATACCCCTCCACCCACTCTTCATTCATGGCGAGAGCCATCAGAACATGCCTACACTTCCAACTTACATTTTCTGAGAGAGAACCACCTACACTTGTGTTGAGATCAAGATCTCCCATTCCAACCACATAAATCTTGATTTCTAGCCATCCCCAAGTTGCTTTCCACTCAAATCATCTTTCCACCAAATCCAAATCTGTGAGAGAGAGTTGAGTGTTGGGGAGACTATCATTTGAATCACAAGAGCAAGGATTTCATCATCAACACACCATCTATTACATTTTGGTGAGTGGTGTCTCCTAGATTGGTTAGGTATCACTTGGGAACCTCCGTCAATATTGTGGAGTTGAACCAAGGAGTTTGTACAGCAAGGAGATCACCTACTTCGTGAAGATCTACCCTAGTGAGGCAAGTCCTTCGTGGGCGATGGCCATGGTGGGATAGACAAGGTTGCTTCTTCGTGGACCCTTTGTGGGTGGAGCCCTCCGTGGAATTGCACAACCGTTACCCTTCGTGGGTTGAAGTCTCCATTAACGTGGATGAACGATAGCACCTCCTATCGGAACCACGCCAAAAATCTCCATGTCTCCAATTGCGTATGAACACTCCAATCTCACCCCTTCACTTTCTTGCAAGTTGCATGCTTTACTTTTTGCTGCTCATATACTCTTGCCATGCTTGCTTGAAACATATTGTGAATGTTTAAACTTGTGCTAAAACTCCACCTTAACTTAAAGAACTTAAAAACTGCTAATTTTCTTTGTTTAGGGTATAATCAAGGTGGATATCAATACAACATACCATGTACTGAATAGATGAGAATACAGGATAAAGGTTGATACCAACTTGTGACGCCCCCGATTCAATCGTACACTAATCATACATGCAAACGTGTACGATCCAGATCAGGGACTCACGGGAAGATATGACAACACAACTCTACACATACAATAAGTCATACAAGCATCATATTACAAGCCAGGGGCCTCGAGGGCTCGAATACAAGAACTCGATCAAAGACGAGTTAGCGGAAGCAACAATATCTGAGTACAGACATAAGTTAAACAAGTTTGCCTTAAGAAGGCTAGCACAAACTGGGATACATATCGAAAGAACCTCCTGTCTGGGATCCTCCTAAACTACTCCTGGTCATCGTCAGCGGCCTGCACGTAGTAGTAGGCACCTCCAGTGTAGTAGGAGTCGTCGTCGCCGGTGGCGTCTGGCTCCTGGACTCCATCGTCTGGTCGCAACAGTCGGGTATAGAAAGGGGAAAAAGGGGGAGCAAAGCAACCGTGAGTACTCATCCAAAGTACTCGCAAGCAAGGAGCTACACTACAAATGTATGCATTGGTATCAACTGGAAAAGGGGTAGCATGTGTGGATTGAACTGCAGAATGCCGGAATAAGAGGGTGATAGCTAGTCCTATCGAAGACTACGCTTCTGACAACCTCCATCTTGCAGCATGTAGAAGAGAGTAGATGGTAAGTTCACCAAGTATCAACGCATAGCATAATCCTACCCGGCGATCCTCCCCTCGTCGCCCTGTTAGAGAGCGATCACCGAGTTGTATCTGGCACTTGGAAGGGTGTGTTTTATTAAGTATCCGGTTCTAGTTGTCATAAGGTCAAGGTACAACTCCGGGTCGTCCTTTTATCGAGGGACACGGCTATTCGAATAGATAAACTTCCCTGCAGGGGTGCACCACATTTCCCAACACGCTCAATCCCCTTTGTCCGGACACACTTTTCTGGGTCATGCCCAGCCTCGGAAGATCAACACGTCGCAACCCTACCTAGTCACAACAGAGAGGTCAGCACGCCGGTCTAAATCCTATGGTGCAGGGGTCTGGGCCCATCGCCCATTGCACACCTGCACGTTGCGTACGCGGCCGGTGAGCAGACCTAGCCTCCCTTATACAAGAGCAGGTGTTCCAGTCCAACCCGGCGCGCGCCGCTCAGTCGTTGACGTCAAGAAGGCTTCGGCTGATACCACGACGTCGAGTGCCCATAATTGTTCCTGCGTAGTTGGTTAGTGTGTATAGGCCAGTGGCCAGACTCATATCAAATACCAAGATCTCGTTAAGTGTGTTAATTGAATTAACTGCGGACGCCGACCAGGGCCAGGCCCACCTCTCTCCTAGGTGGTCTCAACCTACCCTATCATTCCACCACAAAGATCCACTCAGAGGGCCGTCGGGACAAACGTCCTTTCGGACCCAATCTGTGAATCACTCGCGGGTACTCTACGAGCCAACCCAACTTTAATCACCACATATATCATATACTAGATCATTGATGGCGCGCTTTGCCGCGCCCATCCATTTTATCAATAGAGTGGTAGGGGTTTCAATAATATATATGACACAACAAAACATGATACTCCCCCCAATCCAAATTAATTGACACTGATTTAAACCAGCATCGATAAACACTATCCAAATCATGAACCCCTCAAACTAAAAGATGGTACCCAACTGATTATTGTACATGTTCATTCATTATTTATGATATTGAGTAAGCATGATTTTGATCTCCTCACAAGTTAATTAGTGGATACTTCTAAACATAGCTCTACTATGTTAGAAAAGGTAATATATAGTTCATCAAAAATCATTGATAATATAAGGCATAAATTTAATTCATCAAACAATCATTGATAATAATATAAATTGCAATATAAGACAGACATTTAATTAGGAAATGTATAACAAATTCTTTGTCTTCTTGTTTTTAAGGTCTTGCAAGGTGAGCAGAAGAAACACACAAAATATTTCAATTAATTGTGGTGTTAGCATTGTTTACTAAATTATAAAGTCGCCCAAAACCATTCAGGTATTGAATTACACAACGATGTTTGCTGATCCCAAAGAACAAAAAAAGAAAGGCCTTCCAGTCAAAATGATGCCTGCATTCAGGTTCGTGCACTTTGAATCGAAGTCAAGCTGCATAGGATGTTAAACAACATGTAAATATGACAAGATCAAAAGCTATAATTTAAATGGAAGAAGTAAAGCAGGCGCTACACTTTATTTCCAAATTTATAACCTTCTACAAAAATGTGCCAGTGGTTGTACATTTCTTCTAGGCCCATCTAATCACTCTAAGCAGAAATTCATACTACAAATTATCATATGGGAGATGCAAGGTATAAGTGCCACTATATGGTGCAGACTTTTCTATTATGTGTCATTTTCATAGTAGAATTTTTTTAATCTACTACCATATTTAAAGGTAAACTATCCATGCAAATACCATGATTCTTTTCTAAATGTACAGTCAATTTTCTTGCCAGGAGATGCAAGGGAAATTTCTTCAAATCCAAGAATTCCATTCTGTTTTGTGTGATCAAAGACCAGTAATAACATGGAAAATGTTGAGGGAAATGCACTATTGTATTAACAAAGATCATATTGTGTACCAAGTATCAACATCATTCCCATATCAATGATTCGCCTATGCACACATATTTATATATCTAATAAAAGGGTAATACTGGTCTAAGTAATCAGTCCTAGGCTCAGGTGGAGGATGTATATAAGAGGTAACTAGATGCCAATGGTTTGGATGTGAGTTGACGTAGGTGGGGATCAGTTTTTGTGAAGATTGTTTTTCATAAGAAACTGGTAGCATGTGGAGTCCTATGACCTTAGTACATACGATCAAGACTTTTAACAAGACAGATAATGTCCCTTCTAGTCCCGGCTATCAAAGCCGACACATTCTATGGGCAATTAAATGTCCCAAGAAAGTGGTGGGTACATTTGCTCAACTAGATCTGGCTTGTTAAATAATTTGTTTGTTAGTATTACATATTACGATATATGTACGTGTGTGACCAAAAAGTGTGCATGATTCTACAATTAGGAAGATGTCTTTGCCATAGATTTCTTATGGTTCCTACAGAATGGTAAACAGTGTGTTCTATATCTCTAGGGTCCCAGTAATATGCCAAAAACAAGAGCGGGAGTGACTCCATTGTAATTACATTAGAACGAAAAAAACAAAAAGACATTTTCATTGTACAATACAAACAGAAAATTCATGTACACACGTGCATTACTGTAACGCCCTCGATGCGGCTATATATCCCACGTGTCGAAGCACGACTTAGAGGCATAACCGCATTGAAAGCAATGTCGCAAGTGAGGTAATCTTCACACAACCCATGTAATACATAACGGAAAGAGATACATAGTTGGCTTACAATCGCCACTTCACACAATTACATGAATAAAGCATTACATCAACCAAATACAATCAAGGTCCGACTACGGAACCAAAATAAAAGAAGAACCCCAAAAGCGACAAGGTCCCCGATCGACCCCAACTGGGCTCCACTACTGATCAAGTGGAAACGGGACAACACAAAGGACAAGATCTTCATCGAGCTCCTCCTGAGGTTGGTTGCGTCAACTGCACGGTTCAACGGCACCTGCAAGCTGGTTTTTGAAGTATCTGTGAGCCACGGGGACTCAGCAATCTCGCACCCTCGCGATCAAGACTATTTAAGATTATGGATAAGGTAAAAGTATGAGGTGGAGATGCAGCAAGCGACTAGCATATATGGTGGCTAACATATTCGCAAAAGAGAGCGAGAAAAGAAGGCAAAGCACGAAAGAAGAACTATGATCAAGAAGTGATCCTAGAACAACCTATGTCAAACATAACTCCAACACCGTGTTCACTTCCCGGACACTGCCGGAAAGAGACCATCACGGTTACACACGCAGTTGACTCATTTTAATTAAGTTAAGGTTCAAGTTATCTACAACCGGACATTAACAAATTCTCATATGCCCATAACCGCGGGCATGGCTTTCAAAAGTTCAAATCGCAGGGGAGTCCCAACTTAGCCCATGACAAGCTCTCACGGTCAACAAAGTATATTCCTTCTAGCGGGAAGACCCGATCAGACTCGGAATCCCGGTTACAAGACATTTCGACAGGGTAAAACTAAACCAGCGACACCACCCGAATGTGCCGACAAATCCCGATAGGAGCTGCGCATATCTCTTTCTCAGGGCACACTCAGATTGTCTTAGGTACGGGTAGGCCAGCCCAGAGTTTCCCCTGGTGGCCACCGGCAGCTGACAGGTTGGACCAACACTCAGAAGAGCACTGGCCTAGGGGGTTAAAATAAAGATGACCCTTGAGTCTGCAGAACCCAAGGGAAAGAAAAAGGGTTAGGTGGCAAATGGTAAAATCAATGTTGGGCACTACTGGAGGAGTTTTACTCAAGGCGAACTGTCAGGGGGTTCCAATAATAACCCAACCGCGTAAGGAACGCAAAATCCAGGAACATAACACCGATATGACGGAAACTAGGGCGGCAAGAGTGGAATAAAACACCAGGCATAAGGCCGAGCCTTCCACCCTTGACCAAGTATATAGATGCATTAATTAAATAAGATATATTGTGATATCCCAACAAGTAAACATGTTCCAACAAGGAACAACATCTCCATGTTCCAACAAGGAACAAACTTCAAACTTCACCTGCAACTAACAACGCTATAAGAGGGGTTGAGAAAAGCGGTAACATAGCCAAACAACGGTTTGCTAGGACAAGGTGGGTTAGAGGCTTGGCTCAACAATATGGGAGGCATGATAAGCAAGTGGTAGGTATCGCAGCATAGGCATAGCAAAAGAGCGAGCAACTAGCAAGCAAAGATAGAAGTGATTTCGAGGGTATGGTCATCTTGCCTGAAATCCCGCAAGGAAGAAGAACGCGTCATGAAGAAGACACACGGGCGAAGACGAACGGGTCCTCACAAACGCGACGTAATCGAATCCAACCCGAAGAAGCAAACACCGGAAAGAAGCACACAACATAGTAAACAACCACCACATAGACATGGCATGATGCACAACCAAGTATGATGCATGTCCGGTTTAATGAGGCATGGCATGGCAAAGTGCACAAACAATCCTACAAATTAAGTGGAGCTCAATATGCAACGGAGTTGCATATTGAAGAAAACACCACATGACTTATTTAGTTCTCTCTCGTTTATGTACCCAACAAGGTTAAATGTTGTTAGCATGGCAAGAGGTGAAGCACAACAAAACTACCTATCTAGGCAAGTTTAAATGAGGCCGGAAAGAACAAACAACAAGTCCGGAAACTCCTCATATGCATATATTAGGTTTGGTACTGTTCTTCCCTAAACATAATTTTAGAGTTATTAAACATGAAAAACAAGTACACCATGTTAAACTAGGCAAAATTCTACCCCATTTACATATAAAGTTTATTTAAATCTGAGTTACGGTTAATTAGTTATGAATAAAAGCATTTTAGCATGGCATAGGGGCAAATTAAAACAAACATCATTTAAAAAAATTAAAACATAGATGAAAGTTGCATATTATTAAACTAGATGAAAATCTAAGCAAGTTTCATATATAAAGTTTTTACATATGATGCACCGTTGGAGAGTTATTATATGCATGAACACGAGGGACCTTTCTGCAAAACTGCAGTCTCTGCATAATTGATAAAATTGCAGGCAGGGAAAAAAACATGCATTGGGCTGAAACCACTGGAACTGGGCCGGACTAGTGGGCGCTGGATCTGGGACTGCTCACCAAGTGGCCTTGGGCCGGTTTAGACGAAGAGGGAGGCCTGCAGGGGAAAACAGCAGCGGGCCGGCTCGGGCGGACTCGGTCAACGAAACAGGAGCGCTGCGCTCGTCTCCCTCGCGTGGATGAAGCAGAGACTGGGCGCTGCCTAGGCGAACGAAGCAGATGGCAGGGTCAACGGTGAGGCATCTGGCGGAGCTCCGGCGATGGAGGGAGGCAGAGCTCGCCGGGGATGGAGGGATCCGGGCGCGGAGGGGATCGGAGAGGATAGATCTGGCCCCGGGGCCTCATTCCCAGTGACGGCGAGCTCGGCAATCTCCAGGCGGCGGCACTACGGCTTAGTGCCGGGAGAAGATGGCGCTACCTGCGAACGCCATGAGAGAGAGATCATGAGAGAGAGAAGGAAGGAGAGGAAGCTGCGGGGGAGACGGGAAGGAGCAAGGACGGTCTGAGGGCAGGCTGCTCCAGTGGAAGACATGAACCTTGGAATCGATCCACGACGAAGGGTTCGAACAGGGAGGCGGCTTGGAGTTTCCGGCGACGATGATGAGCGAGGCAAGGCGGGCACGACGAGACTGTTAACCGACTCCATAGCCACGGTTCCAGGGAGGCACGGCTCTGGCGGGCAGGGGCCGGAGACGAGGTACGGAAGGACGGCTTCCATGGCCTCCTCACTTTCCTGTAGAAAGAGAGAAAAGAGAGAGATTTGAGAAGGGAGGGAGCAACGAGATGAACAGGGAGAAAGGAGGGATGGAGCGGGGGCGCGGGGTCCTGCTGGAGCGGCGGCTGGATGGAGCCGATGGTGGTAGGGCGAGCACTGGTTGGACCGGTGCTGAGAACGAGGTGGAGGTGCGGTTGCTGCGGGAGGAGATCCCGATGTGGATTTGGAAAGCGGCGGCGGGCGACGGGACACATCTCCTAGATTTTAGGGTTTGTCCAAAAAGACTAGGAGTGGAGTATAAATACATCACAGATTAGGTTAGGGGCTACCTCGTCCCTCCGATCATAATCGGATGATCGCGAATAAAATAGCTAGGAAGCCCAAATAAGAAAACGGTTACGTTTTGTAGATGTTTGGGGATGATCCGGATCCAAGGGTGACGACTGCCCGGGTCGGGTCCGGGACAATTTCGGGCACGCACGTGAGGGGTTCGATGCACTGTGCAGAGAGGGTTTCGGACCGTGCGGTCGCATCGGGCAACTCCGGAAGCGAAGAGGGGAAGGAGGATGGACTAGGTGGGCTGTGGCGAGACTGCGAGGGGGAGAAGAGAGAGAGGGCCCGGCATCTGTTTCCGGAGACCGAAAACGTCTGACGTTAGACCGGCTATATTGCCGCTATAGTTTAACGGTTGGGCTATCAAACGACCTCCGAATGCGATGAAACTTGGCGGGCGACCTACTAACAACATAACAACACCGCACGCTAACTTTCAACCCATTCCGAGAACATTTTCCGGCCACTTATAATATACTATTTCGAACATGCCGCGGGCGCGTGCAAGTGAGTCTGGCCTCAGAACAGACCATGGAAGGAACTGGGAGACCCGGACGAATGCATGTTTTGACAACATGATGATGCAATGCACATGATGACATGGCAAGATGCAACATGCAAACAAATGACAAGGCAACAACAGCGAATAACTGGAAGACACCTGGCACATCGGTCTCGGGGCGTTACAATTACAGACTTAATGGATCAGCAAACAAACACTCCGTCTTATTGATCTTGAAAAGCAGCAGCTAAAACTCCTGAACCATGCTAATGCACAAGCATGACAACTCAGATTTTTCATCTCTCATAATATACACAAATATGTGCCAACAGAACATTATTTTACTTTTAACAAGATGGGTGTTTATCCACTGACCCTGTTAATCAGCCTATCATGTACGACAACACTGTTGATTTCTTGAACACATCGGACGAATTGGGATGGTTTCCCTTGCTTTCATCTAGGCAGCGATGAATACAATTGGTGGTCTATGGATCGGGAACGACGACAGCGGTGCCTTGACGCTGGAGGCTCCACCGCCACTGTCCTGGTTCTCCTATGCTGACTGCTAGTGGAATTCTGGCCAACCCTCCATCCAACAACTCGTACCTATTTGTATTTTTTATATGTTTCAGCCAAGGATTTATCCCAAACTTCTATATCGTCTTATGGCATCTTGGATTGAAGGATTCACCATAATACATAGATCAATATGGGGAAAAACTAGAATAAAGATGCAGGAATCTGAATAGCTGACTAAACATTTGACAACTGAAGAATGATATGGCAAGGATGCAAGACTCTGGGCATGTCTACATTGTCGATACTACTGTGATAAATATATATGCAACATAAGCACAAAACGCCGTGACACAAACCCATGAACCTGAGAAACTTGATTAACTAACAGAAGGACTGCCCTTACCATGCAAAACAAAGACTGCCCCTAAACAAAACAAAAAAAGGGAAATTAGCAGGTGACAGACAGTTGGCAATTCTCACCGAAAAGAGTACCGACGGGGTTCATGGTCGTGTCGCTGATCAGCCATGACGTTGGTGAAGGTAACGCAGGACGGATTGGTCGTTGGTCGTGATCTCTGTGGTGGCCAAGATCCTGATCCTTGGCGAGGTGGTTGCCGCCATGGCGGATCTGGCCGCCGCCATGGTCGGCACCTGACCTGGTCGATATCCCACTTCTCTTCTCTTCTCTTCTGATGAGGTAGGAGGAGAGGGTGGGAGATGAGATTGCTGGCTTTGGGAGAGTGGATAGGAGGGGTGGAGGCCGGCGGCGAGGTGGCGTGAGGGCGCGTGACGGGAGGGGTAGCGTGGATGGTAGCGGCGGAGGCGTACCTAGGTTTCTCGAGAGTAGTCGCTCGCCCTTTTCTCTCGTGTAAATTTCTTCGTGGGCTTTGTGGGGCGGCTAGGCCCAATGAACCAGAGTGCTCAGAAATTGCCACCGGAGTAGCTTCCTAGCCCACTTAGCGAGAAACGTGGAATAAAATAGCGAATCCGACAGCCAAAAACGATTAGAAGTGACGATTTAACGATTAGAACTAGTGATGGCCTGAGAGGGCTGGGAGGGTGCTCAGTTTTAATATATCTAAATTATGTATATAAGTATATACCTGTGATCACCTCCCGAGTGATCACGGCCCGATAGTATAGCATGGCAGACAGACAAGAATGTAGGGCCACTGATGATAACTAGCATCCTATACTAAGCAATTAGGATTGCAGGTAAGGTATCAATAACTATAGCAACAACGACAGGCTATGCATCAGGATAGGATTAAGGGAAAGCAGTAACATGCTACACTACTCTAATGCAAGCAGTAGAGAGAATAATAGGCGATATCTGGTGGTCAGGGGGGGCTTGCCTGGTTGCTCTGGCAAGAAGGAGGGGTCATCTCCGATGTAGTCGAACACACGGACATCGGCAGCGGTCTTGGAGTCTACCGGAAAGGAGTAATGGAGGGGGAACACAATAAATAATAGAGCAATCAAAAGTACCACAAAGCATGACGCGGCAATACGTTGTGCTAGGGTGACCTAACGTAGGGATAGGCGATACCGGCGAAGGGGGGGGGCATCCGGGAAAGTATTCTCGGTGTTTCGCGTTTTCGGACAGATGAATCGGAGGGGGAAAGTTGCGTGTTCTCTATGCTAGGGATGTGTGGCGGACGAATGGGCTGCATATCCGGATTCGTCTCGTTGTTCTGAGAAACTTTCATGTACAAAGTATTTTCATCCGAGCTACGGATTATTTTCTATGATTTTTCAAAGTCTAAATTGTTTTTCTGAAATTCTATAGTTAATTTAATTCGAAATTATATTAAATATGCTATGGGTACACAGAAGTGTACCCAGGGATATGACTATTTGGCTGACAGGTGGGCCATGTGACTGCCTAGCCAACAGTCAACTTGTTGACTGGTTTGACTGGTCCAACTGACATGTGGGGGCCACATGTCATAGACTGCTAGTTAAACTATTTATCTAACTAGATTTATTTAGCAGTGGGACCCATATGTTAGTGGAACCTTTTGTTAAACAAAGTTTTAAACGGTTTTAGTTAATCTAATTAAGTAGTGGGGCCTACTATCAGGGGCATGTTTTAAGTGAAGGGTTATTTGGGCGCTAGGGGTCCACATGTTATTGTCTGCTTAGTTAACAGGTTTATTAAACAGTGGGAATTAGCAAGGATGACCCACTGGTCAATGACATAGGGGGGTTGATTAGCATGGTAATTAAGCGCTAATCGCAGTGCCACATCAGCACGGTAACGGTGTTGAGGCAGAGCGCACCGGCGACGACCGTGCGCTCGCCTCCGGCGAACATTCTAGTGGTGGTCGTCATGGATCGGACAAGGGCCTCGCCGCACACCCACTGGAGCTTCTAGCAAGAGCTGGGATGGTCGGAATCGACCATCACGTCGGTGTCGAGTGGCGGCAGAGGCACGGCCTCGTCGGCAGGGCGCCTACGAGGCACGGCAAAGAGAGGGGAGAGGCCAGGGGGAGCCGGATGCTCACATCGTTGTATAGGAGGGCTCAGGGAGGCCGGAGGAACCCTGCCGGCGAGGTCCGGCGGCCGGATGGGTCGGCAGGTGCGAGGCCGAGTAGAAGGCTTGGGGGACGCGGCGCGGGGATGACGTCCTCTGCATGGGGCGAGGAGGAGGAAGCCATGGCTCGCGAGGCGGTGGTGAGCTTCGGTGAGGCGTGGCGATGACGGCGGCGGCCGGTGGTGTCGCAGGCGCTACGCGAGGAAGACGAAGAAGCTGCAAGGCGGAGGCGGTAGTCCTCGCGCACGGGCGCGCTCGCCGGGGCTACGGGGACTAGCGCCGGATGCGGCCAGGACGATGAGGCACCGGCCGGGGGGGAGAAAGGCTCCGGCGCGACGGTCGCGGGGGAGGACGGAGGCGCAGCGGGGCGCGGGGTTCGGGCACCTCCGAGCGGTGGTGGCATCGAGCGCCCCGATCCAATTCTGGACCGGGGGAGGGGGAGAATGACGTGGGGGTGAGTGCGTGCGAGTTGGGTGGATCGGGGGTTAGGTCACAGGGGAGAGGCCATATAGCCCAGGAGAGGTGCGGCTGGCCAGCCAGTTGGGCCAAGGCCCAGCAGGCCCGGGGTCCCTTTGCCCATTTTTTTTATACTTATTTCCTTTTTCTTTTTATTTATTTTCTTTTCTCTCATGTTCTGTTTTGCAAATAGTTAGGCCACAAAAGGACTTCTACAAAAAAAGGGACCTAGCTCATAATTAGCAGTGCAGTATACCCTAGCACCAAAAACTAGTTTGGGCAAAACATAATTTCATATTTAACTTATATTAAATAAAAGGTCAATAAATATTGTCTTTAGTCACTGTTTGAGGATGTTTGAGCCACTCACCCAATTCCAATAATGTTGGTTTCAATTTTAGAATTGTCTCTAGAATATTTGTTATTTAATGAACAATTTAGTTTCTGATTTGAACAACTTTTATTGTTTGCCTGATTTTGAATTTGAATTCGAACAGGAGTTGATGCATCACGAGGTTAACAATAGTAATCGTGGTGACATGGCATCATTAACAGGGAATTACTATAGCTTAAATATTCGGGCGTCACAATTCTCCTCCACTACAAGAAATCTCGTCCCGAGATTGAAGAGGTGTTGTAAGGGGGAAAGATCTGGTTACGAAATTCTAATGAGTCTTCTCGGTCTTGGTTGCTCTTCTCGAAGAGGTCAATCCATTACGTTGACGTCTTCATTTCTCTGCTTCCGGTCATCATGGTGAAGTTGTCCTTTTCTTCAGGAAGTCCAACGTACTTATGAATAGGTAAAGGGTAGCTCGGCTACGACAGAATGCTTAGTAGGGAAACAATCTAGGGTTAACCCATGAATGAGCATAAGATTATCTCTTGAGTTGAACATATAAAATACATCAAGAGTAAGGTATGAAGGTACAATAAGAGGTTCCAAGCGGATATATAGTTGCTCGAAGTCTGAACCAGAGTGAGAAAGGGGTTCAGAGCAGCGAGAGTAAGTATTGCGTCTGTTACCAGAATAGAGCTCTAGGAAGGTGGCACATGAATTAAATACGAAGCCAAGCATGAGGAACAACCATTAGAAACAGGGTTGAACAGGAGAGTCAGGTTTCGATCCTGTGGAATTGTGGGTTATGGGCCCACCATGTGGGTTAAAAATTAGGATCGGTGACATCTTGCACGGTCATGATAGCAAGACATGTCAGAGAGTAGCATGTCAGTTATATCAGCAACAACGTCAGTACCAAGGGCGAGGGACGAAGAGAACCACTTTCCTGCTCGCTGAAACTAGGCGGACCAATAGGCAAAGTTCTCGTCCATCGGTGGTTACCGAAATGTCTTCAACAATAGTAACATGGCCTTACTGGCAGAGTTATACAACGAGGTGTTTACATAAACAGGGAATTATTGGTTCTTATATGAGTTAGATTACAAGAAAGGTTAAACAAAACATTGGGAAGGAAAATTCTATTATTAGAATAAACATAACAATCGAAAGGAAAATGTGTTTAAACACATATTTCAGGTGTATATCCTTCCCAAGGACAAGGAAAACATGATATCCATGATAGGATATAATATAGAAAACCCTTTAGGTAAGAGGAGAGAATTTTCATGACATTACCCATACAAAGGTGTTTGGATAATTGATAAGGCAAATTTAGCATTGTGCTTCAAATGTTGTTATCGAAAATCAGAGTACCACAGACATGCTTCGAGATAGCATTAACATGGTCTTCAAGCAAAGGTCAGACTTTGGATCCACGAAGGATTCATCAAGAACAACTTGTAGAATAAGTCCTACAATTTCCTCATGGAAGAATGGCTAACCTTTCTAAAAGGAAACTATAACAACAAGTCCTCCGGCCAGGTGTGCTAGGCATGACATCACCTTACCGAGTCATGTAAAGACCAATGTTATAACTCTTGGAAATATGTTCCAACCATCATATCTGACCGAGGTTCAGCTCCGATTGGTGTCCGGATACCTCAAACTCAGTATGCCTGAGAAGAAAATGTGCAACGCAATTGATGAGATGACATTATAAGATTCTCGGGCAATGAACTATGGAAGCGAGTTCTGAAACAAGAGTTCATCATTTAAACCAAGGAGAGGATGAGGAGGTGGCTGGTGGACTCAACGATAATTCATCGAGACTTCCAAAAGGATGGGTTTCCACAATTGCGTGAACACAGAGATATCATTTGTCAGATCAAATGACTTAATGATGTATGCTGCAGGAAAACATACACAATTAATCATTGGTTGAAAGGTGCACCCGAAACATGGGCTGGGTTGCATAAACAATGTTAGAATGGCGATTCGATAACCAATGGTCTAAGAATGAAATGTTGACCATTAACTTCAAAGCAATAAGGTTGCTAGAAGTTTTAAAATTACTAGTCCATTTGTCGGTATTCCTGTAAGGAACTACACGGGGACCAAGAAAAAGAATGGTGATGGTGAAGTATCACTTATATCAAGATTTCTCAACAGGTGGTGAAATTCTCACAACATCCTTGAAAAAAGGCAGTATTACTTCAAGGTAGAACGTAATGCAAGCCCGATAGTAAGTTGCATCCACAACATGAACAAGTTTATGATGAAATAAAGGTAAGTATGTTGTTGACGGCAACTCAAATTACCAAGGAATGCGGATGGCACTTATCATCAAGAATTCCATTGATATCCTGGAAGGAGTCAAAAATTTTGTGATGATCACGACAATTTGTTGTCGAGAGGATCCATGAAGAAGCAATTGAACAGCGACTGCATCAAGCAAAAGGACTGATGCAAAAAAAGATTTTTGGAGCCACAGATATGACACAAACTCGAAATCAACCTTGTTGTTTTTAAGGAGAAATTATATGAGGAGGAAGACCGACGTAAGGTTAGCTCATCGTCAAAAATTGTGCTCCGAAAAGAAGGACCATGTAGCACAGTTAAAATTTAGCACAATAGTGATATAGCCAATCAAGCTAGGAATGACTTGAAGGATTATTAAACTCATAAGCAACAAAGATTACTTAGAGTTATCGAACCAGAGTGCGGAATCCGTTCACTTACCGGTGTTCTTGAGCGACTAACAACTCAGAACCCATGAAAAAATTGGAATCAGTGAGAAATAATAGCTGATGAAGACTCAAAAGATGCAACACGGTTCTTAGATATTCTCGAGATACCAAAGGGTAATACTTGACGGTAGATCAAGGTAGAGGTTGGACTGGTGTATTGATTTGCAAAAGACAAGTGCTTTAACTTGTCTGAGAAAAGGGATCAAAGAGAAAATATGGTCGGAACCACGATTGCATAGGATCAATTCACAGATACCAGATGATATTATATCAATGAAATAGTTATTATTACAAGAAGCTTC
Organism: Triticum urartu; assembly: GCF_003073215.2. Taxonomy (NCBI): domain Eukaryota; kingdom Viridiplantae; phylum Streptophyta; class Magnoliopsida; order Poales; family Poaceae; genus Triticum; species Triticum urartu. The sequence goes on along the minus strand of NC_053025.1, from coordinate 179,822,662 downwards.
TATGGTAGGATCTACATCGTGTCCATGGGCATGAACACAAAGTTCAAGCTCGACTCCCACTTCTTCAATGTATAACCTTCCCTTCACCTCTCACTTTCGAAGAAGTTGTAGTGTTGAAATTTTATCTAGCAAAATACCAGAAGAGTATGACTCGTGAAAACTTTTGAGTTCACACCTATTAAGGAAGGCATAGGTTCAACCCGTCAGGGTATCATGGAAACATATACCACAAGCTTCAATCGTAAATACCACCAACTCAAAAACAGAGCATGGTTGAGAAAACAGAGGATACAATTTACCAAAGGCTTTATATATCCGTGGAAAGGCTCACAAGGTTATCTGAATAAGAAGGACACTGTCGGATAATAATCCAACAAGAGGTCTGGTGGTCTACAACGAAGCTGATGTGAGTATTGGTACTCTGTCAAAGGAAGAAGGAATGCAAGTGCATCGGATTATAGAAACAACTGACTAACTTAAAGCTCAAATGCAGAGGAATTATGAATTCCAAGACAAGGGATCAGAAGTAATGCTCTGATTAGGGATGGATAAGTTGAATAGCCTTAGGGGTACAATCAATGGCAATTTGATTGGTCAAGATCCAGCTCATGTTCGGAATGATGTCTGAATTAGAAGGATAAATTCCAGGGAACAACTGATGATTGTGTGCATTCACACACATGTTGAATCAAAAGGATCAGAAAGACAATCACAAAGGTTTTTAAAGTAAATTGCTAAACCAAAGGAATTAACCGGAATGCAATTATGCAAGAATTCCCAGAATAACAGGCTGTTGAGGATTTTCGAAAGATCAAATAGTATTTCGAAGTCTTTTGTGGAACACAAGAACAACTGGGAATGAATGGATACTCGATAAGTGCGAGGAATTATCCATATGGGTATTTCTGCGGCAAGGAACAACAAGGCAGTGGTACAAGGGATTCTTAAGAGTCGGAGAGCAATTCAATGCATCTTGTAATAACAAGAGAAACACAGAGTAATTGTATGAACAACAAGTGTATGTCGTTATCCATATGGATATATCGGTAATAGGGAATTAAAAAGGAAGAGGGCACAAGGGTCTCGGGAATGATCGAAGAGTATCTTCAAAATTTTCTGGTGCAGTAGGCAATCATCTGGACTGGATGAGCTCTCCGGGATAAAGTAGTTATGAGAACCTAGAGTCATATTTAGTAAAATCATTAAACCCGAATAGAAGAGAGATCAGAGTCTCAGAGTATAGACGAGGAATAAAAGATCCTAATACCACCCAAATGGTGACGTGGGCCCGTAAGACACACAGCCATGTTAGTAAAAGTTTTGTAATGTCTAGACTTGACTTCGGCCAAGGGGTGTGGAAGGGGGATTCCTACAGGCAGTCAGCTCTGATACCAACTTGTGACGCCCCCGATTCAATCATACACTAATCATACACGCAAACGTGTACGATCAAGATCAAGGACTCACGGGAAGATATCACAACACAACTCTACAAATACAATAAGTCATACAAGCATCATATTACAAGCCAGGGGCCTCAAGGGCTCGAATACAAGAACTCGATCAAAGATGAGTCAGCCGAAGCAACAATATCTGAGTACAGACATAAGTTAAACAAGTTTGCCTTAAGAAGGCTAGCACAAACTGGGATACATATCGAAAGAACCTCCTGCCTGGGATCCTCCTAAACTACTCCTAGTCATCGTCAGCGGCCTGCACGTAGTAGTAGGCACCTCCAGTGTAGTAGGAGTCGTCGTCGACGGTGGCGTCTGGCTCCTGGACTCCATCGTCTGGTCGCAAAAATCAGGTATAGAAAGGGGAAAAAGGGGGAGCAGAGCAACCGTGAGTACTCATCCAAAGTACTCGCAAGCAAGGAGCTACACTACAAATGTATGCATTGGTATCAACTGGAAAAGGGGGTAGCATGTGTGGACTGAACTACAGAATGCTGGAATAAGAGGGGGATAGCTAATCCTATCTAAGACTACGCTCCATCTTGCAGCATGTAGAAGAGAGTAGATGGTAAGTTCACCAAGTATCAACGCATAGCATAATCCTACCTGGCGGTCCTCCCCTCGTCGCCCTATTAGAAAGAGATCACCGGGTTGTATCTGGAACTTGGAAGGGTGTGTTTTATTAAGTATCCGGTTCTAGTTATCATAAGGTCAAGGTACAACTCCGGGTCGTCCTTTTACCGAGGGACACGGCTATTCGAATAGATAAACTTCCCTGCAGGGGTACACCACATTTCCCAACACGCTCGATACCCTTTGTCCGGACACACTTTTCTGGGTCATGCCCAGCCTCGGAAGATCAGCACGTCGCAGCCCTACCTAGGCACAACAGAGAGGTCAACACCCTAGTCTAAATCCTATGGCGCAGGGGTCTGGGCCCATCGCCCATTGCACACCTGCACGTTGCGTATGCGGCCGGTGAGCAGACCTAGCCTCCCTTATACAAGACCAGGCGTTCCAGTCCAACCCGGCGCGCGCCGCTCAGTCGTTGACGTCAAGAAGGCTTCGGCTGATACCACGACGTCGAGTGCCCAGTGGCCAGACTCAGATCAAATACCAAGATCTTGTTAAGCATGTTAATTGAATTAACTGCGGACGCCGACCAGGTCCAGGCCCACCTCTCTCCTAGGTGGTCTCAACCTACCCTATCGTTCCACCACAAAGATCCACTTAGAGGGCCGTTGGGACAAACGTCCTTTCGGACCCAATCCGTGAATCACTCGCGGGTACTCTACGAGCCGACCCGACTTTAATCACCACATATATCATATATTATCTATATAAGTATATACCTGTGATCACCTCCCGAGTGATCACGGCCCGATAGTATAGCATGGCAGACAGACAAGAATGTAGGGCCACTTATGATAACTAGCATCCTATACTAAGCAATTAGGATTGCAGGTAAGGTATCAATAACTGTAGCAACAATGATAGGCTATGCATCAGGATAGGATTAACGGAAAGCATTAACATGCTACACTACTCTAATGCAAGCAGTAGAGAGAATAATAGGCGATATCTGGTGATCAGGGGGGCTTGCCTGGTTGCGCTGGCAAGAAGGAGGGGTCATCTCCGATGTAGTCGAACACACGGACATCGGCAGTGGTCTTGGAGTCTACCGAAAAGGAGTAACGAAGGGGGAACACAATAAATAACAGAGCAATCAAAAGCAACACAAAGCAAGACGCGGCAATACGTTGTGCTAGGGTGACCTGGCGTAGGGATAGGCGATACCGACGAAGGGGGGGGACATCCGAGAAAGTATTCCCGGTGTTTCGCATTTTCGGAGAGATGAATCGGAGGGGGAAAGTTGCGTGTTTGCTATGCTAGGGATGTGTGGCAGACGAACAGGCTGCATATCCGGATTTGTCTCATCATTCTGAGCAACTTTCATGTACAAAGTATTTTCATCCGAGCTACGGATTATTCTCTATGATTTTTCAAAGTCTAAATTGTTTTTCTAAAATTCTATAGTTAATTTAATTCGGAGTTATATTAAATACTATATGCTATGGGTACACATAAGTGTACCCAGGGATATGACTATTTGACTGACAGGTGGGCCCTGTTGACTGCCTAGCCAACAGTCAACTTGTTGACTAGTTTGACTGGTCCAACTGACATGTGGGGGGCCACATGTCATAGACTGCTAGTTAAACTATTTATCTAACTAGATTTATTTAGCAGTGGGACCCATATGTTAGTGGAATCTTTTGTTAAACAAAGTTTTAAATGGTTTTAGTTAATCTAATTAAGTAGTGGGGCCTACTGTCAGGGGCATGTTTTAAGTGAAGGGTTATTTGGGCGCTGGGTGTCCACATGTTATTGTATACTTAGTTAACAGGTTTATTAAATAGTGGGAATTAGCAGGGATGACCCACTGGTCAATGACATAGGGGGGTTGATTAGCATGGTAATTAAGCGCTAATCGCAGTGCCACATCAGCGGGGTAACGATGTTGAGGCAGAGCGCACCGGCGACGACCGTGCGCTCGCCTCTGGCGAACATTCTAGTGGTGGTCGTCATGGATCGGACAAGGGCCTTGCCGCACACCCACTGGAGCTTCTAGCAGGAGCTGGGACGGTCGGAATCGACCATCACGTCGGCGTCGAGTGGCGGCAGAGGCACGGCCTCGTCGGCAGGGTGCCTACGAGGCACGACGAAGAGATGGGAGAGGCCAGGGGGAGCCGGATGCTCACATCATTGTAGAGGTGGGCTCGGGGAGGCCGGAGGAACCCTGCCGGCGAGGTCCGGTGGCCGGATGGGCCGGCAGGTGCGAGGCCGAGTAGAAGGCTTGGGGGACACGGCGCGGGGACGACGTCCTCAGCATGGTGCGAGGAGGAGGAAGCCATGGCTCGCGAGGCGGTGGTGAGCTTCGGCGGGGCATGGCGATGATGGCGGTGGCCGGTGGAGTTGCAGGCGCTGCGCGAGGAAGACGAAGAAGCTGCAGGGTGGAGGCGGCAGTCCTCGCGCACGGGCGCGCTCGCCGAGGCTGCGGGGAGTAGTGCTGGACGTGGCCGGGACGATGAGGTGCCGGCGGGGGGGAGGCTCCGACGCGACGGTCACTTGGGAGCACGGAGGTGCGGGGGCGCGGGGTTCGGACGCCTCCGAGCGGCGGCGGCATCGAGCGGCCCGATCCAATTCTGGATTGGGGGGAGGGGAGAACGACGTGGGGGTGAGTGGCTGTGAGTGGGGTGGATCGGGGGTTAGGTCATAGGGGAGAGGCCATATAGGCGAGGAGAGGTGCGGCTGGGCCGGCCAGTTGGGCCAAGGCCCAGCAGGCCTGGGGTCCCTTTGCCCGTTTTTATTTTTTGTTTATACTTGTTTGCTTTTTCTTTTTATTTATTTTCTTTTCTCTCTTGTTCTGTTTTGCAAATATTTAGGCCACAAAAGGACTTTTACAAAAAAAAGGGACCTAACTCATAATTAGCAGTGCAGTATACCCTAGCACCAAAAACTAGTTTGGGCAAAACATAATTTCATATTTAACTTAGATTAAATAAAAGGTCAATAAATATTGTCTTTAGTCACTGTTTGAGGATGTTTGAGTCACCTACCCAATTCCAATAATGTTGGTTTCAATTTTAGAATTGTCTCTGGAATATTTGTTATTTAATGAACAATTTAGTTTCTGATTTGAACAACTTTTATTGTTTGCCTAATTTTGAATTTGAATTCGAACGGGAGTTGATGCATCGCGAGGTTAACAATAGTAATCGTGGTGACATGGCATTGTTAACAGGGAATTACTGTAGCTTAAATATCCGGGCGTCACATTGGCCAAACAAAACCCAAATATCATAGAAGAAATACGAGGCAATAAGTAATCATGCATATAAGAGATCGAAGAAACTCAAATAACTTTCATGGATAAAAAGAGATATTTGATCATAAACTCAAAGTTCATCAGATCCCAACAAACACACCGCAAAAGAGTTACATCATATGGATCTCTAAGAGACCATTGTATTGAGAATCAAACGAGAGAGAGGAAGCCATCTAGCTACTAACTACGGACCCGAAGGTCTACAAAGAACTACTCACGCATCATCGGAGAGGCACCAATTGAGGTGGTGAACCCCTCCGTGATGGTGTCTAGATTGGATCTGGTGGTTCTCGACTCTGCGGTGGCTGGAATTGATTTTCGTCGACTTCCCTAGCGTTTCTGGAATATTGGGGTATTTATAGAGCAAAGAGGCGGTCCGAGGGCACCCGAGGTAGGCACAACCCACCAGGGCACGCCTGGGCCTCCAAGCGCGCCCTGGTGGGTTGTGCTCCCCTCGGAGCACCCCCCCCCCAGGAAATTCTTTGACCCATTGGATGTCTTCTGGTCCAAAAAATCCACAAGAAGTTTTGTTGCGTTTGGACTCCGTTTGGTATAGATTACCTGCGATGTAAAAAACAGGCAAAAAATAGGAACTGGCACTTGGCACTATGTCAATAGGTTAGTACCAAAAAATGATATAAAATGATTATAAAACATCCAAGAATGACAATATAACAGCATGGAACAATCAGAAATTATAGATACGTTGGAGACATATCAGCATCCCCAAGTTTAATTCCTGCTCGTCCTCGAGTAGGTAAATGATAAAAATAGAATTTTTGATATGGAATGCTACCTAACATGTCATCGCATATTCTTTTCTTTATAGCATGGACATTTGGACTTTTATATTGTTCAAAGCGATAGTCTAGTTTTGACATGATAATTTAGATACTCAAGCATACCAACAAGAAACCATGTCTTTCAAAATATCAATGCTAAAATAAGTTATCCCTAGCCCATCATGCTCAATCATTGATTCATTCATGAAACACACTCGCATATTAACTATACTCAATGCTCAAGTACGATCATAGTGCCCCATAGTTGGTGCTTTTATAAGAGAGGATGGAGACTCAAATTAAAATAAAAATTGCATAAAGTAAAAGAAAGGCCCTTCGTAGAGGAAAGTAGGGATTTGTTGAGGTGCCAGAGCTCAAAGCGAAAATTGAGAGATAAAAACATATTGAGAGGCATACTTTTCCCACCAACGAAAACGACTTAGAGTTCCCAACACTTTCCATGCTAGATATATCATAGGCGGTTCCTGAACAGAAATTAAAGTGTATTCCTTTTTTCACCATACTTTCGCTTTCCATGGCTAACCGTATCCATGGGTGTCTTCCATACCAACACTTACGAAGGAATTTATTGTTTGACAACATAAAGTAAATTCATTTTTCATTCCGGGACTGGGCATCCCTAATACCTTTGACTTACTCTCGTGCAATGACAAGTGAATAAACACTCATCGTGATAATAACACATCTAGCATGGAAAATATTAGCCACCCCTCACCGCCTCTCAAGCTGTACGAGCACACAAAAGAGGAATTTATTTTGAATATTAGAGATGGCACATACAAATTTGCTTAAAAAGGCAAAAGAATATCGCATATAGGTAGATATAGTGGACTCATATGGCAAAACTGGTTCAAAGGATTTTGGATGCACAAGTAGTGATCATACTTAGTGCAAAGTGAAGGCTAGCAAAAGATTGGGAAGCGACCAACCAAGAAACGAATAATATCGTAAGCGAGCATTAAGCATAATTAACACCGAATAATGCACCACAAGTAGGATGTAATTTCATTGCATAACGATTGACTTTCGTGCTTGCATAGGGAATCACAAATCTTAACACCAATATTCTTACTAAAGCATAATTACTCATCAACATGACTCACATATCACATCATCATATCTCAAAACTATTACAAGGAATCAAATTTGTTTTGTCCAATGATCTTCATGAATGTTTTTATTATATCCTTCTTGGATATCTATCACATAGGTACTAATTTTCATGTGTTGCTTTTGATAAGCTCAAACAAATATAAGTGAAGATCATGAGCATAATATTTCTTTCTCTCAAATTAATTTAAGTGAGGCAAGAGAGAATTTCTTGAAAATTTTACTAATTCTTAAATAAATCTAAGTGGACAAAGAGAGCATTTCTTCAAAAATAACAAAGCACACAATGCTCAAAAAAGATATAAGTGAAGCACTAGAGCAAATCCATAGCTCATAAAAATTTAAGCGAAGCATAGAGAGCAATTCTAACAGGTCCTGGCATAATTTTGGCTCTCTCAAATAGGTGTGTCCAGCAAGGAATCAAGAATTAGAACACAAAGCAAGATAATCAAAGACTCACATCATACAAGATGCTCCAAGCAAAACACATAGTATGTGACGAATAAAAATATAGTTTCGAGTAAAATACCGATGGTTGTTAGAAGAAAGAGGGGATGCCACTCGGGGCATCCCCAAGATTAGTTGCTTGCTTCTCTTTGCATAATAACTTGGGGTGCCAAGGGCATCACCAAGCTTAGGCTCTTCTTACTCCTTATTCCTTCATCCATCGTAAGATAACCCAAAACTTGATAACTTCAATCACACAAAACTCAACAAAACCTTCGTGAGATCCGTTAGTATAAGAAAACAAATCACTACTATAAGTGTTGTTGCAAACCAATTCATATTTTATTCTTGCATTATATATACTGTATTCCAACTTTTCTATGCAAAAACTCATCAAAGAAAACCATAGAATCATCAAAACCAGCACACAACACAAAAGAAAACACAATCTCTAAAAAAAAGAATAGTGTGTAGCAATCTGGATATTTCGAATACTTCCGTAGCCCCAAAAATCTTAAGAAATTAGGAAGACCTGAGAAATTTGTATATAAATATTCTCCAAAAATAATTGGTATTTTATCACACTCTTGTTAAAATTGAGAATTGTTTTTGTGAGCGCAAAAGTTTCTGTTTTTCAGCAAGATCAAACAACTATCACCCAAGAAGATCCTAAAGGCTTTACTTGGCACAAACACTAATTAAAACACAAAAAACACAATCATAACAGTAGCATAATTTTTCTAACACTCAAGAACAGGAAGCAAAAAGCAAAAATAAATTTTATTCATTGGGTTGCCTCCCAACAAACGATATTGTTTTACGCCCTTAGCTAGGCATAAAGCAAGGATATAAGTTTTGTCATCTTTGTTTCGAGATCCATAGGATGCCCTCATGATTGATTCATATGGTGGCCTAATTCTTTTTCTAGGGAAGTGTTCCATACCATTCCTTAGTGGAAATTGGAACTTAATATTGCCTTCTTTCATATCAATCATGGCACCAATAGTGCGTAAAAATGGTCTACCAAGAATAATTGGACAAGACGGATTGCAATCAATATCAAGAACAATAAAATCTATGGGCACATAATTCCTATTTGCAATAATAAGAACATCATTAATTCTTCCCATAGGCTTATTAATAGTAGAATCCGCCAAGTGCAAATTTAAAGAACACTCTTCAATATCGGTAAGACCAAGCACATCACATAAAGATTTCAGAATTGTAAAAACACTAGCACCAAAGTCACACAAAGCAAAACACTCATAATTTTTAATCTTGACTTTGATAGTAGGTTCCCATTCATCATGCAATTTTCTAGGAATTGAAACTTCTAATTCCAAACTTTCTTCCAAAGCTTTCACCATAGCATCAATAATATGTTTAGTAAAAGCTTTATTTTGTTCATAAGCATGGGGTAAATTTATCATTGATTGCAACCAAGAAATAAAATCAATCAAAGAGCAACTATCATAATTAAAATCTTTGTAATCCAAAAGAATGCGTACATCACTAGCTAAAGTTTTGACCTCTTCAAACCCACTTTTATCAATTTTCTCAACAAAATTTTCACCCTCCGAATTATGGGGACGCCTTCTAGCTAAAGTTGACTCTTCTGCAGTCCCTTTTTCATCAATCTTAACTTTACTAAACAAGGAATTCATATAAGAAACACCAATCATTTTAGGATCTTCATCACTTTTATCCTCTAATGAGATTGGTTTAGCGGCCATTTGATTTACTAGGGTAGCTTGTGCATCAGATATTTTTCGTAGCAAACTTTCAGCAAAATCATACTTAGATTGGAGATTGCAAACTTCTCTACTAATATCATCAAGTTGTTTTGTAATAGCATCTAGCACAACGGACTGTTCCTTAAGTTCTTCGGTAAAATATTTATTGTGCTCAAATTGTGTAGTCATATATTCCTTAGTACTTTTCTCAATTTCAAGCAAAATATTAGGGTAAGGAACTTCATAATATTTTCTTTGAGGCATCATGACTACACAAACTAGATTGCACTCAAAAACAGATCCGGTAAGAAAACAGCGAACGAAAAAGAGGGTGAATAAAACGGCATTTTTTTGTAAAGTGGGCGGAGGGAAACGAGAGGCAAATGGCAAATAATGTAAATTGCGAGGAGATGAGATTTTTCATTAGGAACCTGGTAGATGTAGATGATCCTCCCAGGCAATGACACTAGAAAATTCCTTTTGATGTCTGCTAGACTACGTCTGTATTCCCCAAAGAGGAAGGGATGATGAAGCACATCGACGATAGGTATTTCCCTCAGTGATGAGACCAAGGTTATCGAACCAATAGGATGATACGTCCATTTTGCATCATGTTTTCATACTGTTATTTATGATGTTTTCATACATAATAATGCTTTTTGGAGTAATTCTAATGCCTTCTCTCTCGTAATTTGTAAGGTACACACAAAGAGGGAGAATTTCGGTAGCTGGGAATCTGGACCTGGAAAAGCTACGTCAGGCTACCTATTCTGCACAACTCCAAACAAGCTGAACTTCACGGAGAATTTTTATGGGATATATGCTGAATATTGGAGCAAATAAGTAACAGAGGAGGCCCACCAGGTGGGCACAACCCACCTGGGCGCGCCAGGGAGCCCAGGGGCGCCCTGGTGGGTTGTGCTCATGTCACAGCCCTAGAGTTTGATTGCAATTAGTTTCATAAGCATCCTTGCATCATGTCTATATTTGTTTGAAACTTGAAATGGGGATTGCCTAAACCCCTGGCATCAAAGGAATTCACCAGGTTCACCTAAAATATTTTCAGTAAATCCAAATGGCTTTCAAAAATGTTCATCATTTATGGAAAATGCTGTAAACAGTAACCAGAGGTGATGCACATTTTTCCATGACCTATTTGGGATCTGAATTAAATCATACTCTATTTGCATTTGGACATTTAAATGCTATAAAATATTTTAAATGTCCAAATAATCATAAACTTAAATGTTTACTGTTGGATATATTCCAAACTGTGGGCTTGAGCAAGTTTCATGATTTTTGAGTGTGCCTAAGTATTTTTAATAAAGCCCTCGCACTATAGAAGAAATAGAAAACCAGAAAAGAATTAGAGAGAGAGAGAGAGAGAGAGAGAGAGAAACCACCTGAGGTTACCTGCACAGCCCACCTGGAGGCCCACTTACCTGGCCCAGCCCACCGAACCGCCACCGTCTCCCACCTCGCGCCAGAAGGACGCGAGGCGTGTGGCCACCGCGCACCGGCACGCGCCCGGCCACCTTGTAACGCCCTCGATGCGGCTATATCTCCCACGTGTCGAAGCACGACTTAGATGCATAACCGCATTGAAAGCAATGTCGCAAGTGAGGTAATCTTCACACAACCCATCTAATACATAAGGGACAGAGATACATAGTTGGCTTACAATCGCCACTTCACACAATTACATGAATAAAGCATTACATCAACCAAATACAATCACGATAAAAGAAGACTACCCCAAATGCTACACAGATCCCCGATCGACCCCAACTGGGCTCCACTACTGATCAACTAGAACGGAACAACACCAAAGGACAAGATCTTCATCGAGCTCCTCCTTGAGCTTGGTTGCGTCATCTGCACGTACTCATCGGCACCTGCAAGCTGGGTTTGGAAGTATCTGTGAGTCACAGGGACTCAGCAATCTCACACCCTCGCGATCAAGACTATTTAAGCTTATGGGTAAGGTAAAAGGTATGAGGTGGAGCTGCAGCAAGCGACTAGCATATATGGTGGCTAACATACGCAAATGAGAGCAAGAAGAGAAGGCAAAGCACGGTCGATAAAAGTATGATCAAGAAGTGATCCTAGAACAACCTACGTCAAGCATTACTCCAATACCGTGTTCACTTCCCGGACTCCGCCGAGAAGAGACCATCACGGTTACACACGCGGTTGATGTATTTTAATTAAGGTCAACATCAGGTTTTCTACAACCGGACATTAACAAATTCCCATCTACCCATAACTGCAGGCACGGCTTTCCAAAGTTCAAATCCCTGCAGGGGTGTCCCAACTTAGCCCATGACAAGCTCTCACGGTCAACGAAGGATATTCCTTCTAGCAAGAAGACCCGATCAGACTCGGAACCAGCAACACCGCCCGAATGTGCCGACAAATCCTGATAGGAGCTGCACATATCTCTTTCTGAAGGCACACTCAGATTTTCCAAGGTACGGGTAGGCCAGCCGATAGTTGCCCCTGGTGGCCACCGACAGCTGACAGGTTGGACCAACACTCAGAGGAGCACTGGCCCGGGGGGGTTAAAATGATGATGACCCTTGAGTCTGCAGAACCCAAGGGAAAGAAAAGGCTAGGTGGCGAATGGTAAAACCAATGTTCGGCATTGCTGGAAGAGTTTTATTCAAGGCGAACTGTCAAGGGGTTCCCATTATAACCCAACCGCGTAAGGAACGCAAAAATCCGGGAACATAACACCGATATGATGGAAACTAGGGCGGCAAGAGTGGAACAAAACACCAGGCATAAGGCCGAGCCTTCCACCCTTTACCAAGTATATAGATGCATTAATTAAATAATATATATAGTGATATCCCAACAAGTAAACATGTTCCAACAAGGAACAACATCTCCATGTTCCAACAAGGAACAAACTTCAATCTTCACTTGCAACTAACAACGCTATAAGAGGGGCTGAGCAAAGCGGTAACATAGCCAAACAACGGTTCGCTAGGGCAAGGTGGGTTAGAGGCTTGGTTCAACAATATGGGAGGCATGATAAGCAAGTGGTAGGCATCGTAGCATAGGCATAGCAAAAGAGCGAGCAACTAGCAAGCAAAGATAGAAGTGATTTCGAGGGTATGGTCATCTTGCCTGCAAAGTTGTCAGAGTTGACTGGATCCTCGAAAGCAAACTCAACGGGCTCCTCGTTAGCGAACTTGTCTCCTGGCTCTACCCAAACAAGACAAATAAGCACAAGGAACACAATCAACCATGTGGAAATGCTCGACCAACATGATGCAAACATGGTATGCTATGCGGGATGCGATATGTGATGCATATGCAAGATTTGCAAAGGAATGATGGAACCTGGCCTCAACATGGAAATCCAAGAGTGCCACTGGAAATATGAGGTGATTTCGGTTGAAATCGATATAAAGATCGCCGGAATCGGATGCACGGTTTGGAAATGGCAAGCAAAACAAATATGGCACCGGTCTGCGATAAACAACAAGTGACCCACTAAATGCAACAAGATAAATATGCTACAGCACCCAAACATGGCAACAAAATAAATGGTAGAGATCCACTCATGATGCTTGACAAAAGATGAACACTGAGATATTGCCAATTCATCCATTAACAGGTTCAAACAAGCATGGCAAAAGTGCAAACGATAAACAGGTTTCAGACTTAGTGAAATTAACACAAGCCTGGAATTTCAGATCAAGTAGCACATTTGGAGCAAGAAAACTATAGGCTACAGGAACTTAACATGGAAAATCAAGGCATGGCATGAAGCTACTCAAAGATCTTAACAAAAGTCCCTTAGTGACCTTGAGCCAAAAGGGATCAAAAAATAGAATTGCAAGCATGTGAACATGGCAAAAACATAATCAGGTTACAGACTTAGAGAAAAACTGGAGCATGCAAATATCTTAACGAGTAGGCATGTTTGCGAGCTCGATGCACTCACTACAGAGCAAGGCATGACAAACTAAGCATACACTCATCAAGAATACACATTATATAATCTAGACATGGCAAGAACGACAACATAGCATGCACGGATCAACAATAACATCCTCGGCAAAATCGCTAACAAGTAGACAATCTGCCCAGATTCACGAAATTGCAAAAGTAGAGCTCGATTGACTCAAGCTAGGGTGCTCCATAATTGCAAACAAAGACATGGATGGATAGAGCACCACAATATTAACAAATTATCCTTACTGATCATCCTCAAAAGAGGCACGGATCACTATGAACATATGGCATATTGATAAAAACACATCAAGGACTTAGTGAAATTCTAAGTCCCTGAAATCAGCATTAACGAATGCACTACTTTGCAAGCTTGTGCTAGTCACCACACACATCACAAAAATACATGGATAGCACCTCTGTAAAGATGGCAAAGCATATAACAAAACACATGGAGAGCTCAGGAGCATATCATGAACACATTAATCATGGCAAAATGACAAATAGCTATTTGGTGCAGGATATCTGACAATTAACTCAAATAGCTCTCTTCCAACAGCATTTCGGGCGTCACGATGAGCTCAAATGAAAATGATGCAATTATATGAAATGATGTACTCTTCGAGGCAAACATTTTGATATGCTACACACCCAAAACGGAGTTACGGATGCGGAGTTACGGCATGATGAATATGGCAAAATAATTAAGGTTAGAGGAGAAAGTTAACCGTGAGGGGATTTCAGATCCAGATCCAGCGCGGGGCACTATTGCAGCCGGAGCGCAAACCGAGGTCAGCGGCGCAGGCTCGCCGGAGAGGAGGGCGGGGAGGACGCCGGTGGACGACGCCGGCGAGGCGGCGAATGGCACCTGCGACCGGAGACGAGCGGGGCGACGCGGATGAAGGCGCCGGCACCGGCGACGTCGAGCGGTGGCGCGGTGGTGCACCGGCGAGGCGAGGCGGCCGGCGTGCGGCTCCGGCGATGTCGAACGACGCGCCGGCGAGAGGCGCGGCCACGGGATCCGGCAGGCGCGGGCGGAGCCGGGCAGCTCGGGCGCCTCGGCCAGGCGGCGGTGGATCTGGGCCCGCGCGGGCCCGATCTGGGCTCCGCGGGCCGCGCGGTGGAGACGGCGGCGATCGCTGACGTGGCGGGCGCGGAATGGCTGCGGCGGGCAGCGCGATTTTCGTCCGTTCGGGACGGACATGTCCGGCGGGCGAGAGGGGAAGAGAATTAGGGTTTGACCGCGAATTTGGAAGGGTTGCAGATATTTATAGGTAGAGGGAGCTAGGAGAGTCCAAATGAGGTGCAGTTTTCGGCCACGCGATCGTGATTGAACGACCGAGATTATGGAGAGGGTTTTGGAGGGTTTTGGGCCAAATTGGAAGGGTGTTGGGCTGCAACACACACGAGGCCTTTTCGGTCCCTCGGTTAACCGTTGGAGCATCAAACGAAGTCCAAATGGTACGAAACTTGACAGGCGGTCTACCGGTAGTAAACCAAGGCCGCTTAGCAAGTCTCGGTCCAATCCGGAAAGGTTTAACCCCCGCACACGAAAAGTGGTAGAAAGGGACAGCGGGTGACATAGGAGCGCCGGATTGCAAAACGGACAACGGGGAAAATGCTCGGATGCATGAGACGAACATGTATGCAAATGAAATGCACATGATGACATGATATGCAATGCATGACACGCAAGCAATGACAAGGCAACAACAACGAATAACTAGAAGACACCTGGCACATCGGTCTCGGGGCGTTACACAACTCCTCCCTCCCTGCCTGCCTGGCTCCTCCTCGACGCGTCCGGATGACGCCACACGATCCCCAGAGCCGTCTGGCTCTCCCTCTATCTCCCTCGAACGCTCTTCCCCTCCTCTGTTCTCCTCACCGAACGCGCCCGCCGCCGCCGACGAGAACCACCGTGGCCACCGTCCACCCCTCGCCTTGCCGAAGCATCCAGAAGTACCGGCGTCGTCTCCTTCATCGTCTACACAAGTCCGTTCGACCCCGGGAGCACCGCAGCGATGTTTCTGCCTCGTCTTCAACCTCGGGCACCCGAGCTCACCTTCGGTCGATTCAGTGCCGCCAGGACCTCCCCGGGCTCGCTGACTCCTCTTCGGCATCGCTGTGAGCTCCCGCTCCGAACCCCTCTCTTCCCCGCCTCTTTTGCACCGTGTAGCCCTAGTTTCACCGGAGCCGATAGCTCCTCGCCGCCGGCCATGCCGCCACCGCGGCTATGGCCGCACAAGCTCGCCTCCGAGCACGTCAACGCACTCAGGGAGTCTCCAGGAGCTCAAATCACCCGCCCGTTAGGCCTGCCCTGCACCGTAGCCGTAACCCCGTGCACACCCGAACTCCGGCGCCGCCGCGAGCTCACTTCCGGGGAGCTCCGTCCATCCCCGCACCTCCCACTAATTAACCTCTTGACCCACTTACATGTGGGCCCAGTGCCTGAACTAATTAGTTTAACTCTCTGTTAGATTAGCACTAATTTCAGTGGGCCCCTGTCACAGCCCTAGTTCAGCCCTTGCTTGACTTTGCTTGTTCTTCTTGCCATCATGTTTAAATCAAAAGAAACTTGAAATGGGGATTGCCTAAACCCCTAGCATCAAAGGAATTCACTAGGTTATCCTAAAATATTTTCAGTAAATCCAAATGGCTTTCAAAAATGTTCATCATTTATGTAAAACGCTGTAAACAGTACTAGAGGTGATGCACATTTTTCCATGACATATTTGGGCTCTGAATTAAATCATACCTTATTTGCATTTGGGCATTTAAATTCTACATATTATTCTAAATGTCCAAATATTCATGAACTGAAATGTTTGCTGTTGGAAATAATCCAAACAGTGGCCATAAGAAGTCTCATGATTTCTGAAAATGCTCTGGCATTTTTAATAAAGTCAAAACAAACAGACAGAAAATAAAAAACAGAAATAAAAGAGTGAGAGACTTACCTGGGCACTTAACTGGCGCTCTAGCCCACCTAGTGGCCCATCTGAGCTGGCTGGCCCAGCCCACCTCCTCCCCTCTGTCATCTTCCTCCCCCTCACCCCGAAGCAGCTCGGTGGCGAGCGCCGATGCCGCCCTGGCCACCTCCTGCTTGCCACCGAGGCGCCCCCGACGCGTCTGGAGACGCCCCGCAGTCCCCTCACTCCTCTCCCTCACTCTCTACTCTTTCTTTCGCCCTCTAGCCCCTTCCACGAGCGAGGCCGAACGCAGACATCGCCGCCGACGAGCTCCCCCACGGCCACAGCCATCTCCGATCCCCTTCGATGCACCCCTAAGCTCCGCCATGACGCCCCGGTCCTCCCCGCCGAGCCACATGACGCCGGACGCCCTGGAGCACCGTCATAGACGCCATCACCGCCCTCTGCACCGACGGCCGTCGTCGACCGATTCGTCGTCACCAGGCCATCCCCGAGCACGCTGAGATCACCGACGCCCCCGCCATGAGCTCCTCTACCGAACCCCTCTCTCCCCGCAGTGAATCTCTTCCCCTAACTAGCCTAGCCACCGGAGCCGTGAGCTACTCGCCGCCGGCAATGGCGCAGTCGTGGCCATAGTCATTGCAGCTCGCGTATGAGCACACCAATGTGCTTAGAGCCTTCCCAGGAAGTTGTAGAACTCACCAACTCCTCCTATAGATCACCGTAGTGCCGAACCCGTCGATCCCGTAGCTCCGGCCGCCGCTAACCTCAACGCCTGCGCTGCTTTCGGCCACCCTGTGGCCTCCCGTCCAGTCCATTGGATGCGGACGAGCAAGAGATCCTCCCCGGTGCGCTCAGCGTGCCAAACCACCACCCGAAGCTCAAATCCGAGCCGCGCCGCCGTCGTTTTGGTCGCCGCCGGCCATGCTCCGGCGAGTGCTGACGTGGCCTCGCCATTAGCACTAACCCCGCCAGCTGGACCACCATTAGACGGTGACAGCGGGCCCCGCAGCGGGTCAAAGCCATAGTGAACACGGGATTAGTTTCTGTCTCACTAACGTGTGGGCCCCAGGCCACTAACTAATCTAGGATTAGCATTAGTTTAACACTAACTAACTCTAGTTAGTTAACTAACTACTGACCAGTGGGCCCTACTGGTCAGGTTTGACCTGGAGGCGCCCAGTTGACCAGCTGACATTTCAATGACGCACTGCTGACGCAATAACTCATATTCTGGATTTAAGTTTATTCAGGAAATACCAGAAAATGCCCAAAACTTCTAAAAATCATAGAAAATTATCTATAACTCCAAATAAGATAAATTATATATGAAAAATGATCGGAAAAATCCAATCTTTCCATCTATACTAGTTTCATGCATGTTAGAACACTTTAACCTTGATGTTTAGGTGAAACAAGTTAATGCACTAATATGACTTCATAAATTTGGTTTGCATTTGATTCTTTGGTTCAAATGGACTCACTTCAATATGTTCTAGCTTGCATTAGCCCAAAACACATTCATATTGCCATGTCATAGCATGCATCATATTGTTGCATATCGTCATGTGTTGATTGTGTTCTTTCTTAGTTGCCGGTGTTTGTCCCCCCTCAGTACACGTTGATCCAGCTATGAATTCGATGACACCGATGAAGAACTATACTATCTTCAGAAGTGGTAGGCAAGCAAAACCCCCTTGTTCATTCCGATACAAACCCACTCTCTCGCTCCTGCTCTCTTTTACTGCATTAGGACAACAACGATTCAACTGTTACATGCTGCAGTAGTTGAACCCCTTTCCTTTGCATGACCTGTCATTGCCACAGTAAATAGATGAAACCCACTAGCATGAGTAGGAGTTGTTTGAGCCCTGATGTGCCTACTCATTCATGTTTGCTTGTCATGCCTGCTATTGCTTAGAGTTGTGCCAGGTCTGATTCGTCGGGGATGAATTGGAAAGTTGTGAACATGTCCTACTGTGTGTGAGCTAAGTGTGTGAACACGATTTGGTAAAGGTAGCGGTGAGAGGCCATGTAGGAGTACATGGTGGGTTGTCTCATTGAGACCATTCTCAGGAACTGAGTTATGTGTTTGTGATCCATGAAACAGCTACTACCACACATTGGGCCCTGAAATATGACCCCGCTCGACTTACTGACCCCTCTCGTCCTCTGTCTAGGAGTTGCAACTAGTTTCTACTGTTTATAGGATATGTGTTGGCGGCCGTGCGTAGCGCTAACCCTAGGGGTGGGCTATGATGTCACGACCGGTTTTCCAGGTATTAATTTCCAGAAAATGGCCGTTGTGCTCACCAGCCCCAGGATTACTGTTAGCTGATGAGGCACCAACTTGACACAGAAATTTCAAGCAAAATACAAAATATGTAGTACAAGACCATTCGGGCCTGTGAGTACAACAATTGGTTTCTAGTGGTCGATGGCGGAAGCGGTTTGTGAGTCATCAGTGTCTATGGGACTCCATTTCCCACAGGAACAGCTGACCAGGACAACTCCTATCTTCGCGGGGCTGCTATCACCGTTGCTTAGTTTCTGGGGCTGTCATCGCAACGCTCCTCTCCATGCAGAAATCTGGCCAAGACAATAGCCAGGGACAAGCCAGTGAGTACGTTGAATGTACTCTCAAACATTATGAACACTGGAATAATATAATTGATAAGCATGCACTAAAATATTCTATAAATCACATCGTCAGTCATAAATAAAGCATCTTTTATGCAAGCAAGCAGGTTATTTATATGCAACATGAATAAGCAATAATGGAGTGGGAATAAAATGCCGCAGTCGGGCGTCTGTGCAACACCACATAAAGGGCTTATAAAGTAAATGAATAACAAGCAATGCCACAGTCGGGCGTCTCAGTGACACCACATAAAGGGCTTATAAAGTAAATAAATAACAAGCAATGCCACAGTCGGGCATCTCAGCGACACCACATAAAGGGCTTATAAAGTAAATAAATAACAAACAATGCCACAGGCGGGCGTCTCAACGACACCACATAAAGGGCTTATAAAGTAAATAAATAACAAGCAATGCCACAGTCGGGCGTCTCAGCGCACCACATAAAGGGCTTATAAAGTAAATAAATAACAAACAATGCCACAGTCGGGCGTCTCAACGACACCACATAAAGGGCTTATAAAGTAAATAAATAACAAGCAATGCCACAGTCGGGCGTCTCAGCAACAACACATAAAGGGCTTATAAAGTAAATAAATAACAAACAATCCCACAGTCGGGCATCTCAGCGACACCACATAAAGGGCTTATAAAATAAATAATCACAATGAATATCCAGGAGGTAGAACCGTCCCAGGGATACTCAATGATATAATGGGTTAGTCCATAATAATAATAATCATAAGCTTCACAAGTCACAAGTCACAATCCAAGTTCTGGTTTATCAATTTCTCCTCCGAAGACCGACACTAAGACCAACCCTTGACCCATCCCAGACTGTAATCCTTAACCATGGACGCGGCTATTCGAATAGGTTTAATCTCTGCAGAGGGTGTACTCTTTACCCACGAGTAACGGATTCCTTTAGTCCATCGGGACTAATTCCGTCTACGATCTTTTAATTGAAAACACACCTGACTTGCACACACCAGCTTAACTGACCGGTGTCTGGAATCACCCACGACACCTGTCAAGCAAAACTCTAAGTGGGGAGGCTACAACCTCGCGTAGCATGGGATCAAATTTATATCGCGCGCTCTAAGGGGTGGCCTCCCCTCTCGGTACCAACCAGAAACACCCATGCCCCCGGACCAGGTGGCCTGCCTACCGGCTGCAACCGGTATCTTCCTCCATGGCCTCTCTGTACGGTGTGTGCTTGAAAGGGGTTGACGACTTACTGAACCGTACCCTACCTGCGGCAGGGACAACTGGTAGTACAAAACAAGTATGGGGGTTACTGGAACAAGACTCGATCTGCGGTCGACTCAGGAGGTCTATAAATTTCCTGCATGACATGTATAACAAATATATTTCAACCAATAAAATGAACACTCATTATACCTTACTATGCCATACCGGACATAACCGTCCCGACGGAGACCGGCGACAAGCTCACGCCTACCCAAGGCCGAGGCTTTCCCGGATTCCTTTCCGGCATGCATGCAAGGCACATGAGGATGATTACCATCATAGGTATATTCATTTCCAACAACAAGGAAATCACTAATATGCATTCATGCAAATGATCGTATCACCACATAAAATAATGAGTTTTTCCGAACTAAGGTGGTGTTATAACCGTGTCAACTAACACACCAAAAATATTATGCCGGGGTTCAGGATGCTTGCCTTCATGGTGTGGAAAGGCAGGGTGCACTCCAAAACTTTTGAAAGCTTTCTTCCTCTCTCCAAAATCCTATTTTCAATAAATTTGAATTAACACACAATTCCAAAACAGCACAAAAAGTTGTTTGAAGTTTTTTGAAATAAATCTTAAAATAAACTAGACAAAATTTGAGGAAGGTAGGAAAAAGAATCAACTCATTTGGATTTATAATTAAAAAGTTATAGGTAATCAAAGTTGTGGTCAAAACCTATTTTTAAAATAAAACAGAAAAAGAAAAACGATTTGAATAGATACGTACACGTCGAAAGCGTATTCTGCAAATACGCCTCCACTTATCCAGCGTGGACCGCGCGTGAGTCACTGAGTCAGGTTTGACTGGTCTTCCCTCCCCTCCTTTCTCTCTGGCCCACTGGTCAGGTTTGACTGGTCTTCCCTCCCCTCCTTTCTCTCTGCCCGAGCGGGGCGGAACTCCGGGGAGGGTCGCCGGCGAACGGTGGCACCGTTCGGGAAACTAAGGCCACCTGTGGTCTCAGGGGGTCGAGGCGGTCCTATCGGTGGTCGCGTTGGCCTCTGGGGTGGACAGAGCTGTCGGCGGCGAGCTCCGCAGCGGTCGGCGGCCGTCGGGCAAAGTGAGTTTGTGGCTTCGGTGGCTCTCCGTCGCAGCTGGGGGTCTGGGCGGCTCCGTAAGATGGAGTGGAGTCGTTTGGTGGCGTTGGACAGACGGGAGGGGCTCTGGTTGCGATGAATGGAGCTGGGACGTGGCGGCGGCCGAACCAGCCGGAGTTGGGGAAGACGGCTTTCCACCGACGATTGCTGGCTGTGGGGGTGCCATGGGGGTGGCCTAAGGTCGCCTGAGTGCTCGGATAATCTCGGGGCCTCCTTTTATAGCGCGACGAGGTCGGTTCCGCGGCGGTGGATGAGGCTGCCGGCGACCGACGTTCTGTAGCTTGCAGGGCAACGTGGCGGGGCTGGGGATGGCGGCAGGAGCTAGCGGACGAGCGGGCACTGCTCTAGGGGCGAGCTGGCGAGCGGGAGTGGCTCGGGCGGCATCGACCAGTGCAGAGGCTGTCGGGCAGCATTGGCGGCTAGCTCCTGGCCTGCCGGGGACGTGGCGAGGGGCTGCTTGGCGCGATGCGGTGAGAAGGGAGCGTGTGGCGCGGCTCTGTAGTGAGGGTAAAAACAGGGGCGCGACGCGTTGGCTCGGGCGAGGCATGTGCAAAACGCATGCTCTGCTCGCGCCCAGAGCACGCACGGAACGCGCTCGATGAAATGCTAATGCATGCCACAGAGCTTGGGTGACAAAAGTCATGTCAAAGCTGTTCATGCACTTAAGGTGTTTGACAAAATGCCATAGGCACCTAGGCAGTTCTTGGAGTGGCCAAAACTTCCAGAGTGGGGTCTCATTAAGTGAAAAAGAGGGTGGTGAGGTTAGTTTGTGAAAAGCACAAACTTGTTAGTGCAAGTTTTACAAAACTTCAATTCTGGACAGGAGATAAATGGTAGTATTTCATGAACCAAAAATATTCAAATGGATGCATGCTCCTGGACTTAGGGGTCTTGTAGGGTTGACTACAAGTAGGAGAAAGCACAAGGTCACTGGAGCAAAAATAAATAGGGTTGCAGTAGAAATCACAAGGCTGGACCAGAATGGAAAAGAGGTTGATTCACTCAAAATTTTCAAAGAACAACACTAGGTTTTTGCATAAAGTTGAATCATGTGCTATACCAACATCCCATAATTTTGGTGGAGGATAGAAGGAAATATTTAAATAGGTTGTAGTGCAAAATTGCACCCTGAACCAGAGAAGAAAATTGGGTGTAGAGCTCAAAATAGTTCATGAATAAAAGATATTTTTGCAGAAAAGTGATTTAAAAACATCACATGACATCTCCAAATTTTGGTTGGAATTTTAAGTGAATTTATCAAATGGTTGTAGTTCAAATATGGCCATATAACCTTGAAAAACCATTTTTCAAGAAAATAAAGATCAAGCAAATTAATTATGTAATTAGTTCTACTAATAAAAGAAGAGTTTTTCTTGAGAGGTTAAACAAGTCCAATAACATACTTGAAAAGTTTTCTCTATAGGGAACAACTCCATAATAATAAGGGAGAAAATGGTTCAAAAAAATCAAAAGGGAGCCCAGAAAATAAAAGTTTTAATTTCCAGGCAAAATTTTAATTTATTAAAACAAGGTCAAAATTTTGGGGTGTCACAACACTACCCCCCTTAAGAAAAATCTCGTCCTCGAGATTTGCTAAGGATTGTTTTTTTTTAAAATGCATTAAACTGCGGCTACAGTGAGAGGACAATAAGTGGTGTAAAACCACAGTGTGGAACACTGGCGTTGCGTGGAAAAATCTACCATTTTGGGGAAAAACGAGCGATTTCTACGTCGGACGCAGTAAATTTAGAATAAGTTCTAAATCTGAAAATACGCTGGTCGTACCCGAGAGCAGAGTGCTCCCTCTGGCTGTCGGGCAGCATTGGCGGCTAGCTCCTGGCCTGCCGGGGACGTGGCGAGGGGCTGCTTGGCGCGATGCGGTGAGAAGGGAGCGTGTGGCGCGGCTCTGCAGTGAGGGTAAAAAATGGGGCGCGACGCGTTGGCTCGTGCGAGGCACGTGCAAAACGCATGCTCTGCTCGCGCCCAGAGCATGCACGGAACGTGCTCGACGAAATGCTAATGCATGCCACAGAGCTTGGGTGAGGCTGGCACTTAGCAGATCTAGGTTAGGAGTATCTGGGAGTCTAGTGGACATGTTCAGAGGTGCAAGTTCATAGTGCAATGACAAAAGTCATGTCAAAGCTGTTCAATAAGTCCAATAACATACTTGAAAATTTTTCTCTATAGGGAACAACTCCATAATAACAAGGGAGAAAATGGTTCAAAAAAATCAAAAGGGAGCCCAGAAAATAAAAGATTTAATTTCCAGGCAAAATTTTAATTTATTAAAACAAGGTCAAAATTTTGGGGTGTCACATATGATGTGGTAGATACACCGTGGCACGGTGTACCAGGCGCCCGTTTGGTGTCTCGGGAACCCTGCACACATCGTTTGGGGTTGTGAGCGAAACTCCGGCCGGATCTCCTCGCGGATGGAACCCGAATAGGCGATAAACCTGGACTAGAGACTTGTGCGGTTAGTCAGGTCGTGGTCTACACCCATGTCGGCTTTCGCTTGAAGTCTGCCGAGCACATGTCGTGTGCAGACGCTAAGTGGTGGAAACATGTGTGACAAAGTACACCCCTGCAGGGTATAAAACTATTCGAATAGCCGCGTCCGCGGTAAAGGACTTCTGGGTTGCCTATAACAGTTCATAGACAAGTGAAAGTGGATACTCTAAAATGCGCAAGATAAGCGTGAGTGCTATGCATGGCGTTCTCGTAGGGAGACGGGAGCGGATCCATAGTGGTGTATTGATATGGTGAATATGTGGACTTGTGTGTGCCACCTCAAAATAGTTAGGTGCAGTCGTAGTTTAAGATAGCCACCGAGTCAAAGCTGGCTTGCTGCAG
This sequence comes from Triticum urartu, assembly GCF_003073215.2. Classification (NCBI taxonomy): domain Eukaryota; kingdom Viridiplantae; phylum Streptophyta; class Magnoliopsida; order Poales; family Poaceae; genus Triticum; species Triticum urartu. The sequence goes on along the minus strand of NC_053025.1, from coordinate 179,798,484 downwards.
TTAAACTCCACCACCCCCCTGTTGATACCGATGCATATGTAGCTAGTTCTGATGTAAGTCTTGCTGAGTACTTTTGTACTCACGTTCGCTTAGTTTATGTTTTGCAGAGAGACTTCAGTCTTGCTAGTAGTTTCGCGTGGACTTCGACGTTTAGCTTGATACCTCAGCTACGATCTTGTGCCCTCGGTAGGATCTGGTAGATAGTCAGGCTTCTCAGCCTTTTTCATTTGTAGATGTCTGTACTCAGACATGTTAAGCTTCCGCATGTGCTTTGATTTGTATGCTATGATTGTTGGGTCATGAGACCCATGTTTGTAATATCTCGCTCCTCGGAGCCTAATGAATAAATATTTGAGTCGTAGAGTTATGTTGTGATGCCATGTTGTATTTACACGTATCGAGCATATTGTGTGTATGATGGAAATGCTTGGTATGTGTGGGATCCGACAATCTAGTTGTTTATCCTTGGCAACCTCTCTTATGGGGAAATGTAGTCTAGTGCTTCCATGAGCCATAGTAGTCCGCTACATCCCGGTTCACCAGAGTCCTGCTAGCCCAGCACTACTACTCAGGACACTTGACTGGCCGGCATGTGTTTCACTTGGTTCCTGTGTCTGTCCCCTTGGGGAAATGTCATGCGGTGACATCCGGAGTCCTGTTAGCCCAGTGCTACAGCCCGGATTCACACGCTGCTGACCGACATGCTCGATATGATTCATGTATGTCTGTCCCCATTGGTTGGTGCTGCTTTGGGTTCACGACTAGCCATGTCGGCCCGGGTTCCCTGTCATATGGATGCTAGCGACACTATCATATACGTGAGCCAAAAGGCGCAAACGGTCCCGGGCCATGGTAAGGCGACACCGTGGGAATACCGTGCGTGAGGCCGCAAAGTGATATGAAGTGTTACCGGCTAGATCGATGTGACTTGGAATCGGGGTCCTGACAGCTTTGGTATCAGAGCCTGACTGCCTGTAGGATTACCAAGCCAAACTGGTCGACGTCGAGTCTAGAAATGCTTTAGTTATGTAAGGGAATTGATTATGGAAGGGAATGTAAGGCTCTTTTTACTCCTTTACCCTATGCCCTTCTGATCTGAGTCAACCTCTTCTTTTCTACGGGGATTAAGAACTAGGCCTTCTCATCTATCTATCAGGATGACGTGTTACTAATCCATAGACTTATAGAATTGATAGTTTCAAGCCTCAGTTCCATTCCTACTACTTCCGTATGTTGACAGTTGATCTCGGAACCTTGATATTGTGTTGTTGAGCGGTTATGCCACCATTTTGCAGGATGTCTCAAATCTTTTGAGCATTTACAGCCGTTATGCTATCCGAGTCATCCCAGGTCTCTAACTAGTCTGATGCATTTGCAAATCCCTTCTTCCCGTTTCCGATGTCCTTTTGGGCCAGATTAAGCACACTAACGGTCTGTTGAGGTACTCTACTCCTCGACATATATGTTGGAGCTATTATTATGACCCTAGGTGTTTAGGGAGTCACCTAGTAATCTAGCCATGTTTTGTGTTCCCGGTGTGATGATTCTGGCCATCATTTTTGAAAGCATCCCGTGATGTTATTAGTTAGTAGGTATTCTATTCCTGTGTTCTTGAACCCGAGATTCACCTTACTTAATTCATGTTGATAGTGCTTGCTAGTTCCTTTAGGATAATTAGTAATCCTTGTGATAGTCCTCGAGGTCCATGGTATATCATTCTTCCAGATACCCTGAACTATCCTTGGCGGAAGTTCTTTGAACCAAAAGATCACAACTAGAGTGCTCTTGATGAGTTCTCCATTATACTTTTGACTTTGCCAATCCTACCTCTCTGCATGGGTTATCTGGAAGAAATATGTTGAACTCGCTCGACAAGTTAATCTATGCATCCACAACTGAGAAAGTTATATGTTCCTTTGAGTTGTCCCTCTTTAGTTGTTTCCTCACCTTCGGATATCAATTGATAGTCAAGGGTATGCGTGCATTCGTCCAACGATGCCTATTATTCTTGTGGTCCGTTAAGCCATTCTATTTCAGGATGACTAGGAGAAACAACCTCCAATACCTCATCCATATCCAGGATTGGGTCAAAGTAGTTGTGTTCTGCAGATCAAATGCCAACCCAGTTTTTGCTCTGTTCTACCCTGGAGTATTACCCCTTTTATGTCAGGATTGTCATGAGAATTGCACCATCTCTCATGAATTCTTGACGCAGTGATACTTCTTGCCAACATTTTTTCATTCCTCGGTCCCGTGTTGTCGCAACTGGAATGACGACAAGTGAATCGTGATGTGTGAAATCAATACTCCTAGCAACTGTGTTGCTTGGTAGTTAATGGACAATATTCTCATTCTTAGCGGGTTGGTTATTGAGTCATCATTCTAAGATTGATCGTGCTACCTAGTCCATTTTCCTGGTGCACTCCTCGATCAAAAGTTGGGACTGTGTCTATCCTTGCTTATTTGATCATATCACCTTTCCCTGAAAAGCAAGATTGTTCTCGAGCTTAGTGGCATATCGGTGGTTCGTGATTTTCCGAATATCTTCTTGGAAGTGTTACCAGGTTGTCACCTGACCGCTATGTTGAGTTCGTGATCAAGTTGGTTTCTTGTAGCCACGCCTTTTCTCCAAGAATCAGTGTTGGATACCCCTGAGCTAGTTGGTTAAGCTAAACAACAACTTGGAGATTTGGAAGATAAAAGCTTGTCTGACCTAGTTCATGTTAAGGGATATCTTTTTTGTGTGTGCGTGTGTTGAAGAAAGATGATATCTTCACCAATTGGTCCTCGTGATCAGTTGTTGGATTTATTGTCTTGTCAAAACTTTGACTTGAGTATGGGCTATTGTCAAGTCAAATCAGAACCAACGATGTTCGTAATGTTGTCTTACTCGTGGTTAATCCCTCGAGCAAACACCATTACATCTTTTGGTCTGACCAATGCTATCACCGTGTTCACATGATGGTGGAAGTCCAGTGATATGGAAACTCCGATGAGTTGTTGTTGAGCCCATCAGCAACATTTTGTCTCCCCCATGATTTATGTTGAACATTAAGCTAGTATTGGGAACTTTGCAACCATTGCCTTCATGTTGCGTTCATGAGGTATATGTTTGGTGCAAGAAGTGGCTTTCTCCAAGTTCAGGTGCATTAGGTGCAAGTTGCCGTCATGAATTCGAGAAAGTTAGTTTTTGCTTCCTCAGGAATCATCCCAAGTCAGTCACGCACGTGCGAAGTATACTATGGCTTGAGAGATTAGCTACCTCCATTCCATCAGTATTTCCTAGCACAGCAAGCCACTGATTGATTTGTTCAAAGAAAAGAAGTTCATGCGCTAACCCTGAAGGGCCTGGATGGAAATGCACAAGACTTCGTTATCCCAATGATGATTCCCAACCAGAACTCGATAGTGTTTTTATTATAAGACTACTACGTGGTCATTCTTGTCTTGGACAACCTGCTCACATGTATGTAGCAGAAACCGGCTCATGTTTTGGAGCCTGCTATCATAGTTCATATCCCGAGAATCTCGCAACGTCATCTCGTCGATTTGCGTTGCAAACTTTCTTTCGGACATGCTGAGTCTAGAATATCCTGACACCAACCAGATCTGAATCTCAGGCAGATATGATGGTTGGAACTAGTCCAAGATCTATGATGTAGGTTCCAACAAGGTTGATGTTGGCCGACACACCTAGCCGGAAGATCTATCATTGTAGTATCTTGATTGAGCTATTTGACCATCTTCTCCGTGAGGATTTAGTGCAACATATTCTAGAAGTTGTTCCTTACGTATCCTTGTACTCCCAGTTTCTTCGATTATGCTATAACCATTCGAACGGTGGAATCACTCTCGTTGAGTTATTCCCAGTTACCAGAATCATTCCCAGCATTTGCATTTTGTTCCCAGCTTGCACCGCCATGTGCCAATTCCCATGAGCTGCCCTCTCAGTAATTGTTGTCCAGGATCATCCTCAAAGTGGTCCTGTCATGGGTCCCATCCATTTCCGGTGATAAGAAAAATTCATCCATTGCGTTGTCTTCAACAAGGTAGTCCACATCATCCATTCTGGTATGGGTATGCCATTCGTTCTAATTCGTTCACACGATCATTTGTGATTGCCTTAGGCTGGTATAAAGAATTTCAATGATCTTTGTATCAAAAGTAATTCTTTTTGCCACTTAAGGGAATACTTTTGCGAGTCACCTTCCTTAAGATGTCTCGTTATGGTATCATGGCAACTCAACTTCTCGCTACATTGACAACCGCTCACCACCTTCTTAGGTGTGGAATTGTTGCCTACCTAGTGAACCTTTGTCATGTGTTTCACTCCATCCCTCTGGACGTATGCTTCGTGTCTCATCTCAAGAGTTGTTTCAGCGTCTCGCTCCATGAGTTGATCTTGAGTTGTTCGATCTTCGATAAGGTCGATCCTTCTAGAGTTTTCTCATTCCTCTCATTGTCATGTTAGTTGGAGTTCTCAGGGCAAGACATCGAGACAATGATGGTGATCGAATCAACAACCTTATGAGGCGCAACCTGGATCGTGATGATTATGTTAGCTTGTGTTCCCCCCTTCACCTTACCCTACGCTTGAATCTCGGGACGAGATTCTTGTTTAGTGGGGGTGAGTTGTCACAGCCCCAGTTCAGCCCTTGCTTGACTTTGCTTGTTCTTCTTGCCATCATGTTTAAATTCCAAAGAAACTTGAAATGGGGATTGCCTAAACCCCTAGCACCAAAGGAATTCACTAGGTTCACCTAAAATATTTTCAGTAAATCCAAATGGCTTTCAAAAATGTTCATCATTTATGGAAAATGCTGTAAACAGTACCAGAGGTGATGCACATTTTTCCATGACATAGTTGGGCTCTGAATTAAATCACACCTTATTTGCATTTGGGCATTTAAATTCTATATATTATTCTAAATGTCCAAATATTCATGAACTGAAATGTTTGTTGTTGGAAATAATCCAAACAGTGGCCATAATAAGTCTCATGATTTCTGAAAATGCTCTGGCATTTTTAATAAAGTCAAAACAAACAGACAAAAAATAAAAAACAGAAATAAAAGAGTGAGAGACTTACCTGGGAACTTAACTGGCGCTCTAGCCCACCTAGTGGCCCATCTGAGCTGGCCGGCCCAGCCCACCTCCTCCCCTCTGTCGTCTTCCTCCCCCTCGCCCCAAAGCAGCTCGGTGGCGAGCGCCGATGCCGCCCTGGCCACCTCCTGCTTGCCACCGAGGCGCCCCCGACGTGTCTGGAGACGCCCCGCAGTCCCCTTGCTCCTCTCCCTCACTCTCTGCTCTCTCTTTCGCCCTCTAGCCCCTTCCACGAGCGCGGCCGAACGCAGACGTCGCCGCCGACGAACTCCCCCACGGCCACAGCCATCTCCGAGCCCCTCCGACGCACCCCTGAGCTCTGCCATGACACCCCGGTCCTCCCCGCCGAGCCACATGACGCCGGACACCTTGGAGCGCCATCGTCGACGCCATCTCCGCCCTCTGCACCGACGGCCGTCGTCGACCGATTCGTCGTCACCAGGCCATCCCCGAGCACGCTGAGATCACCGACGCCCCCGCCGTGAGCTCCTCTACCGAACCCCTCTCTCCCCGCAGTGAATCTCTTCCCCTAACTAGCCTAGCCACCGGAGCCTTGAGCTCCTCGCCGCCTGCAATGGCGTAGTCGTGGCCATAGTCATTGCAGCTCGCGTACGAGCACACCAATGTGCTTAGAGCCTTCCCAGGAAGTTGTAGAACTCACCAACTCCTCCTATAGATCACCGTAGTGCCGAACCCGTCGATCCCGTAGCTCCGGCCGCCGCTAACCTCGACGCCTGTGCTGCTTCTGGCCACCCTGCGGCCTCCCGTCCGGTCCATTGGATGCGGACGAGCAAGAGATCCTCCTCGGTGCGCTCAGCGCGCCAAACCACGGCCCGAATCTCAAATCCGAGCCACGCCGCCGTCGTTTTGGTCGCCGCCGGCCATGCTCCGGCGAGTGCCGACGTGGCCTCGCCATTAGCACTAACCCCGCCAGCTGGACCACCATTAGACGCTGACAGTGGGCCCCGCAACGGGTCAAAGCCGTAGTGAATGCGGGATTAGTTTCTGTCTCACTGATGTGTGGGCCCCAGGCCACTAACTAATCTAGGATTAGCATTAGTTTAACACTAACTAACTCTAGTTAGTTAACTAACTACTGACCAGTGGGCCCTACTAGTCAGGTTTGACCTAGAGGCGCCCAGTTGACCAGCTGACGTCACAATGACCCAGTGCTGATGCAATAACTCATATTCTGGATTCAAGTTTATTCTGGAAATTCCAGAAAATGCCCAAAACTTCTAAAAATCATAGAAAATTATCTATGACTCCAAATAAGATAAATTATATATGAAAAATGATCGGAAAAATCCAATCTTTCCATCTGTACTAGTTTCATGCTTGTTAGAACACTTTAACCTCGCTGTTTAGGTGAAACAAGTTAATGCACTAATATGACTTCATAAAATGGGTTTGCATTTGAATCTTTGGTTCAAATGGACTCATTTCAATATGTTCTAGCTTGCATTAGCCCAAAACACATTCATATTGACATGTCATAGCATGCATTATATTGTTGCATATCGTCATGTGTTGACTGTGTTCTTTCTCAGTTGCCGGTGTTTGTCCCCCCTCGGTAGACGTTGATCCAGCGATGAATTCGATGACACCGATGAAGAACTATACAATCTTCAGAAGTGCTAGGCAAGCAAAACCCCCATATTCATTCCGATACAAACCCACTCTCTCGCTCCTGCTCTCTTTTACTGCATTAGGACAACAACGATTCAACTGTTACATGATGCGGTAGTTGAACCCCTTTCCTTTGCATGACCTGTCATTGCCACAGTAAATAGATGAAACCCACTAGCATGAGTAGGAGTTGTTTGAGCCTTGATGTGCCTACTATTTCATGTTTGCTTGTCATGCCTGCTATTGCTTAGAGTTGTGTCAGGTCTGATTCATCGGGGATGAATTGGAAAGTTGTGAACATGGCCTACTTTGTGTGAGATAAGTGTGTGAACACGATTTGGTAAAGGTAGCGGTGAGAGGCCATGTAGGAGTACATGGTGGGTTGTCTCATTGAAACCGTTCTCAGGAACTGAGTTATGTGTTTGTGATCCATGAAACAGGTACTACCACACATTGGGCCCTGAAATATGACCCTGCTCGACGTACTGACCCCTCTCGTCCTCTGTCCGGGAGTTGCAACTAGTTTCTGGTGTTTATAGGATATGTGTTGGCGACCGTGCGTAGCGCTGACCCTAGGGGTGGGCTATGATGCGGTAGATACACCGTGGAACGGTGTACCGGGCGCCCATTTGGTATCTCGGGAACCCTGCACACATCGTTTGGGGCTGTGAGCGAAACTCCGGCTGGATCTCCTCGCGGATGGAACTCGAATAGGCAATAAACCTGGACTAGAGACTTGTGCGGTTAGTCAGGTCGTGGTCTACACCCACGTCGGCTTTCGCTTGAAGTCTGCCGAGCACATGTCATGTGCATACGCTAAGTGGTGGAAACATGTGTGACGAAGTACACCCCTGCAGGGTATAAAACTATTCGAATAGCCGCGTTCGCGGTAAAGGACTTCTGGGTTGCCTATAATAGTTCATAGACAAGTGAAAGTGGATACTCTAAAATGCGCAAGATAAGCGTGAGTGCTATGGATGGCGTTCTCGTTGGGAGACGGGAGCGGATCGATAGTGGTGTATTGATATGGTGAATATGTGGACTCGTGTGCGCCACCTCAAAAGAGTTACTTGTAGTCGTAGTTTAAGATAGCCACCCAGTCAAAGCTGGCTTGCTGCAGTTAAACTCCACCACCCCCCTGTTGATACCGATGCATATGTAGCTAGTTCTGATGTAAGTCTTGTTGAGTACTTTTGTACTCACATTTTCTTAGTTTATGTTTTGCAGAGAGACTTCAGTCTCGCTAGTAGTTTCGCATGGACTTCGACGTTTATCTTGATACCTCAGCTACGATCTTGTGCCCTCGGCAGGATCTGGTAGATAGTCAGGCTTCTCAGCCTTTTTCATTTGTAGATGTCTGTACTCAGACATGTTAAGCTTCCGCATGTGCTTTGATTTGTATGCTATGATTGTTGGGTCATGAGACCCATGTTTGTAATATCTCGCTTCTTGGAGCCTAATGAATAAATATTTGAGTCGTAGAGTTATGTTGTGATGCCATGTTGTATTTAGACATAGGGAGCATATTGTGGGTATGATTGAAATGCTTGGTATGTGTGGGATCCGACAATCTAGTTGTTTATCCATGGCAGCGCCTCTTATGGGGAAATGTAGTCTAGTGCTTCCATGAGGCATAGTAGTCCGCTACAGCCCGGTTCACCGGAGTCCTGCTAGCCCAGCACTATTGCTCAGGACACTTGACTGGCCGGCATGTGTTTCACTTGGTTCCTGTGTCTGTGTAACATCCCAAAATTCTAATTTTTGGAATGTTATAATAAATAGATTGATTGATTGTTTGTTTGATTGATTGTCTGAAAGTGAGTGAATTCGAAACTTTTTGAAAGTTAAATGAGAGGGAGTAAAAGGACTTTCCCAAACTTTCATATTTGCTTTCTGATCCCCGTGAATTCAAATACTTTTCATCACAAAACCCTGGAGAGAAGATGACATGACTTCTTCCATTTATTTAAATGAAATGGGGTGTTTGAAAATATTTGAATTTCATTTGGAAAATAATTCCAATTCATAAACTTCATGCAGCTCAATGATTTTCATGAGAGAAGATAAAATGACTTCTTCAAATTATATGAAATATGAGTTGGGAGTTTCAAAGAATTAAATTCAAAGCTCTTTTGAATTTATTTCAATTTGGAGTTATTTGAGTTTTATTCAAATTATTTTTCTCTAAAAATAAAATATATGGAAATTAGGGTAACATGATTCCCTACATTAGAAAATTGGAGAAAAATTAATTTGAAAAATCATTTTGGTATTTTTAAAATGATTTCCGTTGGATTTTAATAGACCAGTAGCACTCTTTGATTTATTTGAATTTTTCTGGATTTTATTTCACTTTACAAAAATGTTCATGTTGTAGATATTCTTTTTCTGAAAATGTTGATATATTATATGCCTATATAATGTTTTTATTCATTTTGTTTTTTTGCTTCTAATTGTCTGTGTTAAAAAATGTGTGTTTTTTTAAAAAAAGAGAGAACTACACCGAAATGGGCCAGCCCAGCAAATCGCCAGGCCGCGGCCGAGCCCAACTCCGCGCCGTCCCCGAGCTCCCACGGGACTCCGCCCGGACTCCGCCGCCTGCACGCATCGCCTCCGTCGTGCTCCGCACAGACTCCCGTCGCCGCCTGTGCCTGCCCCCTCCTCCACGCCTCGCACCTCCCCCGCCACCTATATAAGCGCCGCCCCGGATCCCCTCCTCCCCTCTCTGCCATCGCCGCATCTCACCAACCGCCGCCGCCGCACTTTTGCCGCGCTGCCGTCGACCTCGTCGCTACTGCTGCCGAACCTCGCCACCGCGCCGCACCACCGCCTCCGCCCGCACGCGCCGTCGCCCCGTCGCCGTTTCCGCACCCTGCCCCGCAGCCGCCGTCGCCAGATGCACGCCACTGCCGCCGAACTGAATACCGCCGCCGCGCCGGAGATCCGCCGGAAAAAAAAACCGTCGTCGCTGGTTTTCGGCTGAAAACCACCTAGCCGCCTAACTGGTATTAACCGCTGCACCCGTCCGGTTTTTCGTTAAGTCTAGGTGTTATAAAACCGATCTGGTTTTCTGGTTTTGTTTTAAAAAAAACGATTTAGTTTTTTTTAGTTAGAGCTATTTAATGAACGTTCTCTGTTTAGAAATAGTTAGCGAACGTTCTTTATTTAGCCTTTTCTTTTATTTTAGTTTTCTGTCCAGGGACCTATTGGTAGTATTTCTTTTACAGATTAGTCCCTCTACTTCAAACGGTCATAACTTTTACACCGTTTGTCCAAATCCAACGAAACCAATGCCCACGTCTTCGTTACGATCTCCTCTATCCAGTAATCCAACTCAAACATGTTTTTGAAAAGTTTAAAATTTGAATTAGATCAAATTTGAATTCAAACTTCGTTTGATCATAACTTGAGTTTCGTAGCTCAGTTTCAGTTGATTCTTTTTGCAAATTGAAGCTCTTGACCTAAACTTTCTGATAAGGCCAAATTCACATAATTTTGATACTGTTAGAAATTGTTTTATGTTGCAAGAGTTATTTGCTTGGTTTTGAAGTTTTTCGAATCGCCTTCTTCGTTCTTTCTGATCTTTTGAGTGATTGCTTATGTGTGGTTACTATTGCTTGATTACGATAGATTGACCGGAGTGTGACGAGTAGAGCTATCAAGATTTTTGAGTGCGAATCATCTTCATCAACATTGCAGGCAAGTTCACACTTTGATCATACTCTTTATCACCCAGTTTTTATGCATTAGTCCCAATCCTCAAACATTGCATGGTTAGGATGTCATTAACTTGTGGCTTGGGAAGTAGTTGATGAGGTAGGAACCTATTACCTGGTTATTATCAAACCCTTGGGAGTTACTATTACGTTATGCTTACATTGCCATGCTATGCTCGTAGACGTGGATTGGGTTTTTTGAGAGTATTCATGACAGATGTGAGATTGTTAGTTAATGGTTTACTTAAGGTTGCAACTTAAACACACATCTGGGTGGATTGAGGCACCGGGTTATTCCAGGATTTGCCTGTCTAGGCACCTGGGTAGACCAGGATTGCCTTTTTTTTCATGGACCGCCAGCCAGGCTCAAAGGGATCATGAGATTATTCATGCTAGAAACTTCCGTGTGCAGCCACAAGCTATTATGGGCTCTAGCATAGTTGACTAAGTCGTGCGAACTCTTACAGTGGTAGACTAGCAGATGTAGGGGATGTAGGTGGTACGGTCTACCCGATCGTAAGGTGCTAGCGCTTCTGAAAGACTATGTCTCGGTCATCCATTTCTCAAACACCATGTAGTGCGAGAAACCAAACGGAGGCGATCGAGTCTTGTGGGGAAAAGTGCGCAAACCTCTCCAGAGTGTACAAACTAATCATGATTAGCCGTGTCCCCGATTATGGACGTCTTGAGTATCTAGTACCTGAATTATCATGTGAATCTCATCACATTACTTTAAATTAAGTTTATTGGGTTTAATGATGTTACTTAATTAGGATTGAGAATGCTGTCAACCATTCTCAATGTTCAACAACCACCATGATAGTTAAATAAAATTTATTCCTTTGCAGTAGGGAAAAATTGGCTTTTTGCAAAAACCTTATAACCGTAGAACTTTTCCACCAGCCAAATATGCATGTAGTGATAGCCCTTGGTTCATCATTCTCTATGGTGTGAATTTGCCAGTACATTCAATGTACTGACCCTTTGTGGCTGCAACGTCTCATGTTGCAGGATTTCTTACGACGAGTAAGTGATACATTTGGGTTACGATTTCTACACTCAACTTTGCCGTTGGTGTTGATGGGAATCCACAACCTTGTTACTTACGCTATTTTGGATTGAGGTAATAGTATTTTATGTTACTTATACATGTGATTTACCTCTGTTATAAATCCTCGAATACTGTGTGTGTCAACATACCAATCTAGGGATGACACTTAAGCACAGAGACTTGATCCATTCGAGTCGGGTCGCTACAAGATGGTATCAGAGCACATGTTGACTGTAGGACGTGACCCTAGAAACTGGCAAGCCCATAGCAAAGATTTTTCTCTACAACTATCCCTTTCAAAAAGATCTTTTACCTCTATTCCCTTCTGAGCTTATTCCAAAAATTCCCTTTAGTGAGACTGTAAGTGCATCTAGTGCCACCCCTAGTTGGTTTTGGAGTATTGACGACAAACCTAGTTGAGGGACTAATGTGTTTGTGAGAATTGCAGGATAACACAGGTAGAAGTCCCTCATTGATTCGGTTTTCCTACCAGAGATGACCCCTAAAAATGTATAAAGACATTGATGTCAAAGGTGGTATATGAAGACATTCAGATTGAAGACTATGACAAGAGAGGACATCGCATGAAGCCTATGGAGCTCGAAGACTTAGATCTTTCGTAGTTCTTTTTATTCTTTGTTGAGTCATAGGAACCACCGTACTGTTAAGTGGGGTCCAAGAGAAAAAGTAAGAATGACTGAAGTGATGCTTAACCAAAACCTATGTCTTCGAGTGAAGACTGTGAGAGCGAATCTTGTCCAGAGTCGGACAAGTCAGCTTTGCTTGTAGCCCAAGTAAAGTTGCCGTGTGAGTTTGAAATCTGACCGTTGGAACACGTGTCAGTTCCTTAGTGACCCAGGGTCATTTCGGACAAATCAGGTCGGGTTGCCTAGTGGCTATAAATAGCCCACCCCCTACAACCATAAATGGTTGGCTGCTCAGAGTTAGTGTATGGCTTTTGTCATTTGAGAGCAACCCACCTCGAAGCCTTTGAGAGAGAATTCCTTGCGAGGATAAAGCCCTAACCACCCAGAGCCAAAGAGAATTAGGCATCACTTAAGTCTTCTTGTCTGTGTGATCTGAAGACTTATTACACTTGAGGACAGTGAATCCTCCAGCCGGTTAGGCGTCGCGTTCTGAGCATCCAAGAGACATTGTGGATCACCAGTGAACGAAGTCTGTGAAGTTTTGGGAGTCTACCTTGAAGACTTACCAGAGTGATTGGGTGAGGTCTGTGTGACCTTAGCTCAAGGGGAATACGGTGAGGACTGGGTGTCCTGAGCTGCGTGTTCAGGACTGGGTGTCCGGGACTGTGTGTCCTCAGGTTTAAATACCTAGCCGCCCTAACTAGACGTACAGTTGTCACAGCAACCGGAACTGGTCCAACAAATCATTGTCTTCAACGAGTCACTGGTTTCATCCTTCCCTTCTCTTTACTTACTGTTACTCCTTGTGAAGTCATTGTATGATTGCACTATCTTTTATCTTCACTGAGTGACTGCGTGTTCTGTTTGGCTTCATAATATCTTCCTACCTGATCCTTACTACATTGCTGCTATTAGTCATTGTGCTTTCACTCCATTGAATACTTGACTATGGTTTACCTAGTGTAGTCTACCTTCCGCTGCATGGTAATAGGTTTATTTCTATCGTTTGTCTTCATAACTTCCACGTTTTGAAGACTTTCATAAAAATCGCCTATTCACCCCCCCCCCTCTAGTCGATATAACGCACTTTCAATTGGTATCAGAGCAAGGTACTCCCTTGTTCTGTGTGATTCAGTTTAACCACCTGGAGTTTTAGCTATGTCAATTGCAGGGATAATTAAAGTCTCCGCTGCGTGCCCCGTCTTTGATGGAACTGAATATCCCTACTGGAAGAATAAGATGCGCATGCATCTTTAAGCCATTAACGTCGACCTATGGTATGTCATCAAAAACGGCGTTCCCAAGGCTTGAGAAGGTGTCACTGCTGCTGACGTCAAGAAGTTCGTTCAAATGGACTCTACTGCCAAGAATATCATCTGTGGTCATCTGACCAAAGGATAGTATGGCCGCGTGAGTGCTTTGGAAACATCTAAGCTAGTCTGGGACTAGCTCTCCAAGGTCAACGAAGGCGTCTCAACCCAGAGAGATCAGAGAATCAGTGTCCTTCGCAACCTCTTCAACCGCTTCAAGAGAAATGACATTGAGAATGTCCAGCTCACATTTGATCGACTCACTGACATCACGAATGAGCTTCAAGCCCTTGGCGCTACTGAGATCACCAAGCATGAAGTTGTCAAGACACTACTGAGATCACTTGACAGTTCGTTTAACACCCTAGCCCTGATGATTCAAGAACGTCCTGATTTCAAGACACTCGATCCGTCTGACATACTTGAGAGGCTCAACACACATGAGTTTTAGCTTTCTGAGAAAAGAGATATCTACGGTCCTAACTATGGGCGAACTTGTGCCTTGAAGGAAAAAGCTGTCTCCTCATCTGAAGAAGAATCTGGCAGCAGTTCTGATGATCCTGAAGACATTGGAAGGGAACTTGCTATGCTTGTGAAGAAGTTCCAAAAATTCACCAAGAAGAAAGGTTTCAGAAAGTCTTCATGATGAAGCTCAAGGAATGATGAAGCTTCTGCTCATGACTACAAGAAGAAAACATGTCACAAGTGCAAGAAACCTGGCCACTTCATCTCTGAGTGTCCTCAGTGGGACAATGAGAACAAAAAGAAGAAGAAGAGCAACGAATATGACTCTGACGACAAGAAGAAGAAGAAATACTCAAAGTCTTCTTCCAAGTCTTCTTCAAAGTCTTCATCACACAAGAAGAGCTCATCTGGCAAGGCACGTGCGTTTGTTGGCAAGGAAATGGATTCAGAGGAGGAGTCCGCTTCTGAGGAGGCAGAGCTGGAGTCTGAGGAGGAGTCCGATTCTGGCGTCGCAAGTCTGGCTACAGCATACGTTGCCAAGTCCATCTTCAACACTGAAGACAATGACTTCATCACCGACACCGATGCAAATGACAAGGACCACTCCGCTCCTACCTACTGATTCATGGCACGCGGTGCCAAGGTAAACACATGCACTACTCACTATCAAACATGTAGTGACGATGACTCTGATTGTGGTTCAAAACCCAGCTACAAAACACTTGCTAAAATTGCAACTGAACAACAAAAAGCCATGGAAGATATTCAAAAACTGTTAGACAAAAGCGATGATCTGTTAGGCGCTGAAATGACTCGTTCTGAGTCCTTAATTGAAGACATAAAAAATCTTCACGTTAAGTATGAGGAACTTGAAAGTCGTCATGAAACGCTCTCAACAACTCATGAAAAGCTTTCCTATGATTATCTTCAAAGGAAGCAAGATCTTGAGAAATTGAGAGCGGCTCATGAAGATCTTCAAAAGGAAAATGAGTCACTTCGCTCCAAACAGATCAGTTCCGCTCAAGAAGGATTTGAACCACCATGTCTTAAATGCATTGAGCGTGATAATGCTACTGCTGTTGCTGAATGTTCCACTGCTGCTACAGTTTCAATATCTTCAACTGTTGATGTGGGAACTAACCCCTCTGCTGAGGATTCCACTGCTATTGCTGATGAGAATGCTAGGTTGAAGACATTGCTTGAAACAGGGATGTACAAAAGTCTTAAAGGGCATCAGACACTATGTGATGTCCTCAAAAAGCAGATATTGAACCGAAACCCGAGGAAAGAGGGTGTTGGGTTCGTAAGGAAAATGAATGCTGATGGCTCTTACTGGAAACCTGAGCAGTACCCCAAAACCACATGGGTTGCTGCAAAGGAATCTTCAGCAGATCTATCCACTCTATCTGGCTTCACTTGTGCAAACCCCATTGTCATTGATGAATCCTTTGATGCAAACTATAAACTGTTTAAGAATCAGAATGGTGAAGTGTTTGCTAGGTACATTGGTACTAACTGCAGGAATGGACCAACTATGAAGAAGATCTGGGTTCCGAAAAAGAGTCTGGAGAATCTTCCTGTGAATGTCATCATGACACCACACATGAAGAAGGCAAACCTCAGACCACAGGCTTCATACGGTCCAAAGGCTTCATACAGACAGAGGACTCACCTGAGTCGCACTAACGCAAATGTTTTGCAGGAAAACCATACTCAGGCCTATGAATATGAGTGCGGTTCATCAAACCGCCATGTTCATAAGACCAAGAACTTTTCTGCTTATTCTTATGAGTACTATTGTCCGCCTGCAAGACTTTTTGCTAGGGCTCCAAAGCCAAAGTTCTCAGACGCTGCACTTAGACTTATTGCTTCTAAGCCACCCTTGATGATGTGGGTGGCTAAGAAAGCTTAACTCTCTTTTGCAGGGAAAGGTCTCCAGCAGAAAACCAAAATCGTCTGACGCTATTGCTGGGGACCTTAAACATCTTGTAGGGTGCAAGATCAAATGCCTGAATGGTCTTACTATGTACTTCGTTCCTGAATCGCTTGCTACTCTCCCTAGTAGTCCTAATCTGGATCTAAGCTTTCATAACCCACTAGTTCGTCAAATGTTTTTGCTTCACAATTCTCTTCGTGAAGCCTATCCCCTAACTGCACTATAGGGTATGACACCAGCGTCTTCAGAATGGATTATTGACAGTGGGTGTACCGATCACATGACTGGCAAAAGAAGCCTTCTTATGGACTCAACCTTACGTCCATCCGACAAAAGTCACATCACATTTGCTGACACTGGTAAAAGTAAGGTACTGGGTCTAGGTAGAGTTGCAATCTCAAAGGATCAACACATGGATAAAGTCATGCTTGTTGAATCCCTTGGCTTCAACTTAATGTCTGTCTCAATGCTTTGCGATTTGAACATGATTGTAATATTTGGAAAATATCGCTGCCTTGTACTAATGGAATCTGACAAGTCTCTAGTGTTTGAAGGGTATCGGAAAGATGATTTGTATGTAGTAGATTTCTCGGCAGAACCACAGCTTGCCGTATGTCTTCTAGCAAAAGCTTCAGAATGCTGGCTCTGGCATCGGAGGCTAGGGCATGCTGGCATGAGGAACCTCCACACCCTTGCAAAGAAGAGGCATGTCATAGGCATCGAGGGCATCAAGTTCAAGAAAGATCACTTATGCGGTGCCTGTGAAGCAGGAAAGATGACGAGGGCCAAACATCCCTCGAAGACAATCATGACAACCACTCGACCCTTCGAACTGCTCCACATGGATCTTTTCGGTCCCACTCATTACTCAACTCTTACTACTACTGCTTGCCTCTATGGCTTTGTTATTGTTGATGATTATTCTAGATATACTTGGGTGCACATAATCCTCTACAAGACTGAAGTGCAGGATGTCTTCAGACGCTTTGCCAATCGAGCAATGAACAACTATGGCGCCAAGATAAAGCACATCAGAAGTGACAATGGCACTGAATTCAAGAACACCGGCCTTGATACATATCTTGATACCTTGGGCATCACACATGAATTCTCAGCCCCGTACGCGCCACAGCAGAATGGCGTCGTCGAACGCAAGAACAGAACACTCATTGAGATGGCCCGAACGATGCTTGATGAATACAAGACTCCAAGAAAATTCTGGCCTGAAGCCATTGATACTGCATGCCATACAATCAATCGTGTTTATCTTCACAAGCTTCTGAACAAGACATCTTATGAGCTCCTTACTGGCAAGAAGCCAAATGTCAGTTACTTCAGAGTATTTGGTGCCAGGTGCTGGATCAAAGATCCACATCACACTTCAAAATTTGCACCAAAAGCACATGAGGGTTTTATGCTTGGATATGGAAAGGATTCGCACTCCTACAGAGTCTTCAATCTCTTTCATTATAAAGTGGTTGAAATAGTGGATGTGCGGTTTGATGAGACTAACGGTTCACAAAGAGAGCACCTCCCAAATGTGCTAGATGAAGTTCCATCCAGTGAATCAATCAAGCTTATGGGAACCGGAGAAATCATACCCTCTGAAGCTCAACCTGAAGAGGAACTTATCATCTCTGCACCTGATGAACCTGAAGACAATGCTCAGCCTGAAGACAATCCCACTAACAATGACAATGATCAGCAAGAGCAAAACCTTCGTCCTGTACATCCTCGTGTTGCCAATGAAGTGCATATTGAGAGAATAATTGATAGCATCAATGCACCCGGTCCACTCACTCGTTCAAGGGCAACTCAGCTGGCAAATTTCTGTGGGCACTTCGCATTCGTCTCAATAACAGAACCCAAGAAAGTTGAAGAAGCCTTCATGGAACCTGAGTGGATTCAAGCTATGCAAGAAGAGCTTCAATAGTTTGAGCTGAATAATGTATGGGAACTGGTTAAGCGTCCTGATCCTCGGAAGCACAACATAATAGGCACCAAATGGATATACCGCAACAAGCAAGATGAGCATGGTCAAGTTGTTAGAAACAAAGCTCGTCTCGTTGCTCAAGGATATACTCAAGTGGAAGGCATTGACTTCGATGAAACATTTGCTCCTGTGGCTAGACTTGAAGCCATACGCATACTGCTGGCCTATGCCAATCATCACAACATATTTCTATATCAAATGGATGTGAAGAGTGCCTTTCTCAATGGCAAGATTGAAGAAGAAGTGTATGTTGCACAACCGCCTGGCTTTGAAGATCCGAAACATCCTGACATGGTATACAAGCTCAACAAGGCACTATATGGCCTCAACCAAGCCCCTCAGGCCTGGTATGACACACTCAAATACTTCCTGAAGAGCAAAGGATTCATACCTGGTTCCCTAGACCCCACTTTCTTCACGAAGACATATGATGGTGAACTGTTTGTGTGCCAAATATATGTGGATGACATTATCTTCGGCTGCACCAATCAGAAGTATAGTGAAGAGTTTGGATATATGATGCAAGAGCAATATCAGATGTCCATGATGGGAGAGCTGAAGTTCTTCCTCAGTCTCCAAATACGACAGCAACGCAACGGCATCTTGATATCTCAAGAGAAGTATCTCAAAGATTGCCTGAACAAGTTCGGTATGCAAGACTGCAAAGGCTTCACGACGCCAATGCCAGCCAAGCATCATCTGGGTCCTGACGACAATGGTAAAGAGTTCGACCAAAAGGTATACCGCTCCATGATTGGTTCTTTGCTTTATCTATGTGCATCTAGGCCAGATATTATGCTTAGTATTTGCATGTGTGCTCGATTCCAAGCGGCACCAAAGGAGTCGCATCACTTAGCTGTGAAGTGAATTCTTCGATATTTGGCTCACACCCCAACTCTAGGATTATGGTATCCAAAGGGCTCAGAGTTTGATTTGCCTGGATTCTCGGATGCTGATTATGCTGGTGACAAAGTGGATCGCAAGTCTACATCAGGCACATGTCACTTTCTGGGACGATCACTTGTATGTTGGTCTTCAAAGAAGCAGAACTATGTATCTCTCTCCACTGCTGAATCGGAATACATTGCTGCTGGATCTTGCTTTGCTCAGCTTCTGTGGATGAAGCAAACACTCAAGGACTATGGCATTCATCTGAAGCAAGTGCCACTTTACTGCGACAACGAAAGCGCCATCAAGATTTCAAACAACCCAGTTCAGCACTCGAAGACAAAGCACATTGAAATTCTTCATCACTTTCTCAGAGATCATGTTGTGAAGGAAGATATTGATATCATAGACGTCAACACTGAAGAGCAATTGGCAGATATCTTCACCAAGCCCTTGGATGAGAAGAGATTTTGCAAGTTACGGTGTGAGCTAAATATCCTGGAATCCACAAATGTCCTGTGATCAGGCACACATCCTAACACTTATGCATATTGATGACTTAGATGTGCAACACACGAAGTAAAGTATATCTTCAATCAATGAAGACATACATTCTAAGTGTGAATACATTAATGTGGAATTTGACTTCAGAGCGCCATGATAATTGTGCGCTGTGTCTGGGTCTAATACTTCCTATACGGTGGGTAACGCCACCACCAAAATGTTCTGTTTGAAGTGTTTCACTCATGGCGTTACATTTGCTATGTCTTCACATTTGGTTTGGCTTCAATTTCAACATGTCTTCATGATTATCTTCACTATGTTGATTATATATATATATATATACAAGTGTTCTGTCCTCTACAGCATTCACTTATAGCTATGTCTTCTTGTTGAATCTTTTGAACTAAGTGAATGTGATCAGACCCTAACCTCTCTATGCTTTCTATCTCAAACTCTATCTCTCCAAATCATATGCATTCTATTGAAACAGTCGAATGTCTTCTCTGCGTCCTTGTCAGCAGAAGATACAGAGAAAACCATTAAGTCCATTTTCAATGCTCATTCCTCCACCTGAAACCCGGAGAAGTGGGAACGACCACCCGACAATCCAGGCATGCATGGGACGTGGAACAAACCCCAATATGCTGCATGATGGCCATGTGTTCCTCAGATGCGAATCGCCAGGGGCACCTGTGTAATAACGCAGTGCCGCCCATGTACCTATAAATACACACCTCACAGCAGTCATTATCTCTTCTTCCACTCTCGCACGAACCCTAGCGCCACCGCTAGCCCTCGACGACGCCGACGACGAAGCGCTTCGTTGCCGCAACCTCTCCGACGCCATCTTCACGCCGACCGCGGACGTCGTCTTCTCCACCGTCGCCGTAGGTGTCCTCCGTCGCCAAGATAGGGCATGGATGATCAAACTGCTCGGCCTCCTCTTCCACTCCGTCTAGCAGTTCTTCGTGTGGTAAATAAAACCTCCTTTTTACGGCCCCTTTGATCCTATAGCTTTATCACTTTCTACCACAAGCAGTTTCTATTCACACAAGTTGGATCTCTTTCATACTGCATCTCATAACATGCTTAGTATATTCACTTATGCTTCACAAAGTAGTTAGATTCCTCACTTGTACTGATCCGTGGATTCGTACAAATCTGGAACCAACTCCTTATCTATGAGTGAATGTCTTCGCACGATGAGGTCAATGTCTTCTAAACTGATTTATCTTCAAAATCTTCTGAGAATGCATATGACCTCTTCCCCTTCCCTCGCACCTTAATGCTGTCACAGGTACATGTCCATGGGAGAATCCCTTGGTTCTCATAGTCTGCATTCATTTGCAGAATTCTTACAGTATCACATAAATTCTCCCGAAGCCAGTTCCTGTTTGTCCAGCAAGCGAAAACCTTTGAAGCCTTTGAACGTATTGAAGCCTTTCAGTTTAAAGTTCATGGCTTCAAAAAAATCAGCAAGGAAGGGTGGCAGAAAGCGTCGAGGAGAAACGTCAAGAGATCTGCCCGATGACCTCTCAGAGCTGTACAAGACAGATCCTGAAGAGGATTACAATCAGCGCAAGACGCGAATCCAATGGATTCGACGCTATTGGGCAGAACAGTGTTTCAAGTACAGATTTGTGACCAAGGAATATGCTGAAAAGAATGCCATCAAGCGACCATGGGGAGACATCCTCTACAAAAATCTTCAACCCAGGACCAGAGATGAAGCCATTGAACAAGGCTTCTATCCCTGCATGGTCCGTGGACCACAGCCTGCGGATGCTGACCCATTGTCCCTGCTATGGTGTCGTGACGACAATCTGTTTAAGTGCAACTTCCATTTTGCCTAGAACTCAGCGAAGCAGAACAAGAAGACTTTGGGTTTAGATTTCAACCCTGGTCCCTCTGCTCCCCGTGCCGATGGAACTCGCGAAGCTGAACCCAATCTTCTTGGGCCCTTCTACAATATTGAAGGTCTCATCACTCACATCATGGTTCAAGGGACAGCCGTGAATGAGCCTGCAGATGACGCTGAATCAGATGAAGCGCCTGCAGCGCCGATGCCAAAGAAGCTGAAGCAGCCAAAAGCTTCAAAGCCGGCCTCTGCACCAAAAATCTCACGGGCGAAGCCACTTGCAACTGCACCTCCTGAAGACAGTGTGCAGTCTGAAGATTTGTCACGCATCTCCAAGCCCTAGAAGGTCAAGGTGCCTCTGCCACACACCGGCCACGAGCTGACAGCTGCTGCCATTCTGCGCAACGACGCCATTGATCTGTCAAGTGATGAAGATCTTGCAGATGACGCTCTTGAGCAACTCATCAAGAGCAAAGAAGAAGCAGAAATCTTCAATGATCTGCCTCTCTTTGACGTGACAATCATCCACAACTTCATTGATGAGTGGTTTGACACGCCAAACATCAGCTTCGAAGATCTGCAGCTACCCATTGGCCTCAGTGTCGCCTTCCATGGCGCCATTGCTTCAGAGCTAGCTCTCGCTCAGCGCATTGTCGAACTGAAGCAAAAGATTGACTATGAAAAGGCTCAGTTCGAGAAGCATATGGCCAAGCTCAGCGTGCAAGAGGTGAAAAACTTCAAGATTATGATGCACGAGCTCAAAGAAGCCTTTCTCAAGAAACGCGCAGAAGCTCTGGGTTCTCGGGAGCGCATGAAGAGCTTGTCTGACAAGTGTGTGCAAGGCTACAACGAAGCTGAGAAGCGCAAGGCCCTTGGGCGTCCGGGCATTGATCCTAGGATGGCTGCTAAGCAGAAGAAGAAGCCCATTGTGACCGAACCTCTCGCACCAAGGCAGGAAGTAGATCCCATTGTCTTCCCAACTAGAATGACTGGCTCGAAGCCAAAAGCCCGGTCAACCGCTTCAGAGCTGAAGAAGACGAGGACTGCTGAGGCTGAAGCCAGGAAGAGGAAACATCCTGAAGCCTCTCCTACTGCCCCCTCCAACAAGAAGAGGAAGACCAAGAAAGAACGGGCTGCTCCCACAGAGCCTTTGATTGTTGAACCCATTTCCATGGTTCGTCCTGACGCTGAACGCCAACTGACAATCCATGAGCCTGCTTTCACAGAGGCTCATGAAGCTGAAGACTTTCCAGCAGCTGATCCCATCGCTGCTGAAGACATTGGTCACCATGACCATGTAGAAGATGGTGCAGTTCTTCCTCAGCTCGAGCACAGTGAACTCATCAGCATTGGTCGTCCTCTGACGCCAATCGCTCAGGATGCTTCATGGGCTGATCGCCCACAAGAGGAAGAAGACTTTGAGGCCCAGCCAACTCTAACTACACAAGCGTCGCCTGCGTTGCTCAGGCTTCGCAAAGGACCAAGGCCTCCAGTCTCTGCGTCTGAAGCTGAAACTGCTGAAGACATTCCGGCTGCATCAGCCGATGAAGAAGAGGTCCCACAAGCTGCTACTCCCCTGTCCCACCAAGAAGCGTCTCTCGAGGAGAACGTGATTGTGACCGACCCTCCACCTCGTCAAGTGGAGGTTGAAAATCTTGAGGCTGCCACCACCAACACCACTGAAGCCACTGACGCTGTCATGGCTGAAGCTAATGTGGAGCCTTCACCAACCAAAGCACCAGAAGTCAGCGAAGCCACTGCTCCCACTGCTTCTGTTCCTGGACCTGCTGCCGGTCCTCAGTTCGACTATCATGTTGAGCACAGGCCTCAGGTACAGAAGCCAATCCCCAGATTGCCCAGGTTCCCAGGTCCTGCATCAGCACCTGGATCCTTCAATATCAATGGCTTCAGAGCGGACAACACATTCTTCAATAGCTCCAGGAACCCCTACTCAAGGGAAAGAATATCATCTGATCGGTTCTAGAGCTATCCGCAGTGAAGCTATTACTCCTGCATTCTATACAATCAAAGTCGCATCTTCCCACACAAGCATCTTGACATTGAAGCAATAGCTGGTCTTCCCTGTCTGGAAGAAGCTCTGGATTGCTTCAAGGAGGTTGGATTGTTGCCGTTCGTCACTGACCAAGAGCATTGGAATGAAGAGTTGCTGCTCCAATTCTATGCCACACTTCACATCCGCGGGTATAACAGAGATCTGAAGACTTGGGTCCTGGAGGGGATGACAGGAAATGTTCATCACGAAGCCAAAGCCTTTGACATCATTGAGCTCACTGGTCTACCCACTCCTCGCGATCTCTACGAATCCGGATGTCAACTTCATAGTGAAGCTATGGAGAGCATCTTTCAGAAGCCTGAACCTAACATGAGTCAGATGCTCAGTATGATGAAGCCATTGCCCCAAGATGCTGAATATCCCACAGAGTTCCTTGTTGAAGACCTTGAGTATCTGCCAAGAACTATTTATCACATCATAAGGCAAACTCTCTGGCCCATCAAAGGACACTCTCCACATGCCAAGCTGGAAGGTGCAATGAAGACTTTGGTCTTCTATATTCTTCATGGCAAATGCTTCAATGCACAGGACTTCTTCATTCACCAACTTGCTGCATCAGGCTCTGATCTGTTTGGCTTGAAGTTCTATGCCCCATGGGTAATGCGGCTGATCAAACTTCACTCCACTATCTCATATCAGCCATCTGCTCGCAATCATCGGGTTTTTCTGCCTAATGTGGATATGTCTATTGAAGCCATCTATCCTGAGCCTGCCAAGGAACCTCTAAGTCTTCAGAATGCAGATCATCAAAGTTTTTCTCAGAACATTGAAGGAGTTGAAGCAGTCACTCGTGTGTCCTTTGGCTGGCACTACATGTGCACCGCATCCTGCTCTCACTGAAGCCACTGACAGTACAACTGCCCCACAACCCAAGAAGTGCACTCGTGTTCTCAATGACCGAGAGCTTCTTGTGGCTCTTCATCAGAAACAGGATAGGCATCATGACTGGCTGAAGCGTCAAATGCAAAGCCTCTTGGTGGATGTTAATCGCATTCGCAATCTTGCCACCAAGAATGCCTTTGTTGCCCATGAAACCTCTCGACGCACATGGAAAGGGCTGACGCTGATGTGTTTTGAAGATGATCTTCAAGAGGATGGCTTCTCTGAGCGCTTCAAGTTTGACTCCACACCCCCTCGAAGGGCAGTGCTGCGACGAACTCCATCTCTTGAAGACTCTGAGTTCTCTTCCTCTGCTGCAACTATGAATGCCAGAGTGATCGAGGATGAAGACGATGCTATTTCACCGCCACCTCCTTCCGCACGC
The DNA here is from genome assembly GCF_003073215.2 of Triticum urartu. NCBI lineage: Eukaryota > Viridiplantae > Streptophyta > Magnoliopsida > Poales > Poaceae > Triticum > Triticum urartu. The sequence goes on along the minus strand of NC_053025.1, from coordinate 179,774,046 downwards.
TTCGACACTTCTCCAAGCACTTCTGCACCGCCGAACACCACCGACAACCCTGCTGCTTCACCTACTCTTCATGGGAACGAGTAGATGCTCTATGTCTTCAAACCTTTTTGGTCCTTACTGACAAAAGGGGAGAAGCATATGAGTTTGATAGTCTTCAAGCGGGTCCATATGGGCGGGTGCTTCATATTTTTGCTTCGTGTTTACAACTCTCGTTTTGATACATTTGGTTCTTTGAGTTGTAACACTTAAAATCGATGGTCGTCTGCTACTTATTTGCCATTTTGTGATGCGATGATAAATTCCGCATGTGCAACGATAAATTCCGCGTGTTCTGAGCTGCGTGTTCAGGACTGGGTGTCCTGAGCTGCGTGTTCAGGACTGGGTGTCCGGGACTGTGTGTCCTCAGGTTTAAATACCTAGCCGCCCTAACCAGATGTACAGTTGTCACAACAACTGGAACTGGTCCAACAAATCATTGTCTTCAACGAGTCACTGGTTTCATCCTTCCCTTCTCTTTACTCACTGTTACTCCTTGTGAAGTCATTGTATGATTGCACTATCTTTTATCTTCACTGAGTGACTGCGTGTTCTGTTTGGCTTCATAATATCTTCCTACCTGATCCTTACTACATTGCTGCTATTAGTCATTGTGCTTTCACTCCATTGAATACTTGACTATGGTTTGCCTAGTGTAGTCTACCTTCCGATGCATGGTAATAGGTTTATTTCTATCGTTTGTCTTCATAACTTCCACGTTTTGAAGACTTTCATAAAAATCGCCTATTCACCCCCCCTCTAGTCGATATAACGCACTTTCAGAGACCATACCCCTTTCCCCTTTTGACCACACGAAGAATTCGACTGATGAGACCACTCCAAGAAGTACCAGATATCGGACAACTGAGACCATTCGGAATGAAGAGGATTTTACCATACATTATGATAATGGAAACTACAACTGTTGAAGACTCTAAAGACTAGGAGAATTTGAAGGCTCTGAAGAATCCCTAGATTTGTATGACCTAGGAAGGCTACCCTTATGGAACTTGGCAGACTATGGAAGTTGTCAATACCCGAGATCAAGGTGTATCGGAGAAAGACTGAAACAAGAAGCATGAGAACTCGAAGTTTTGTCAAAGAAAACCCTAAGGCAGGAGATATCAACTATGGAAGATAGCTCATGGCAATGACAAGGGCAGAAACATGGTTATCCATGATGTTATCGCCCGCTTATGCTATTGTCACCGTGCTGAGTTAAGCATGCATATGCATGGAAGGATTGGTTGGTAGAAGGCTGATGGAGCATCTATCAGCAAGAGGTGAAGTTTTAACCTTAGCTAGTGTATCACCAGGATCTGGAGTGGTACATCAAGAAGTTTAAGGTGGAGCTCCATGAAGCCGTATTAGACAAGGAAGCGTTTCGTGAAGAACTCATGACCCAGAAGCTGAAGTAGCAAGCTGGAGGAGCAAAACTCGAGAAACCGGAGATTCGTCAGGAACTAGACCATGGTTCATGCCAAGGATGTTGAAATCTAGAAGTTTGGAATGCAACTCCAGAATATTAAAGGACGTCACGAGAGACTTCGCGTCAACAGAGTTGATCTGGCAAAAGAACTTGAGAAAGACAAGCATGATCGGAAGAAGCCATTGGAGGCTTGAACAAGGCTTGAAGAGTTTGGAGACGTTGAAGATTTATTGACCTTTAGAAGACCAAACCCCTGTTATACACCTACGTTAGATGCGATGTTTGTGAGCTGTCATTTGTTTGATGTTTTTTCCGACGGCCACAAATAAAATTTGTCTTTTCAAAACTTTTGTTTGTATTGTGTGTATCCCTCTCTATCTCTCTTATCTCACCCCAAACCCATGGACCCAATAGAGGATGAATGAAGATGAGCTTGTATTTTCTGGACCGATGAGTCAGTTGGAGACGGACCGATGGATTCAGAACATGGAGGATCACATGAAGAATAACCCTATAGTTGGAAATGATATGACCCAGCATGCTCTTCAGTGCTTTGAAAGAGGTGCTGCTACTTGGTGGAGGATGTACCAAACCATCAATGGATGGCAAGGAGTAACCACTTGGAAAGAATTTAAGTTGACTCTGCCAAAGTCTCGGCTTGTTTCCCAGAAGTTGAAGCCTTATGGAAAGGACATGAAGAAACCTTGTGCATGCAAGATTTGTGGAGAAATCGGACACACCCATAAAGAACACAAGGATGAATGCCCTAATTGTGAAGGAAGTCACCCAGTTGAAGAATGCCCAACTAGGCAGATTACTTGTTTCTTGTGTGAAGGGACTACCCACTATCCTGCTCAGTGTCACATTTACCCCATGGGACAATGAACCATCCAGCAGAAGAAAGAAGTAAAGAAAGGAGCCCTTATGGAAATGTTAGAAGAACCCGTGATGAAGGAAGAGGTGGAGGACACACCCAAAGAAGAACTAAGTAAACCCTGCACCAAGTCTTGCTATTCATGTGGAGAAGAAGGACACATCTCCCAATATTGTTTGAATGGGGATCTAGTAGAATTCCCGATAGAGGAAGTAGAATATGACCCACGGGAAATAGAAGCCATGATAGGCATGGAAAGGTCCAGGAAGAGAAGCAGATTGGATTCCAGGAAGGACCTGAGTCATATCACCTGTTACAGGTGCAAGGAGTCAGGGCACTACCTCAACAGTTGCCCAAAAAGGAAACCTCAATACTTTTCAGAAGTATTATGTTTTCGTTGTAATGAAGCAGGGCACTTTGCCAGAGATTGTCCCAAAGAGAAGGAGACATGTGATAAATAGTTGAGTCTGTGAGAAGTATAGTAGTAGAAGTGAGAACAACTCTTTTGTATCAAGGTGTCAAGTTGAGACATGTAATGGAAGAGCGAGAGATTGTAATCACTGGAGAATAAATAAATTTAGCATCGTTGGTACTGATAGGGATTTCATGAGTTGTTACTCTATGAAGAAGGATTTTGACCATTTTTGAGGATAAGAGAAATATGGTCTATGGAAGATTTGTGCATTTTAAGGGTGGTAGTACCCTGTAAGAACCCTTGACCCCTGGAAAAGATAAGGATACTCCACTAAGTGGATTTCAGACAAAATGAATACAAGTTTTGTCTCGATATGTGTGATGCCCCAAGAGTATGTGGGATGAAGTTGGAGACCGTCAGTTGTTTGGACCAAATGTGATCAAGGAGTCAGAAGAGAATGTTAAGTTGATTCGAGATAGACTGAAGGTAGCCCAGTCTAGGCAGAAGAGTTATGCAGACTCAAAAACTCAAGGAGGTAGTCTATGAGATTGGAGACAGAGCTTGTCTTCGTCCCCTCTGCGAGGAGTTAAACCACTTGTAGTTAAGGGAAAGTTAGCCCCGAGATTTGTAGGACCATACCGAGTTTTGGAGCGTATGGGAGAAGTGGCCAACAAGTTGGAGTCACCCGAAGGACTGTCAGAAGTTCATGATGTGCTTCATGTTTCCCAGTTCAAGAAGTGCCATGCAGAGATGGCCAATATTCCCCTGTAAGGATGCTTGACCCTGGAACGGATAATGATGTTCCACGAAGGGAAATATGGACTTCATAAGTATAAGTTTTTATCTCGGTATGAGGGATATCCCACGAGGATAAAGAGATGAATTACTATTGGATATAAAGGAGGTATGATGTCGGAAATATGGATCAAGGGAAACTCCATGATGAGTCTGAGTAATCATGTCTTAGTTTGGTGCCAATAGAAGGAAGTAAGACATTACAATTGGATGGATTTAAGAATACTAGGAAGTTGGAAGTTGGAATAATGATCAGTTGCTTGATGATAAGTTCAAGGACTACAAGTGATGATATGGGCCATAACCCATAGGCCCCAGGACCTGCCAAGAAGCAAGCACACTCTTGCTGAAGGAAAAACCCTGGAAGAGGATATGCCCTTATCGATAGACGATCTTATAGGAGTGACGCAAAACCTGAGAGTTGTGAAGGAACGATAGATGGTTGTTTGGCTTGCAGAATCTATGGATTATTCCAAACGCAGTTCATGGACAAGAGAAATTCTGCAATGCTTGTGAGGATGACCGAGTGTTAGTATGCGAGATTCGCTAAACCGTATACAAGGTAATGATTTGGGTGCGGGATGGATTGATCACCATACCGACTTACTCTTATTGTTCACCTTGCTATATGGGATGGTAAATCTGAGTGACTTACCTATAGTAGAGAGACGACGATCAAAACCCTGTTTAAATTTAGAATGGTATAAGTATTTTTCCCTTGTACACGACAGTTGTTGCCAACCGTAGGTTATACGGTGAGGATCAACCCAGACCCATTTCCTGCAGGAGAAACCATAAAATTGTTGACCACCATGAGATATCGATAGTTGTTTAGTTTTGGCGCCAGACCCATCAGCTAAGAAGACCCAGTCTCGGAATAACCTTACCAGGATGAAAGTACAGAAGAATTGAGGAAAAGGTTATGTCGCTGCCGGAAGAGCCAGAGAAGAAATTATCCTTATGATTTGAGAAAACCGCCACTGTCGAGAATAAGGATGGAGTATATGAGTTTTGATGGAACCGTAACCATGCTTCTAAGGGTGGTAGCACCCGAGACCCTGTGATGATCGATGGATTTTGAGAAGACCCCGAACCTAACCTATTTCTTTCTAGCCTCTCCGAATCTCGAGGACGAGATTCATTTTAAGGGTGGTAGATTTGTAACATCCCAAAATTCTAAATTTTGGAATGTTATAATAAATAGATAGATTGATTGTTTGTTTGATTGATTATCTGAAAGTGAGTGAATTAGAAACTTTTTGAAAGTTAAATGAGAGGGAGTAAAAGGACTTTCCCAAACTTTCATATTTGCTTTCTGATCTCCGTGAATTCAAATACTTTTCATCACAAAACTCTGGAGAGAAGATGACATGACTTATTCCATTTATTTAAATGAAATGGGGTGTTTGAAAATATTTGAATTTCATTTGGAAAATAATTCCAATTCATAAACTTCATGCTGCTCAATGATTTTCATCAGAGAAGATAAAATGACTTCTTCAAATTATATGAAATATGAGTTGGGAGTTTCAAAGAATTAAATTCAAAGTTCTTTTGAATTTATTTTCAATTTGGCGTTATTTGAGTTTTATTCAAATTATTTTTCTCTAAAAATAAAATATATTGAAATTAGGGTAACATGATTCCCTACATTACAAAATTGGAGAAAAATTAATTTGAAATCATTTTGGTATTTTTAAAATGATTTTCGTTGGATTTTAATAGACCAGTAGCACTCTTTGATTTATTTGAATTTTTCTGGATTTTATTTCACTTTACAAAAATGTTCATGTTGTAGATATTCTTTTTCTGAAATTTTTGATATATTATATGCCTATATAATGTTTTTATTCATTTTGTTTTTTTTGCTTCTAATTGTTTGTGTTAAAAAATGTGTGTTTTTTTTAAAAAAGAGAGAACTACACCGAACTGGGCCGGCCCAGCAAATCGCCAGGCCGCGGCCCAGCCCAACTCCGCGCCGTCCCCGAGCTCCCGCGGGACTCCGCCCGGACGCCACCGCCTGCACGCATCGCCGCCGCCGTGCTCCGCACGGACTCCCGTCGCCGCCTGTGCCTGCCCCCTCCTCGACGCCTCGCGCCTCCCCCGCCACCTATATAAGCGTCACCCCGGATCCCCTCCTCCTCTCTCTGCCATCGCCGCATCTCACCAAGCGCCGCCACAAGCTATTATGGGCTCTAGCATAGTTGACTAAGTCGTGCGAACTCTTACAGTGGTAGACTAGCAGATGTAGGGGATGTAGGTGGTACGGTCTACCCGATCGTAAGGTGCTAGCGCTTCTGAAAGACTATGTCTCGGTCATCCGTTTCTCAAAGACCATGTAGTGCGAGAAACCAAACGGAGGCGATCGAGTCTTGTGGGGAAAAGTGCGCAAACGTCTCCAGAGTGTACAAACTAATCATGATTAGCTGTGTCCCCGGTTATGGACGTCTTGAGTATCTAGTACCTGAATTATCATGTGAATCTCATCACGTTACTTTAAATTAAGTTTGTTGGGTTTAATGATGTTACTTAATTGGGATTGAGAATGCTGTCAACCATTCTCAATGTTCAACAACCACCATGATAGTTAAATAAAATTTATTCCTTTGAAGTAGGGAAAAATTGGCTTTTCGCAAAAACCTTATAACCATAGAGCTTTTCCACCAGCCAAATATGCATGTAGTGATAGCCCTTGGTTCATCATTCTCTATGGTGTGAATTTGCCAGTACATTCAATGTACTGACCTTTTGTGGCTGCAACGTCTCATGTTGCAGGATTTCTTACGACGAGTAAGTGATACGTTTGGGTTATGATTTCTACACTCAACTTTGCCGTTGGTGTTGATGGGAATCCACAACCTTGTTACTTCCGATATTTTGGATTGAGGTAATAGTATTTTACGTTACTTATACATGTGATTTACCTCTGTTATAAATCCTCGAGTACTGTGTGTGTCAGCATACCGATCCAGGGATGACACTTAAGCACAGAGACTTGATCCATTCGGGTCGGGTCGCTACAGTCTGTCCCCTCGAGGAAATGTCACGCGGTGACATTCGGAGTCCTGTTAGCCCAGTGCTACAGCCCGAATTCACACGCTGCTGATCGACATGCTCGATGTGATTCATGTATGCCTGTCCCCATAGGTTGGTGCCGCTTTGGGTTCACGACTAGCCATGTCGGCCCGGGTTCCCTGTCATATGGATGCTAGCGACACTATCATATACGTGAGCCAAAAGGCGCAAATGGTCCCGGGCCATGGTAAGGCGACACCGTGGGAATACCGTGCGTGAGGCCGCAATGTGATATGAAGTGTTACCGGTTAGACCGATGTGACTTGGAATCGGGGTCCTGACAGCCCCGCTTGTCAACTTTGACTTGGCGAGGTCAGCTTTGACCGGGTCCCACCTATCAGCCTCTGTAGCAGACTATGTGTCACTGACTAGTGGGCCCTACTTGTCAGGTTTGACCTGGAGGCGCCCAGTTGACCAGCTAACGTCACAGTGACGCAGTGCTGATGCAATAACTCATATTCTGGATTTAACTTAATTCAGGAAATTCCAGAAAATGCCCAAAACTTCTAAAATTCATAGAAAAGCAACCGTAGCTCCAAATCAAATAATTTATATCTGAAAAATGGTCAGAAAAATCCAAAGAATCTGATTATGGCATTATCATGCATGTTTGAACAACTTATGCCTGCTGATCAGGTCAAATCATATAAGTGGCATTTAAATAATCACATATGGAGTTGAATTTGAATCTTCGGTTCAAACCAACTACATTTAATCTGGTTTTAGTTGCATTAGCTCAAATCACAGCATATTGACATGTCATGATCATGCATCATAATGTGCATTGCATTGATTGTATTCTTTCTGTGTTTGCGGGTGATTGTTCCCCCCTCGGTAGACGTATGTTTCGATGATGTGATCAATGACACCGATGAAGAGCTTTATCATCTTCAAAAATGCCAGGCAAGCAAAAACCCCTTGTTCATTCCAATACAATCCCACTCTCTCGCTCCTGCTCTATTTTACTGCATTAGGACAACACCGTTTCAACTATTACATGCTGCGGTAGCCGAACCCCTTTCCTCTGCATGACCTGTCATTGCCATAGTAAATAGATGAAACCCACTAGCATGAGTAGGAGTTGTTTGAGCCATGATGTGCCTACTCATTCATGCTTGTTTTTCATGCCTGCTATTGCATAAAGTCGTGTTAGGTCTGATTCATCGGGGATGAATCGGAGGTGTGTGAACATCTCCTACTGTGTGTGAGCAAAGTGTGTCAACACGATTTGGTAAAGGTAGCGGTGAGAAGCCATGTAGGAGTACATGGTGGGTTGTCTCACTAAAACCGTCCTTAGGAACTGAGTTCTGTGTTTGTGATCCATGAAACAGCTACTACCACACATTGGGCCCTGAAATATGACCCCGCTCGACTTACTAACCCCTCTGGTCCTCTGTCCAAGAGTTGCAACTAGTTTCTGGTGTTTATAGGTTATGTGTTGGCGGCCGTGCATAGCGCTGACCCTAGGGGTGGGCTATGATGCGGTAGATACACCATGGTCGGGTATGTCGGGCGCCCGTTTGGCGTCTCGGGGTCCTGCACACATCGTTTGCGGCTGTGAGCGAAACTCCGGCCGGATCTCCTCACGGATGGAACCCGAGTAGGCGACAAACCTGGACTAGAGACTTGTGCGGTTAGTCAGGTCGTGGTCTACACCCACGTCGGCTTTCGCTTAAAGTCTGCCGAGCACATGTCGTGTGCAGACGCTAAGTGGTGGAAACATGTGTGACGAAGTACACCCCTGTAGGGTATAAAACTATTCGAATAGCCACGTCCGCGGTAAAGGACTTCTGGGTTGCCTATAATAGTTCATAGACAAGTGAAAGTGGATACTCTAAAATGTGCAAGATAAGGGTGAGTGCTATGGATGGCGTTCGCGTAGGGAGAAGGGAGCGGATCCATCGTGGTGTATTGATATGGTGAATATGTGCACTCGTGTGCGCCACCTCAAAAGAGTTACTTGTAGTCGTAGTTTAAGATAGCCACTGAGTCAAAGCTGGCTTGCTGTAGTTAAACTCCACCACCCCCTGTTGATACCGATGCATATGTAGCTAGTCCTGATGTAAGTCTTGCTGAGTACTTTTGTACTCACGTTTGCTTAGTTTATGTTTTGTAGAGAGACTTCAGTCTCGCTAGTAGTTTCGCGTGGACTTCGACGTTTACCTTGATACCTCAGCTACGGTCTTGTGCCCTCGGCAGGATCTGGTAGATAGTCAGGCTTCTCAGCCTGTTTCATTTGTAGATGTCTGTACTCAGACATGTTAAGCTTTCGCATGTGCTTTGATTTGTATGCTATGATTGTTGGGTCATGATACCCATGTTTGTAATATGTCGCTCCTCGGAGCCTAATGAATAAATATTTGAGTCGTAGAGTTTTGTTGTGATGCCATGTTGTATTTACACATATCGAGCATATTGTGTGTATGATTGAAATGCTTGGTATGTGTGCGATCCGACAATCTAGTTGTTTATCCTTGGCAGCCTCTCTTATGGGGAAATGTAGTCTAGTGCTTCCATGAGCCATAGTAGTCCGCTACAGGCCGGTTCACCGGAGTCCTGCTAGCCCAGCACTACTGCTCAGGACACTTGACTGGCCGGCATGTGTTTCACTTCGTTCCTGTGTCTGTCCCTTTGGGAAAATGTCATGCGGTGACATCCAGAGTCCTGCCTAGCCTGCTACAGCCCGGGTTCCCGGAGTCCTGTTAGCCTAGTGCTACAGCCCGGATTCACACGCTGCTGACCGACATGCTCGATGTGATTCATGTAGGCCTGTCCCCATAGGTTGGTGCCGCTTTGGGTTCACGACTAGCCATGTCGGCCCGGGTTCTCTGTCATATGGATGCTAGCAACACTATCATATACGTGAGCCAAAAGTCGAAAACGGTACCGGGCCATGGTAAGGCGACACCCGTGGGAATACCGTGCGTGAGGCCGCAAAGTGATATGAGGTGTTATAGGCTAGATCGATGTGACTTGGAATCGGGGTCCTGACAGCTCATCCAGGCCCACCTCCAGTGCCCATGTTCTGAAATGTAAGTCATTTTTACCTAGAAAAAAATAAGGAGAGTACTTTTGGGACGGAGTGCCGCCGTCTCGAGGCGGAACTTGGGCAGGAGCACTTTTTCCCTCCGGTGGAGCGATTCCACCGAGGGAACTTCCCTCCCGGAGGGGGAAATCATCATCATCATCATCACCAACAACTCTTCCATATTGGGATGTGAATCTCCATCAACATCTTCAATAGCACCATCTCATCTCAAACCCTAGTTCATCTCTTGTGTTCAATCTTGTTACCAGAACTATAGTTTGGTGCTTGTGGGTGACTAGTAGTGTTGATTACATCTTGTAGTTGATTAATATATGGTTTATTTGGTGGAAGATTATATGTTCAGATCCAATATGCTATTTAATACCCCTCTGATCTTGAGCATGATTATCATTTCTGAGTAGTTACTTTTGTTCTTGAGGTCACGGGAGAAATCATGTTGCAAGTAATCATGTGAACTTGATATGTGTTCGATATTTTGATAGTATGTATGTTGTGGTTCCCTTAGTGGTGTCAGGTGAACGTCGACTATAGGACAGGTCACCATATTTGGCCCTAAGGGAATGCATTGTGGAGTAGCAATTACATGATGGGTTGCGAGAGTGACAGAAACTTAAACCGCAATTTATACTCTATTCCGTAAGGGACCGATTGAATCCAAAAGTTTAATGTTGTGGTTAGAATTTATTCTTAATACTTTTTCATAGTTGCGGATTCTTGCGGGAGGGTTAATCATAAGTAGGAGGTTTGTTCAAGTAAGAACAACACCTAAGCACCGGTCCACCCACATATCAAATTATCAAAGTAGCGAACACGAATCAAACCAACATGGTGAAAGTGACTAAATGAAAATCCTGTGTACCCTCAAGAACGCTTTGCTTATCATAAGAAACAATTTTGGCCTGTCCTTTGCCTCAAAAGGATTGGGCTACCTTGCTGCACCTTAGCTACTATTACGTTACTTGCTCGTTACAAATTATCTTGCTACCAAACTACTCTAGTTTGGGGGCATAGGTGCTAGCATGAGTGCTATTCCTTATTCCTTATATCAAGAAATTATGAATGACATTGCACCCGTAGAGATAGAAGACATAGATGTTACTATCAAACTTGCTAATAGAGACACTATATCACCAATTAGGATTGATAGAGATGTTCAAGTCTTGTGTGGGAAAATAAAATACCCTACTGATTTTTTTGTTCTTGGTTCCCCACAAGATGACTTCTATCCCATTATCTTTGGTAGACCTTTCTTGAACACCGTTAATGCTAGAATAGACTGTGAGAAACAAACTGTCAGTGTTAGTTTTGGTGATGAGTCGCATGAGTTTAATTTTTCCAAGTTTGGTAGAAAACTTCATGAAAAAGAATTGCCTAGTAAAGATGAATTAATTGGTCTTGCTTCTATTGTTGTGCCTCCTACTGATCCACTAGAACAATATTTGCTAGACCATGAAAATGATTTACAGATGCACGGAAGAAATGAAATAGATAAGATTTTCTTTGAACAACGTCCTCTGCTTAAACACAATTTGCCTATTGAAACTCTAGGAGATCTTCCCCCACCTAAAGGTGATCCTGTGTTTGAATTAAAACAATTGCCGGACACTTTGAAATATGCTTATCTTGATGAAAAGGAGATATATCATGTTATTATTAGTGCTAACCTTTCAGAACATGAAGAAGAAAGATTATTGAAAGTTCTAAGGAAGCATGGAGCTGCTATTGGATATACTCTTGATGATTTAAAGGGCATTAGTCCCACTCTATGTCGGTGCACAAAAAGAGGGGTACACTTTTTGTACCCCTATAACTGTGCATGGGAAGTCTGAGCCACGGGCACCACCACACCAAGCAAGGCAAGGGAGGTGAGCCAGGGTAAGACCGAAGCTCAAGAGAACTACGACGCCAAGGCCAAGACCACGAAGAGCAAAGGGGACGAAGCAGACTCCCCCGGCAAGATCCTTGCCGGGAGTCAATTCTAGCAGCCCCGGCAAGACCCTTGCCGTGGTGACTCGTCCCGCGCCTACGGAGCAAATCACCCTTGAGTCCACTGCCCCCAAAGGGCAAGGATTTGGGAGACATCCCCGTGGAGGCATGCAGATCTTTGTAAAGACATTCAAGATCAGATACGCACTAAGGAGACGACAACCATTGGCGGGATCCCAGCCGAGGAAGACCACAAGGCCCCCGGCAAGCGCCTTGCCAGGGATGACAGCAGGCGCCTCAGCAAGACCCTTGCCGGGGCCCCGGCAAGGCCCTTCCCGAGGACACCCACGGGGCCACCATCAGGCCCATGCTGACTAAACCTCCACCACCGCATGCATGCAGCTGCCGACCCAACCAGCTGGGCAGGCACCTGTGTGGCGGCATGCAGATCTTCGTGCAGACCCACCACTGTGGCACCTCAGCTGCCTACCTACCTATGTGGCATCTCAGGCATCGCTGGCCAGGGCGCGTGTCGACACAAGAAGGAGCGGCGATGGACGAGACAGATCTCTCCCCTGTCCCCGATAAAGCAAGGACACCTAAGCAAGACGCATTAAATGCGCCTTGTCATGTAATGCGAGGGATAACCTCGCATCACTGTACCCTTTCCACCTCCTGTGTGCCACTGTGGCAACCCCTTTTTTCTATAAAAGGAGGCCCGAGGCAACCAGGAGAAGGATTCGGCCTTTTGGAGCTCCTCACGCCCCATAGCTAGCTCAAGAACACATATATACAATCCACCAAAGCAGGAGTAGGGTTTTACGCATCCTCGCGGCCCGAACCTGGATAAACGAACCGTGTGCTACCTGTTAGATCCGCTCTTCTCACGACCCCGCGCCCCGGTAACCACAGTATGGATTCTTGTGATCCCATAGGTGTCATTCCCACCGACATCTTTGGTGCGCCAGGTAGGGGGCGCAGTTGTGAGAATCGGCTTTAGCAATTAGTTCGGCGCTTCTTCATCATCATGGCGCCCAAGAAGAAGACGGCGGTGGCGATTGGCCAGTCGGAAGCCGGACAGCCCGTCCCGACGCAGGCGAGCAGCGGACCGGTCGCAGAAAGGACCCGGTGCGCTGCTCGCGAACACCAACACCATCCCAGCAGTCGGAGTTTGGCAGGCGGCGATGTTTGTGCGCCTGGTAACGGGCCACACGTCGCCAAATCGAAAGGCGGAGCCAGGCCCTTCGCGGGTGGAGCGGGACCTTCCAAGGTCATCTCCGCCCCGCCCAAAGGCGACGCAAGGACCTCCAAGACTCCCACGCCGGCGCCAACAGCGCGCTCCTCCCAGGCAGTGCGCGACGAACGGCGTAATCACGCCGAAGATCCCGGGCGTCACCGTGGGAAGAGCCCCGAGTGCCACTCCCGGGATGTAGAAGACCTGCCCACTCGCCGAGGCGCTGGTGAAAACGGCATGTGACCACGGGGTCGTGACAGAGCTCCTTCTGACATGGTCAGAAGTCGAAGCGTGTTGCGATCCGTGCAGGTTTCGCCGCCACCGACGCCAGCAGAGGCCCTGGCGCGCGCGCAGTTGCTCCTCGACTTTCCTCCCACTACAGGGAAACTCGAAGAATGGAGAGCCACTATCCGAAGCCTTGTTGCGGTGGCCAACAAAGACGAACCAAGTTCGGTGGGGCCCTCGGGTCGACGCTCCGATGGAGTCCCGTGGACCAGTGGTGGAAAAGACGGCGGCAGCGCGACCATGGTGCATTCACCTCTCCACCATCCGGTACCGCGGACGCTAGGTCGTCGCGACGTCGCGGGCGACGCCATCTCCATACCATCGTCTGACCCGCGGACCCACTGTGACCAGCGCCAAGTTCTTCGGGAACGAGCCCATGAAGACGCTTGAACCACTATCGAGCGCCGGCGCGGAGCGCGCCACCAGTCAGACAGGTGAGCAGGGCCTGCTGTGAACCACCCGGCCCCGGAGAGCCCTGGAGGCCTACCTTATGAGGTAGGCTGTCCGGCTTTTACCCATGAGCTGCGGCAGTTCCAGTGGCCCACTCACCGCACCTTCAAGCCTGACGTTGGCGAAAAGTACAATGGCAAGACTCACTAGTCTGAGTTCCTCAGCATCTACACCATCGTGATGCAAGCCGCTGGAGCCCGTGACAATAAGGTGCTTGCGAATTACTTTCCATTGGCTCTTAAACCCAACGCCATGTCGTGGTTGATGCACTTGCCAGTAGACTCTATTTCCTCCTAGTCGGATTTGTGCCATGAGTTTGTAGGCGCCTTTACTGGAGGTCACCAAGCCCATGGCCAAGCAAACGACATGCATGTCATTCCCTAGAAGGGAGGCGAGAGTCTGCGCAAGTATATACAGAGGTTCATCCGGGTACAGTACAATATCCCTGATGTTCACCCTGCCTCCATCATCAGCGCGTTCCATCAGAACGTGCGTAACCACAAGATGCGCGAAGAACTGGCAATGAACAAGGTGAAAGATGTGGCAGAACTCTATGTTCTTGCTGACAGATCTGCCCGAGCTGAAGAGGGAAGGAAGTAGCCCGGCGAAGATGCCGGCGTGGAAACCGACTCCTCAGATGAGGATACTGCCGCCCCGGCGAAGAAAGGCCGGCGCCGCAACAGGAAGCGCAAAGGTAAAGCTGTGCTTGCCGTCGAGGGATCTGACGACGCCGGCTCCGCCAAGAAAACCAAGGCAGATGACCCCAGCAAGGAAATTGTCGGATGTGTCGCCTGCCGGGCCTTGGCGGCTGCCGAGAAGCCAGGAAACTCCGACAAGCAATACTGCAAGATCCATCGCACCAAAGGCCATGATCTCCAGAACTGCCGACAGGTTGAGCTCCTTGCTGAGAAGCAGAGGGCTGAATATGAGAGGCAGGACAAGGAGAAAGGCCAGGACGGTACTGAGGGGTCCGGCAAGAAGCGTGGCGGCCAGACGGGCCGTCATGGCAAAGATAAACAGCAGGAGAGGCCCGCCCGGGGCCGTGACAAAAAGCCAGAAGATGATGATCACGAAGAGGACGATGAGTCTGGTGACCAAGAATTTCAGAAAGCTACAGAGGCCATGTGCGTCGATGGCAGCGCCTCGCTGCATACCTCTCACCGCCAGCTTAAACAATGGGCGCGTGAGATTACAGCGGCGGAACCGTCGTTTGATGCCCAAAGGCCGCTGAAGTGGTCCAGCACACCTATCATTTTTGACACTGAGGATCACCCTGATCGCACTACTGCTGTCGGGTGCTTGCCATTGTTGGTTTCACCAACAATACGCAACCTCAAGGTGACAAAGATGCTAGTCGATGGCGGGGCCGGTCTGAACTTAATCTCGCCTGCCGTGATCAAGAAATTGCAGATTCCTGATGAAGACCTCGAAGAGACGGGCACATTTCAGGGGGTCAACCCGGAAAGAAGTCAACCAAAGGGAAAGGTCACGTTGCCCGTGACTTTTGGGAGTGATCTGAACTACAGGACAGAAAGGATTGTGTTCGACGTTGCCAAGATCCCCTTGCCTTACAACGGGATCCTTGGCCGCCCAGCGCTGGCCAAGTTCATGGCGGCGTCACATTACGCCTACAACACCCTGAAGATGCCGGGGCCTGTGACGATCATCACCGTCCCATCAGACAAGAAGGATGCGCTAATTTGCGCTGACCAACTCTACCAACAAGTAGTTGCAGCAGCCGCCGCTGCTAAGGCGCTTGCTCCTGCCACTGGAGCCCCGGGAAGGCAAAAGAAGAAGACCGGTGAGACCTTAGGCACCCACTCCGGCAAGCACACTTCTTCGGAGTGTAGCGCTCCCGTCGAGGACGTGCCAGAGAGCTCCGCCGACAGAAACAAGAAGTCCAGGGCCACACCGCCGGGAACCAAGAAGGTTTCTGTCAAGGAGGACGGCATGGGAGGAGCTTTTACCATAAGCTCCACCCTTGACGACAAATAGGAAGACGTGCTCGTCACCTTCCTGCGGGCAAATGTCGATGTGTTTGCATGGCAAGCATCCGACATCCCCGGCGTTCCCAGGGAGGTGATTGAGCACCACCTTGCTATCTGTCCTCATGCGCGGCCCGTCATGCAGAAGGTCAGAAAGCAAGCTTTGGAACGACAAGAGTTCATCACAGAGGAGATCCGGAAACTAGAAGCAGCGGATTTGGTAAGAGGAGTGCTCCATCCAACGTGGTTGGCCAATACGGTGGTAGTGCACAAGGCAAATGCGAAGTAGAGGCTGTGTATTGATTACACAGATATTAATAAGGCTTGTCCCAAAGACCCCTTCCCGTTGCCGCGCATCGACCAGATTGTTCACTCCACAGCTGGGTGTGATCTGTTGTCATTCCTCGATGCCTACTCCGACGACCACCAGATCTTCATGACAAGGGAAGATGAAGAGAAAACGGCATTCATCACCCCATGTGGTACGTATTGCTTTATACGGATGCCTTTCGGGTTGAAGAGTGCTGGTTCAAGGTTTGCAAGGGCGGTCCAGATTGGTTTTGAACCCCAACTCCATAGAAATATGGAAGCTTATATGGATGATATAGTGGTCAAAACCAACAACAGGGCAACCCTCATATTAGATTTACAAGAAACATTTGCAAACCTACGCAAGATCAATCTCAAGCTGAACCCTGAGAAGTGCGTCTTCGGCGTCCCGTTTGGCAAGCTTCTCGGCTTCTTTGTGTCGCAGCGTGGGATAGAGGCCAATCCGGACAAGATCAAAGCTATAGAGCATATTGAAGCGCCCAAGCGAGTCAAGGATGTGCATCGGCTTGCTGGTTGCGTTGCCGCCATGAGCAGGTTCATTTCCAAGTCCGCCGAGCGCGCCCTTCCCTTTTTAAAGATTTTGAAAAAGGCGGGCCTGATGGAGTGGACGCCAGAAGCCGAAGCAGCATTGCAAGATTTGAAGAGGTACCTCTCCTCCGCGCCAATACTAGTTGCGCCTAGGCCACAGGAACCGTTGCTGCTGTACCTGGCGGGAACGAACCAGGTGGTCAGCGCCGCACTAGTGGCGCGGAGAGAAATTGATGATGAGGTAATAGCAGCGACGGAGCCCGATGCCACCGATGCCGAGACGACGCAGCCAATTGAAGTGCCGCCGAAGAAGAAAATGATGCAGCACCCGGTCTACTTTGTTAGTTACCTCCTGCAGGGGGATAGATCGAGGTACTCCGGTGTGCAGAAACTGCTCTTCGGCCTTCTTATGGCCTCGAGGAAGCTGCGTCACTACTTCCAGGCGCACGAAATCACTGTCGTCACTCGCCTCCCTCTGCAATGGATATTGCACAATCCAGACGCAACGGGAAGGATCGTAGAGTGGGCACTGGAACTGTCCAGCTTTGGCCTCAAGTTTGAGAGTACCTCGACGATTCAAAGTCGAGTCCTGGCAGAGTTCGTTGCAGAATGGACCACGATGCCTGACGAAGAAACCCAAGAGACTGCTCTCCCCGGCAAGGAGGCGAGTTGCGACTGGATCATGTACTTTGATGGAGGTTTCTCCTTACAGGGCGTCGGGGCTGGCGTACTGCTTGTCGCGCCCATCGGAGAGCACCTCAAGTACATGATCCAGATGCATTTCCCCAGGGAGGTGTCAACAAACAATACGGCTGAGTACGAAGGGCTGCTTGCCGGTCTTAGGATCGCGGCGGACCTTGGAATCAAGAAACTCATCGTCAGAGGCGACTCGCAACTTGTCGTCAAGAAAGTCAACAAGGATTACCACAGCCCGTTGATGAAGGCCTACATCGATGAAGTGAGAAATCTGGAAGAGCATTTTGACGGTATACAGGCAGAATACGTTCCCCGAGCAGAGAATGATATCGCCGATTACCTGTCAAAACGCGCTGCCCTCAAGCTACCTGTGGAACCAGGTACCTTTGTGCTTCGGCTAACTCAGCCATCCATTGATCCATCAACAGAGCAGAACAAGAGGAGAAAATCAGGGCCCGGCAAGTACTTTCCCGCCGAGCTCCCCGAAGCCGCCGGCAAGGATGTTGCCGGAGACACTGAGCCCGCCACAGGACGGCTAGCTCCGACAGAGCATCAAGCTCTTGCCGTCGAGACAGCCGCTCCTGTAGCGGAGGAAATGCCTTTAGTCCTCGTTGTCTAGCCCCAGGCTCTAGCGTGGGCACAGCATACCGTCCGATTCCTCCAAACAGGGGAACTTCCTGAGGAGCAGGAAGAAGCGGAAAAAGTAGCCCGTCGCTCTACTATGTACCAGTTCGTCGATGACGTCCTGTACAGAAAGAGGCCGAACGGCGTGAAATTGAATGTATCCCTCGAGAGGAAGGACTGGGGCTGTTGGCGGAGATACATGGAGGCATATGTGGATCCCACATCAGGTCAAGGGCCCTTGCCGGCAAAGCGTTTCGGCAAGGTTTCTTCTGGCCCACCGCCCTCCAGGATGCGACGACACTAGTCACCAGGTGTGAAGTGTGTCAGTTCCATTCAAAGAAGCTTCATCAGCCAGCTCAAGCCCTTCAAACCATTCCTCTCTCCTGGCCTTTCTTGGTCTGGGGGCTCGACATACTGGGCCCTTTCCCCTGCATTGTCGGGGGCTTTGAGTACTTGTACGTTGCAATCGACAAGTTCACAAAGTGGCCAGAAGTGGAACAGTGAGGAAGGTCACAACACAGTCAGCCATCAAGTTCTTCAAAGGACTGGTGTGCCATTTTGGTGTACCCAATAGGGTTATCACCAACAATGGCACGCAGTTCACAAGCCACACCTTCATGCAATATATTCAAGACCTCGGCAGCAAGGTCTGTTTCGCTTCCGTTGCTCACCCACGAAGCAATGGTCAAGCTGAGAGGGCAAATGCTGAAGTACTGTGAGACCTGAGGACAAAGACCTTTGATAGACTAGGCAAGAGTGGAAGGCGCTGGATTGATGAATTGCCGGTGGTTCTTTGGTCAATCAGAACGACACCAAATCGAGCCACCGGCCAGACACCCTTTGCCCTGGTATACGGGGCAGAAGCAGTTCTTCCCACGGAACTCATATACGGGTCACCTCGAGTACTCTCTTATGACGAGCTTGAGCAAGAGCAATTGCGGCAAGATGACGCAACGCTCCTTGAGGAAGATCGTCTTCGGGCGGCTGTGAGAACAGCGCACTACCAGCAAGCCTTGCGCCGCTACCATAGCCGCAAGGTTCATGCCCGAAGCTTTGAGGAAGGCGACCTTGTTCTTCGGCGCGTTCAATCGGCCAAGAATTCCAACAAGTTGACGCCAAAGTGGGAAGGCCCTTATCGGGTAATACGAGTCACCAGGCCCGGCGCAGTCCGCCTGGAGACCGAAGATGCCATTCCGGTGAGTAACTCCTGGAACATTGAGCATCTTCGCAAGTTTTACCCGTGAGGCGCGGCTTGCCGGGGCCCCCCGGCAAGCCACCTTTTGTACGAGCCTTGCCGATGACGCATGTAACCCTTTGTACAAAGCCAGGTGCAGACCCTGAGCATAAGTAAATGAAGCGCTGGCGCCCTAAGTTATAGCATGCATGCTAGGTCGAGTCTCATCCTTGGTTAGGGTTGATAGTGCTTAGCGGCGACTAACCCCTAGCTTAGAGGTCGAGTGTGCGTCTCTTTGTCTTTCTTTTGTCTTCTTTGGTTCACAGGACACACAGATATCCGTGCCGAACCACTTGGAGAGAAAAAAAGAGGAACAGACCAGCATCTAGCCCTCGGCAAGCCAGTATTGCCGGGGGCTGCAAGAGCAAAGATTCACCCACGGCGAACCAGGGCTGCCGGGGACTGCAGCTTCAGATAAGTTCTTCATCCCTTATCATGCATTCCATTATGGACTGAGGTATGTGAAACCTCGTTTTCCCCTAAGCTACCGTGCTCCCATAACTCTAGGCCCTAGGGCTCGTTCCTGGGGCCAAGTTTGGTCGTAGTCGCGGCAGCGAAAGGATGAAACAAGGAGCCTGAACCCGCCTCATCCCTGCCTCCGCCGAAGGCGTGAGGAAGCTCGAGCGAAGTGGGGAGACGGCAAGGCCTGTTGCCGGGCAAGGAAATGTTTATCTTGAAGATATCAAGGATTCATTCCTTGTCGTGGGTTCCACCCGCAAACAAATGACCCGGCAAGCATCCCTTTTTCATTAAAAAATATTCCACTCAGGTACAGTCCATAGAGAATGAAAAACATGAATGATGGGATTACAAGTTTTAAATTCAACAAAGGCCCGAAGGCTTACAAACTAAAAAGAGATAAGGTGCCCGTAATCCCTTTCTTGTCCGTCTCCTCAGGAGGCAGGTCAAGGAGGCAAAAGGGACAAAAGGAGCGCCTAGGCGAGCTACGGGTGGCAGAAGACACCAAGAGAACATCTTGGTGGCCGTCCAAAGGCTGGATGGTGATGGCGGCGCCAGAAGCAGAGCTCGAAGACGAGGCGGCAGGACGTCAGCACGCGTCGAAGGCGTCGGTGCCTGCGTACTCTGACTTGATGGCATTGCCGCCCGCCCTCTTCCTCTTCCATAGCCTCCCAACGCCAGCCGCCCCAGGAGACGACCCCGAGAAGTTCAGGCAGCCGGCGACGCGGATGATGGGGTCACCGATGCCACACGGAGCGGCACCCGACACCTAATCGGACCCGTCATCCTACCGCCTACTACCCTCGTCGTCGCTGCCGCTGTCCTCCTCGTCACTCCCGCCCGAGGAGGAGTCTTCACTATCAGAAGAGCTCTCCACGCAGCACCTTGCACGGGTCCCAAAGCACCCGAAGACCTTGACGGAGAGAAGGCCACCCTCCATCAGCTTAAAATGGAGAGTGAGCCCCTCCGTCAAGCGGTGGATATGAGCAAACGTCTTCCATCCCCGACGAAGATACATCACGTGAGGGGCGGGGAAGTCGACGCGGACCCACTGCCACTGATCCCGCAGCCTCTCATGTGCAGCTGCAACGATTTCGGCGGATCCAGCTCCATCTCCCGCGCAAATGGAGTCGGGAGACGAAGGCGACGGCGCGGCGGCCGGCGCAGCCTGACGAAGAACTCACAAGGGTCATCCCCAACATGGCCCTCCATTGGAGGAGGAGCTGCTGGCGGAGGCGAGGCCGGCACGCCGCCCCGTCCTCCTCTTCCCCGAGCGCCCCAGCCTCGCCCACGGCCTCGCCCCTCCCCCTTCCCCTCGCGGCTGGCTCTGCCACCGCAGGCGCAGGGGAAGGAGGGGCGCGTTGTCGAGCGGCGACCCTCGCCGCCACTGTTGAAGGACCGGGATTCCCTCTCTCCATGACGGATGGAAGGGAGGAGCAGAAGCTGAAGGAAGAAGAAGATGAAAGAATACGGGACGCCATCCCCCCTCCCGCTCTTTATAAAGGATCGGGGTTGGGGCTCGGCCGCCCTGCTCGGCCAATCAAGATACGGAAGGCGCAAGGAGCCAGGGCTGACCCGCCGCCCCAACCAGTGACGGCCCGGTTTCCCGCCTCCACCGTTTGCCACCCCAGGCGCATGGGAGACACATGGCGGATGTGCAGAACCGAGGGGACGGGTGAGACGACCACTCCCCACCCCGTGATCATGGGGAGTGGACGCCTTGATGACCGCGCCTCAGCCCCATTCAGTAAATGGGTCGCGCCTCCACGACTCCCTCCGTTTATGGGGAAGGCGCGAACCGCCCCTTTACTATGATGTGACGCATGCCTGCAGGAACCAACCCCACGCATGTTGCCCACGTCACACGCACCTCCCCACGGCGCGCCACGCGCGGGAGTCGTGGGAAGCGCAGCGCGCGAAGAATCTTACCGCGGTAAAAACCGCCCTGCCTGCCCGCGCACCGTTTTTGGGCCTAGCCCAACAACGCGTTGCGCTTATGTGTGGCCCAGGCCCGGGGGCTCCTGTCGGTGTACAAAAAGAGGGGTACACTTTTTGTACCCCTATAACTGTGCACGTGTAGTCTGAGCCACGGGCACCACCACACCAAGCAAGGCAAGGGAGGTGAGCCAAGGTAAGACCGAAGCTCAAGAGAACTACGATGCCAAGGCCAAGACCACGAAGAGCAAAGGGGACGAAGCGGACTCCCCCGGCAAGATCCTTGCCGGGAGACAGTTCTAGAATCCCCGGCAAGACCCTTGTCGCGGTGACTCATCCCGCGCCTACGGAGCAAATCACCCTTGAGTCCACTGCCCCCAAAGGGCAAGGATTCGGGAGACATCCCCGTGGCAGCATGTAGATCTTTGTAAAGACATTCAAGATCAGATACGCACTAAGGAGACGACAACCCTTGGCAGGATCCCAGCCGAGGAAGACCACAAGGCCCTCGACAAGCGCCTTGCCGGGGATGACAGCAGGCGCCTCGGCAAGACCCTTGCCGGGGCCCCGGCAAGGCCCTTCCCGAGGACACCCGCGGGGCCACCATCAAGCCCACGTGGACTAAACCTCGGCCACCACATGCATGCAACTGCCGACCCAACCAGCTGGGCAGGCACCTGTGTGGCGGCATGCAGATCTTCGTGAAGACCCACCACTGCGCCACCTCAGCTGCCTGCCTACCTACGTGGCATCTCAGGCATCGCTGGCCAGGGCGCGTGTCGACACAAGAAGGAGCAGCGACGGATGAGACAGATCTCTCCCCCGTCCCCGATAAAGCAAGGACACCTAAGCAAGACGCATTAAATGCGCCTTGTCATGTAATGCAAGGGATAACCTCGCATCACTATACCCTTTCCACCTCCTGTGTACCACTGTGGCAACCCCTTTTTCTATAAAAGGAGGCCCGAGGCGACCAGGAGAAGGATTCGGCTTTTTGGAGCTCCTCACGCCCCATAGCTAGCTCAAGAACACAGATATACAATCCACAAAAGCAGGAGTAGGGTTTTACGCATCCTCGCGGACCGAACCTGGATAAACGAACCATGTGCTACCTGTTAGATCTGCTCTTCTCACGACCCCGCGCCCCACTAACCACAGTAGGGATTCTTGTGATCCCATAGGTGTCGTTCCCACCGACACTCTATGTCAGCACAGGATTAATATGGAACCTGATGCTAAACCCGTTGTTGATCACCAACGTTGGTTAAATCCAAAAATAAAGGAAGTGGTAAGAACGAAAATCTTAAAACTTCTGGAAGCAGGTATAATCTATCCTATAGCTGATAGTAGATGGGTGAGTCATGTTCATTGTGTCCCTAAAAAGGGGGGTATTACTGCTGCTCCTAATGATAAGAATGAACTTATTCCACAAAGAATTGTTACAGGTTATAGAATGGTAATTGATTTTAGAAAATTATACAAAGCAACTAGAAAAGATCATTACCCTCTGCCTTTTATTGATCAAATGCTAGAAAGATTATCTAAGCACACACATTTTTGCTTCCTTGATGGATATTCTGGTTTTTCACAAATACCTATTTCTCAAACTGATTAAAAAAGAACACTTTTACTTGTCCCTTTGGAACTTATGCTTATAGACGTATGCCTTTTGGTTTATGCAATGCACCTGCTACCTTTCAAAGATGTATGGCTGCTATATTCTCTGACTTTTCTGAAAAGATTGTTGATGTTTTCATGGATGATTTCTCTATTTATGGGAAGTCTTTTGATGATTGTTTAAGCAATCTTGACCGAGTTTTGCAGAGATGTGAACAAACAAATCTTGTCTTGAATTGGGAGAAATGCCACTTTATGGTTAATGAAGGCATTGTCTTGGGTCATAAAATTTTTGAAAGAGCTATTGAAGTGGACAAAGCTAAGGTTGATGCAATTGAGAAAATGTCATGTCCTAAATATATAAAAGGTATTCATAGTTTCGTAGGTCATGCTGGTTTGTATAGCAGATTTATCAAAGACTTTCCTAAAATTTCTAGGCCTCTTACGAATCTTTTGCAAAAGGACATTCCTTTTGTTTTTGATGATGATTGTTTAGAAGCCTTTGAAACACTCAAGAAAGCCTTAATTTCTGCACCTATTGTTCAACCACCTGATTGGAACTTGCCTTTTGAAATTATGTGTGATGCTAGTCATTATGTTGTTGGTGCTATTCTAGGACAAAGAGTTGATAAGAAACTGAATGTTATTCATTATGCTAGTAAAACTCTAGACAGTGCTCAACGAAATTATGCTACTACTGAAAAAGAATTATTAGCAGTGGTGTTTGCTTGTGATATATTTAGACCTCACATTGTTGATTCAAAAGTAATCGTTCACACTGATCATGATGATGCTAAACCTAGACTTATTTGATTGGTTCTCTTGCTACAAGAATTGGATTTACATATAACTAATAGAAAAGGAGTTGAGAACCCCATAGCTGATAACTTGTCTAGGCTTGAAAATGTGCCTGATGACCCACTACCTATTGATGATAGTTTTCCTGATGAGCAGTTAGCTGCAATAAATGTTTCTCACAACACTCCTTGGTATGCTGACTATGCTAATTACATTGTTGCTAAATATTTACCACATAGTTTTATATATCAACAAAAGAAAAATTTATAATATGATTTAAGACACTACTTTTGGGATGACCCACATCTTTATAAAGAAGGAGTAGATGGTATTATTAGATGTTGTGTACCTGAGCATGAACAGGGACAAATCCTATGGAAATGTCACTCCGAAGCTTATGGAGGGCATCATCTTGGAGATAGAACTGCTCACAAGGTATTGCAATCTGGATTTTATTGGCCTACTCTCTTCAAGGATGCCCGTAAGTTCATCTTATCTTGTGATGAATGCCAAAGAATAGGTAATATCGGTAAGCGTCAAGAAATGCCTATGAATTATTCACTTGTTGTTGAACCATTTGATGTTTGGGGATTTGATTACATGGGACCTTTTCCTTCCTCTAATGGGTATGCACATATTTTGGTTGTTGTTGATTATGTTACTAAATGGGTAGAAGGTATTCCAACCAGTAGTGCTGATCACAACACCTCTATTAAAATTCTTAAGGAAGTTATTTTCCCAAGGTTTGGAGTCCCTAGATATTTAATGACTGATGGTGGTTCACACTTTATTCATGGTGCTTTCCGTAAAATGCTTTCCAAGTATGATGTTAACCATAGAATTGCATCACCCTATCATGCTCACTCTAGTGGTCAAGTTGAACTTAGCAATAGAGAAATAAAATTAATCTTGCAAAAGACTGTCAATAGGTCCCGAAAGAATTGGTCTAAGAAAGTAGATGATGCAGTTTGGGCTTATAGAACAGCATATAAAAATCCCATGGGTGTGTCTCCTTATAAAATGGTTTATTGAAAAGCTTGTCATTTGACTCTTGAATTAGAACGTAAAGTATATTCGGCAATCAAAGAACTCAACTTTGATTTCAAACTTGCCGGTGAAAAGAGGTTATTTGATATTAGCTCATTAGATGAATGGAGAACCCAAGCTTATGAAAATGCCAAGTTGCCGTGGAATTGTCACTGCAGATGTCCTAGCGGAAGGACTTAATCGAGGAGCCATTGCAACTAGGTTAGCTTAAAGGGGTTAAACGGGACAAAGGACACAAGGAGTTTATACTGGTTCGGCCCCTTGCAGTGAAGGTAAAAGCCTAATCCAGTTTGAGGTGGTATTGTTGGGTTTCGATTACCAAGGAGCGAATACCTTTGACCTAGCTTTCGATTTATTGTTTCTTACCCTAAACCGCCGTCGGGTTGTCCCTTTATATACACAGGTTGATGCCCAACGGCTCACGGAGTCCCAGTCGGCATATACACAACGTGTCTGGCCCGGTGACTAACTATGTATGCCTTACAATACAAGTCATACATATATGGCGGTTTACACATGTGGGCTTTAAGTCGCCTTTGGGTTTCGGACCTTTAGTAAGCCTCCTTTGTGGACCGCCATCTTCTGCCTCTTCCTGGGCTTTGTTTTCTTGAACCGACAGTGGCATGACCTGACCCATCCTGGGCGGGTCATACCCAATAGCTATATCCCCAACACAAGTTGTTTAAAGAAAAAGTCAAAAGGTGGCATGATAAGAGAATCCAAAAGTGTGAGTTTAAAGTAGGAGAATATGTTCCTTTGTACAACCCTCATTTCAGATTCTTTGCAGGAAAACTCCTCTCAAAATGGGAAGGCCCCTATGTCATCAAGGAGGTTTATCGTTCTGGAGCTATCAAAATAAATAATACCGAAGGTACTAACCCGAAGGTTGTTAACAGGCAACGAATAAAACATTATATCTCAGGTACACCCATTAATGTTCAAAGTAATATTATCCAAACTATGACACCAGAAGAACACATAAAAGGGTCCTTTCGGAACACTCCAGAATCATGAAAATAAGGAGGTACATGATACGGTAAGTAAACGGACTCCGAAAATCCGTAAAAAAATTTGTCAGTTTTGGAATATTTAGAAAAATAGGAAAATAAGAAACTTCCAGGAAGTGTACCCTGGTGGGCACAAGACACCAGGGCACGCCTGTAGCGATCCAACCTCAAACGGTCGAATCTCTATGCATAAATGTCATCCCTAGATCGGTAATGCTGAGACACACAGTACTTGAAGGATTTTATAACAGAGTTGCAATCACACACTTATTACATCGAATGTCTCAAAAGAGAGTACTTATTACAATAATATGGTTGAAGGCCAACTAATAAGATAACAGCGGAAGGCTTGGAAGATTAAGTGAGTCCATCAACTCCAACGGCATAGCTGAGTGCAAAACAACGACCTAGGGCACCTTACTCTTCGTCTGAAAAGTCTGCAACATAATACGTTGCAGCCCGAAAATGGGTTAGCACATGGAATATGCTGGCAAAATAACACTGTACAGCAATGAACATGTAACAGCTACAACTATATGCATATTTGGCTGGTGGAGGCTCTATGGTTATTTTGTTTCTATGAAAAGCCAATTTTTTCTACAACAAAGGAATATATTTTATTTAACTATCATGGTAGTTGATAAACATTGAGAATGGTAAGCCCCATCTCAATCCCAATTAAAGTAATCATTAACCCAATAAGTTAATTGAATAAAGTGATGAGATCAACATAATAATTCAAGCACCAGATACTCAAGATGTCCATAACTGGGGACACGGCTAATCATGATTAGTTTGTACACTCTGCAGAGGTTTGCGCACTTTTCCCCACAAGACTCGATCTCCTCCGTTGTATTTCTCACACTACATGATGTTTGAGAAACAGATGACCGAGACACAGTCTTTCAGAAGAGGTCCCCTTAACCGATAGATAGGCCGGTACACCTACAATCCCCTACATCTGCTAGCCCATCATGGAAAGGATTCCCACAACTTACTCAACTATGCAAGAGCCCATAATGGCTTGTGGGCTGCACACGGAAGTTTCCAGCATGAATGATCGTATGATCCCTTTGAGCCTGGGTGGCGAACCATAGGATGGTCACACAGATTCCTCGGGATCTCCTTGGATAGCACTGGATTGCCCCAGGTGCCCACAAACAATCCACCCAGATGTGTGTTAAAGTAGCCACCTTAAATAAACCCTTACTTCATAATAATACTCACAACTGTGATGTATCACTCAAACCAAACCACGTCTACGAGCATAGCATAGCAGTATAAGCATAACGTAGAAGTAACTCCCAGCGTTTAAATAAAAGGGCAATACCTACTACCTCAACTACTACTTCCCAATACCCACAAGTTATCAAATCCTAACCATGCAGTGTTTGAGGATTGAAACTAATGCATAAAAACTGGGTAATGAAGAAGTGTGATCAAAGTGTTACTTGCCTTGCTGACGATCTGAAAACCCTAGTGACTCGTAGTAGCACGCTTCGCACTCCGGAAACTCTATCGCAAACAAACAATAGCATACATAAGCACTCAAGCAAAAGATGCAAGGGTAAAACTCAGATGAGAAATTCCAAATTGAAAGATCAACTGAAGAGCTTCGATTTGCAAAAAGAAACACTCAAAGCGGAGCTATGAAACTCCAACTACACTCAAAAGAAGTTCGAATTCAAATCTTCTTGCAACCAAATTTTAAAATTTCAAAATCATGTTCAATTTGGTTAACTGGAAAGAGGGGTTCGAGACGAAGAATTAGGCGTTGGTTTCACCGGATTTGGATGAACGATCAAAAAGTTGCGAGCGTGCGAAGATCAGGGGCTAATCTGCGATAAAAATAATCGTAGATAGGTCCCTGGCCGAAAATAAAAGAAAAAGAAAATACTAACAAACGAATGTTCGCTAGCAGAGACGAACGAATGAACATGTTCGCTAATAGAAATGTTCGGGAGAACGTTAGCTATTTAGCAAAACTAAAGAAAAAACGATCCAAACAAAACGCGAAAAGAAAACCGGGCAGCGGCGGTTTTTACCGATTCTCTGAGAAAAACTGGCGGCGGCGACGACGTGATCCGGCGGCGAGGCTATCCGGCGGCGAGGCTCCGGCGGGGCTGTGGCGGCGGGGTCGGCAGGGAGGCGACGGCACGGCGGTAGCGGCGCCGAGCTGTTGGGCTGCTACGGCGGCAGGCGGCGGCGAGCGACGCGGCTGCTGCTGCTGCGGCGGGCGGCGGCGGTGGTGAGAGGCATCGGGGGGCGGCTATATAGCCTCGAGGGGGCTCCGACTTGGAGGTGAAGTCGGGTGGCGGCGGCAGCACGCCAGACTCCTAGGAGTCTGTGCCGGCTATGGCGACGGAGGCGGTCGGCGGCGCGGCCTGCGGGGCTGCTGGGCCGGCTGGACTTTGGCCCAGTCGGTCCGAACCCTTTTTTGGAAATAAATTCTGCCCTCCAATATTCCTCTTATTTTGGAGAAGTCATTTTATCCCCACTCTTTATTTTTATATTGGAAATATTTCGGTGAGAAAAAATATTAAAATCAAAATGACCCTCTTTTCAAATTTGAGAAAATTCAAATATGAAAATAAACGAAACCTCCAACTCTCTCCTTGGGTCCTTGAGTTGCTTAAGATTTCTAGGGTCACCGCAAAATGCAAATAAAATATGATATGCATATGATGACCTAGGTATAACATCCAAATTGAAAATTGGGATGTTACAAACCTACCCCCCTTAGGATGAATCTCGCCCTCGAGATTCGGGTTGGCTAGAAAATAGGTGTGGGTGGTCTTTCTGTAGATCTTCCTCTCGTTCCCAGGTGGCTTCATCCTCGGTATGGTGGCTCCACTGAACTTTGCAAAACTTGATAACCTTGCTGCGCATAACCCGGCTGGCAAACTCGAGAATCTTGGCGGGTTTCTCCTTGTAGGTCAGATCACTATCCAACTGAATTGCTTCTACGGGCACTGTATCTCTCAGAGGGATATCGGCCATCTCAGCATGACACTTCTTCAACTGGGAAACGTGAAACACATCATGAACTCTTGACAATTCTTTGGGTAATTCCAACTTGTAGGCAACCTCTCCCATACGTTCCAAAACTCGATATGGTCCTACAAATCTCGGGGCTAACTTTCCCTTAACTCCAGAACGTTTAACTCCTCGCAGAGGGGACACACGAAGATATGCTCGGCCTCCAATCTCATAGACTATCTCCTTGCATTTAGTATCTGCATAGCTCTTCTGCCTAGACTGAGCTACCTTCAGTCTGTCTCGAATCAACTTAACCTTCTCTTCGGACTCTTTTATCAAATCCGGTCCAAACAACTAACGGTCTCCAACTTCATCCCACATTAACGGTGTCCGGCATCTTCTTCCATACAAGGCTTCGAAAGGAGCCATCTTCAAACTAGCCTGATAACTATTGTTGTATGAGAACTCAGCGTAAGGCAAATTATCATCCCAACTAGATCCATAATCTAGCGCACAAGCTCTCAACATGTCCTCCAGAATCTGATTGACTCTCTCTGTCTGTCCATCTGTCTGTGGATGAAAGGCTGTACTGAAAACTCTAGCCTGGTACCCAAAGTCTGGTGCAGCTGATTCCAAAACTTCGAGGTAAATTGTGTCCCTCTATATGATACGATGGTCCTCGGAACTCCATGCAGACATATGATCCTGGTCATATATATTTTGGCCAACTTCGCGCTTGTATAGGTGGTTTTCACGGGGATAAAGTGAGCTACCTTTGTCAAATGATCAACTACTACCCAGATTGAATCGTATCCCGATCGGGTCTTGGGCAAACCGGTGATGAAATCCATGCCAAGCTTGTCCCACTTCCATTCGGGTGTCGGCATAGGCTGTAGTAATCCTGCTGGCTTCTGATGTTCTGCCTTCACTCTCTGACATACATCTCATACCGCTACATACTCTGCAATATCCTTCTTCATACTAGTCCACCAGAAATGTTCCTTCAAATCCAAATACATCTTGGTGTTTCTGGGGTGTATGGAGTATGGCGAATCTTGAGCTTCCTAAAGTATTAACTTCCTGATCTCCGCATTATTGGGCACATATATACGATCCTCAAACCATAAGGTCTCGTGCTCGCCCTCACGGATACCCTTGGCTTTTCCTTTGATCATTTTCTCCTTTATCTCGGCAATTTCCTTATCATCTTTCTGAGCTTCTCAAATCTTCCCCAATAATGTAGACTGAACCTCCATTGTTGCAACAAAACCTCGTGGAACTATCTCCAAACGAAGTTCCTTGAGATCGTCAACTAACTCTTGTGGAAAACCTCCGCTTACGAGGGTATTGGCATAAGTCTTCCGGCTCAAGGTGTCTGCTACAACATTGGCCTTTCCTGGGTGATAATGTAATTTCATATCATAATCCTTTATAAGCTCCAACCATCTCCTTTTCCTGTGATTCAGCTCCTTCTGCATGAAAATGTAATTCAAACTCTTGTGATGCGTGTACACATCACATCAGTTTCCAATAAGAAAATGTCTCCAGGTCTTGAGCGCATGCACCACGGCTGCTAACTCCAAATCATGCATGGCATAATTCAATTCATGTGGTCAAAGTTGTCGTGAGGCATATGAAACAACTCTTCCGTCCTGCATAAGTACTCCTCCAAGTCCTAAGCGAGAAGCATCGCAATACACTTGGAAATCCTTGCGTATATCCAGAAGGATCAGCACTTGGGCTGTAACCAAACGTTTCTTCAACTCCTGAAAACTGGACTCACATTCATCCGTCCATTTAAACTTGGTGTCCTTCTTCAACAACTCCATCATAGGCTTCACAATCTTGGAAAAATTCCCAATGAATCTCCGATAATATCCCGCAAGTCCTAGAAAAATGGCGGATCTCCCCAACTAAGATGGGTGTCAACCACTCAGTTACAGATTGAACCTTGGTGAGGTCTACTGCTATATCTTCTCCTGATATAACATGTCGAAGAAATCCAACTTCCTTCAACCAAAACTCACACTTGCTAAACTTGGCATACAACTGATGTTCCCTGAGCTTCTCGAGAACTAAGTGCAAGTGTTCCTTGTGTTCCTCTTCATTCTTCTTGTATACAAGAATATCATTAATGAACACCACTACAAACTTATCCAAAAACTCCATGAACACCTTATTCATCATACTCATGAAGTAGGCAGGGGCTTTAGTCAATCCAAATGACATGACCGTGTACTCATATAGCCCGTACCTTGTGGTGAAGGCTATCTTAGGTATATCCTTTTCTCGGATCTTCAGCTGGGGATATCCTGATCGCATATCGATCTTGGAGAATACTTTTGCTCCCTACAACTGGTCAAACAAGTCATTGATCATCGGTAGTGGCTATTTGTTCTTGATCGTCACTTCGTTCAATGCATGATAATCAACAACCATTCTCAAAGATCCATCCTTCTTCTCAACCAAGAGCACTGGGGCTCCCCACGGTGATGAACTTCGTCGAATGTAACCTTTCCCCAGTAGCTCCTTAATCTTCTTCTTAATTTCCTCCAGATCATTTGCGGGCATCCGATACGATCTCTTTGATATCGGTCCGGTGCCTGGCAACAGCTCTATCAAAAATTCTATGTCTCGATCCGGCGGCATGCCTGGTAGTTCTTCTGGAAATACATCCGGGTAATCCTTCACAACAGGCACTTCCTCCTGAACAACTCCTGAGAGGGAATTCAGTTGGGTCCTCTTCGGTGCATGTCGTGACACATACTTAATCATTTTTCTCTCTGGTGTGGTGAGTAGAATTGACTTGCTGGTGCAATCGATGTTCCCTCCATGCATCGATAGCCAATCCATGCCTAGTATCACATCCAGCCCTTGTGACTCCAGAATTATTAAGTCTGAGGGGAAAACGTGTCTACCTATGGTCAATGGCATCTGAAAACATCCCTGGCTTGCCATATACTCTACTCCTGGTGAGCTTACTAACATAGGTGTCTTAAGAACTTTGGTGGGCAACTTATATTTATCCACAAACCCCTTTGAAATGTATGAATGTGATGCACCAGTATTGAAAAGAGCGTTTGCAGTAAATGACTTAACCAAAAACTTACCTATAATTGCATCTGGCTGCTCTTCAACCTCCTCCACGTTAACGTGGTTCACCTATCCCCTATTGAAAGGGTTGGGCTTCTTCCTAGAGTTTCCATTTCCGTTGCCATTCTTCAACTTAGAACAGTCGTTGGCGTAGTGCCTAGTCTTCCCGCACTTCTAACAGGTAACATGGCTCAGGTCCTTCTTGGCGGGCGTTGCTGGGTTGGGGCGGTTCTGGCTACCGCTTGCTCCATTCCCGTTTCCATTCTTAGGCCCACTGTGGTTATGGGAACTACCTCCATTGTGAGTATGGCCTCCATGGTTATGGGTGTAACCTCCGGGGTTAGGGGTAAAGCGAGGCTTTTGCTGAGCTCCAGAATTGTACTTCCCCTGTCCATACTTCCGTTTGCGGCTCTCTATCTGCTACTGTTTGCTTTCAATCATAAGGGCCCGGTCTACCAGCTCCTGATAGTTAGTGAATGTTGCCACCATCAACTGCATACTCATCTCATCACTCAGCCCTTTCATAAACTTCTCCTGCTTCGCGGCATCTATGGCCACATCATCGAGGGCATAGCGAGCTAACTTCCTAAACTCGTCCACGTACTGCCCCAAAGTATGGTTTCCCTGGTGTAAGTTCCGGAACTCACGCTTCTTCATATTCATAGCTCCAGTTGAGACATGGGTTGTGCGGAAAGCTTGCTGAAACTGATCCCATGTGACATTGTCTATGGGAAAACTGTGTAATTCTCCCACCATGAGGCTGCGTGGTCCATCCAATTGATGTGCGGCAAAATGTTTCATTATTCAAAGCAAATAAGTTTTTTCAAATTTTAACAAGTGTCGGGAGGTATATTTATAGGTATTGGTCTGTATTTAACATTCTAAATCTGCGTAAGTTTTTTAAATAAATAGACGTAAAAGGATAAATTAAAGAGATGAGTTACACTTAAAGAGAGAAGAGGAACCCCTCCCTCGTCTTCGGGTGTTGGCGGCCCATTCGGGCGCAGTGCCAACCGGCCTCCTCTGCCCCTTTATCCATGTCCCCCCCAACTAACATTCCGCCCAGCCGTCCACACTCGGCTGTCGATCCCTCCTCCCCTCTCCCCTGTCTGGCGCGCCATCTTCGGCTCGCACGACTCCCCATCCCTGCGCCACGAACCCCCCATCTCACCGGATTCGAGACCCACCCGCTGTCTCGTTCTTCGAACTATCCGAGCACCTGTGCGCTCCGATCCCTCTGCGCGTGGAGCCCCCTCGCGGGCTGAGCCCGCGCCGAGACCGCTGCTGGCCGCCTACAGCACTGCGCGTAACGGCGGTTCGCTGGTGGACGCGACCGACGCGCCCGTGCGTCTGCGGCGCTCTGGCGTTGCCTCTTTAGTCGCGCTGTCGCTCCCCGTCGAAGTTTTCGACGCGTCCACCAAGCTCCCCAGGCGATGCATTGCAGCCGGGGAGGCCCTCTCACATCGCCGGTATCCCCAGCATGTGCTACTTCGGTCCTGTCGGCCGTGCCCGCGGATACGGCGCGGCAACGTTGGTGTGCGCCGCACTGCCTTGGCATGCGCATACCTCGTCTTCCCTTTCTCCGTGCACGCACTGCGCCGACCTCGTCCTGCGTCGCAGAGGCGCCGCGCCACTGGGTCCTTGTATATTTCGGCATTGCGTAACGGCGCGAGTGTCCGTTACTTAGTTTGCTCCTGCCTGGCGACTTCTGTTCAGTTCTTGTATAGCGTTCACCGCTCGTTCCGACTACTCTCGCTGTGCGGCGCTTACGTTGGCTTGAGCTGCGGAATTTGTGTGCCAGCGACCTGCCTTTCACCGCAGCGGGTCCACTGGCACAATTTCCCAAACCCGCTCAGGCTCCCATCTGTTACGGCCGGCCGGACCACACTGGTTCCTGGCTGGTCGGTATGCCTCTCGTGCGTCGCGCGCGGCGCAAGTCACATGCTTGCGTCGCCTAGCATCGCGCGACCCTTCTCGGTAAGTGAGGGGATAGCGCGGGTCCGCTCCGCCGGTGGACCTAGCGCAGGGGTCTGGCCGCTCGCCGCAGCCCCCGACCCGTTGTGTCGGCGTTTCCCGGAGAGGGCATATAGTCGGAAGGCGCTTTCTGGGCAACCTCAAGTCACCGTTTTCATGAGCAAGACGCAAGGAGTCGAAAGAATTTTTCGCTAGGACTAGTTAAACTGAGGATTTCGAGTATATAGATTATACTACTTATTTTACAGGGGAATTATTAAGTTCTCTATGATATAATTTGAATGCTCCAATTCCTTATTTCTTCCTTATGTTCCTGAGATTCCATTGTGTCTAGTTAAATTTATTCAGGCGTGCCGAGTTATGCGCTCGGTAACCGCGTTAGGTCTTAGTTTGAGCCTGCTAACGTCATGCGGCTCGTGACGTCCCCTGAGTGGACTCAGTCACCGCTGGACTACTCTTAGATTTGCTGGTAATACTGCGTTGCTAGATACGCTTCCCGATCTCTAAATCCATCGATCAGGATTTCTTACCAATCGCCTATTACCGATCCTTTTAAATCAATTATATAAATAACACTTTTATACTTACTCGATGAGACGTTAAACTAGGTTGTTTACTATCGGCAAGTTTGCTCAGACTTCCCGCGCGTGATCAGGCCGAATCTGGTTAGCAGCTATTGATGGCGGACTGGGTCTTAGTAGGTCAGCGGCCTCCCTTTGCGACTCTATAGGCGTCATCCGTCCTAAGTCTATCCTCCTCTGGTTATCTTGCAGTCGTTATCCGAGGGTAACCGCCGAAATAGGGAAGCCTACTTTGCTCCGAGCTATAGGATCAGGACTATGTGTCTCCCTTCATTGACTAGGAGTGAATGAATCACTTTTCAACTTAGTCCCGCCTAGTAGTTAAATGCAGGCAGTATAGAGGGAGTAGGCCCGTATTATGGTGGTTTCAAGCGCGCGTGCGAGTCTCGTTTACCTTACTGTGGTCATGGTATGCGGTCAGGTGAGTAGGCATTGCGGTGTCGGGTAACTTTACGATATAGTTTTATCTGTTTCTTCCCACCTCTTCTTCTCGATAGACACCGCGTGCGAGCGACGCTGCTGCTCAAGCAGTATACGATACGGAGTTTGTACGACCTCTCTTGCCGAGCAACCAGGCAGAGGCCTCCCCCCCTTTTGATCACCGAGTATCGCTACTGCCTCTATCTGCTGTATCGTGTGTTATAGGAGTGTTGTTACATTTCGTTAATGCTATATACCCGCCCCCCCCCTGATGGGGAATTTCTATGGAACCACCATATGGGGCACACTATCTTGCTATGCATGCGATTGAATACCGTTGAGACTGCCTCCTAAGAATTAAGGTAGGATGCTAGTATTGACGATCATCAGTGACCTACATTTTGATTCGGATTGCCATGCATATGATATCGGGCGTGATCATAGAGGAGGTTTGTCACGGGATTTACTATATTACTGTATATATGATAATCGTGGTCTAAAGAGGGTCTGGCTTGAGGGCACACCGCAGGGTGGGTTTGAGCGAAGGCAGACAAGAGAAGGTTCGCCTCGGGCGAGAGTGGACCTGGCCTGGTAGCGGTTTCGCGAGATTACTTAACGACTTACGGATCTGGGTATTTGATCTTGACAGATTATGCGCATTTGGACCTCACTACGCCCCCTAACTCTACGCGGGCTAGCTTCATGGGCGTCCTTATCCCGACGTCCTACGGATATCAGCGCAGCTCTTTCCGTGCGTCACGCGACACTGGAGCTCGCGCGCCGCCGCATTGGCATCGGAACGCACATCAGGCCTACGAGTCTGCTTCACCTCGGACGCGTTCACGCCTTGCCGCGTGTCAGGGCCCGATGGCCGACCACCTGCGAGCGCTGGTTATAGGTCGCGGGTGACTGACCCTCTCTGTTCCTGTCTCCCGGTTACCGGCTGGCTGCGAGTGTTGCTCTTCGACCGGCACGGGCATGACCAGGCAGTGTGTCCGGCACCCACAATGGGATCAGCGCGTCGTTGGGGCTGTCGGATGCCACTGCCAGGAAGTTAATCCTATTCGAATTAGCCGTCGTCTCCCCTCCGGTCCCAGGCGTTTGGAGTTGATCCTTGCCTTTGAACACTAGACACGGCCATACCTTCTCAACCCCTTCCCAAGCTCGCCAGACTACACGCCTGGTCGCTCTCTCAGGGGACCGCAGGGCCGGGATCCTCGCGTTTAGGCATCTCATGCTCATTCGCTGTACTGGAGACTTCCCGTCTCACTCTCTTCTACAACGCCCTCTGCTGCAAGAGGCGGCTGCCAGAAGGATGTCTTCGCAGGACCCTCAGCCCTCTCCGCCTCTCCTATTACCGGCTTCTGCCAGTTCAGTCCACTATGATCGCCTCTGATTCCGTTCGCTACCTATCCTATGCGTAGTGTCCTTGCTTGCGAGTACTTTGGATGAGTACTCACGTTGCTTTCTCCCTCTTTTCCCCTCCTTTCATTACCTGGTTGTCCGCAACGCTGTGGAGTCCAGGAGCCAGACGCCACCGTCGACGACGACTCCTACTACACCGGAGGGTGCCTACTACTACGTGTGCCCGCTGACGACGACCAGGAGTAGTTTAGGAGGATCCCAGAGGAGGCTGCGCCTCTTTCGATCTGTATCCCAGTTTTGTGCTAGCCTTCTTAAGGCAAACTTGTTTAACTTATGTCTGTACTCAGATATTGTTGCTTCCGCTGACTCGTCTATGATCGAGCTCTTTGTATTCGAGCCCTCGAGGCCCCTGGCTTGTAATATGATGCTTGTATGACTTATTTTATTTGTAGAGTTGTGTTGTGATATCTTCCTGTGAGTCCCTGATCTTGATCGTACACGTTTGCGTGTATGATTAGTGTACGATTAAATCGGGGGCGTCACAAGTTGGTATCAGAGCCGACTGCCTGTAGGAATCCCCTTTCCAACTCCTTGGCCGAAGTTGAGTCTAGTCGATGAAAACTGTTTTTCTAACATGGCTGTGTGCCTTACGGGCCCACGTCGCCATCGGGTGGTACTAGGATCTTTTACTCCTCGACCTTTACTCTGGGACTCTGAACTCTCTTCTACTCGGGTTAAACGAATTTACTAACTCTGACACTAGGATCCCGTTACGACATTCACCCCAAAGTTGGATAAGCCCTAGTTATTCTTTAGAATTGTATTTGAACATTATCCACATTGTCATTTGACTCCTGTGAAAACATCTGTGTTTTCAGATGGAACCCATGAGGCAGGTCGTGCGCCACACGACGGCCATTGGTGCCTCAGGATCACCTGCTGTGTTGGTTGAGATGATGACCTATCTGGGTTATCGCTGGCACCCTGAGTACACCGTCTATGAGGAGTATCAGGACTTCAACCAGGAGCAGTACCGTGCCATCGTCCACCTCTACTCTCGGGAGTATGACTCCACTACCGTGCTGCACACTGCTCATGGTGTTGGAGTGACTATCGATATGGCGGTCCACGATGCTGCTTATGCTGCTCTGACACGTCTCCGTGGAGAGTATCAGGAGTTGGACACCTCCCCCTTCAGGCACATTGCTATCGCATCCGATGTTGGTGCGGAGGGTTACTACACTGCTGCCTACTCCACTGTCACCCGAGAGCCATTCTACCATCAGAACCTGGTTCTGCATGCTGATGGGCTGGATAGAGCTAACCGAGCTCTTCGCCACGAGTTGTACACCACCCGTCAGCACCTGTATCGTGCTCTGACGCTGTTGCACCCCTTTGTCCGCTCTGGTGATCTGTTGCGTTCTGCGATCTACCCTGCCCGGACCGTGATGCCCTAGGGCGTCGGCTGGCCAGATGTGGGGGCTACTCTCCTGCATTGGGCCCTCTCCTGCCACCTGCGCATCGGGTTCCGCACCAGAGTATCCGCGGACCCCAGGCTACTCGCGTGGAGGTCTTCCCTTCGCGTCACTACCAGCTGTCGGGCTACACCTACCTCCGCAGTACCGCATGGGACTGACGTAGACTTGCTTATTAGTGTTAGATGCATTCGCCGCGAGCCTGTGTGCCGCCTATGATGTCTTAGCCTATGTACCGAACTCCATGTAACGAACTCTATGCTGATCTCTTTTGTAAGATATGCCGACTACTATGTAGTATCTATCATGCTACGTTCGTTGTGCATGTTTCATCATGAATGATTCTTGTTTTTACAATTCCTCAATGCTGAACTACCCCTGTTAAATATTAGCAGGATGGTTAGACCAGGTGGTCGTGGTCGTGGTGGCAACGCCCCACCACCACCTGAGTACATGGCTGGGATGATGCAACAGTTTGAGCTAAATCATCAGTTCATGGAGAATATTATGGCTCAGTTTCCTCGCCCCAATATGAACCAGCAGCCAACCCCAGTAACTCTGCAGTATTTCATGCGCCTGAACCCAACTGTGTACCGTAGCTCAACTCAGCCTCTGGATGCTGATGACTGGCTCCGAGACATCACCTATGAGATGGAGTCTGCTGATGTAGCCCCTGCCAGCTATGTCACCTTTGCTTCCTTCTTCCTGAAGGGACCCGCAGCTCAATGGTGGGACAGCCACAGGCATACTCTGCCAGCTGGAACAATCATCACCTGGCCAGACTTCCAAGCTGCCTTCCGTGCTCGCTTCATTCCTCAGGGAGTTATGGACCGGAAGAAGCGTGAGTTCCGCAACCTCACCCAAGGCAACAAAACTGTGGAAGCTTATCAGCGGGAGTTTCTGGACTTGTCCCGCTATGCTGAAGAGGACATTCCAACTGATGCACGCAGACAGGAGAAGTTCTGGGATGGCCTTCAAGCTGACATCAAACTCGCACTTCTAGTGCATGACTTTGCTGATTTCACCACTCTGGTGAACAAAGCCATCAATGTCGAAACTGGTCTGCAGGAATACCAAAGCTCTCACAAGCGCAGCCGTGACACGGGCTCATCTTCGGGCCCGTCCTCGCAGAAGCGCAAGATATGGATTCCCAACAGCATGTACAGCCAAGTGCACCTGCCCCAAGGCAGTCCTATGCTGCCCCTCGTCTGCCTACAGCTCCAACTAGGCAGCCAAGGCTTCCAGCTCCACCACCCCAAGCTCCTGTTCCTACTCCCGAGAATGGTTTGTGCTTTAGGTGTGGACAACCAGGGCACCGTGCTAGGGAATGCAACCAGAAACAGAATCAACTGGCCCTTCCAGCAACTGGCCGTGGAAGCAACCAGCCTCGCAACAACAGTGCCAAGTCTTATGGTCGTGTTCATGCCAACCATGTTGATCTCAATGAAGTTCTAGACCAGCCTGCTACCGTGATGGGTACACTCCTCGTAAATTCAGTACCAGCATCTGTTTTATTTGATACAGGAGCATCACATTCTTTCATATCAGCTGAGTTTGCATTCATGCATGGCATCAAATACGAAGAGATGAACACTGCGATTGTGGTACAAACCCCTGCGGGCCAGTGTCAAACCTCTATGGTTAGTCACAACGTTCCCGTTGAAATTGAAGGACTGGAATTCCTTCCCTCCCCCATCGTACTAAAGTCCTGTAGCATCGACCTCATTCTGGGAATGGATTGGTTGAAAGCGCATACTGCTTCTATAGTTTGCGCCACTAAGGTCGTCCATCTGCTACACCCTTCTGACGAAATAATAGCTTACCAAGCTCATCTAGTTCAGAATGCCGAGGCACGACTTTATGCCTTGAACGCGTTGAACGCTCCACCACTCGAGGGCATTGAAAACATTCCCGTCTTTCGTGAATTCCAAGACGTCTTCCCAGCAGAACTTCCAGGGATTCCTCCTGCTAGAGCTGTCAAATTCATCATCGACTTGAAACCCGGCACTACCCCTATAGCTAAACGACCCTACAAGATGCCGCCGCATGAACTCATTGAGCTTAAGGAGGAAATCGACAAATCTCTTACCAAAGGTTTCATTCGCCCAAGTTGCTC
This sequence comes from Triticum urartu, assembly GCF_003073215.2. Taxonomy (NCBI): domain Eukaryota; kingdom Viridiplantae; phylum Streptophyta; class Magnoliopsida; order Poales; family Poaceae; genus Triticum; species Triticum urartu. The sequence goes on along the minus strand of NC_053025.1, from coordinate 179,734,215 downwards.
TCCTTGGGGAGCACCTTCTCTCTTTGTTAGGAAGAAGGATGGGACAAACCGATTGGTCCAAGACTACCGTCCTATAAACCAAGCTACCATTCAGAATAAATACCCTCTTCCTCGGATCAATGATCTTTATGATCAACTGGCTGGCTCATCAGTGTTCTCCAAACTAGACTTGAGGTTGGGTTACCACCAGATCCGTGTTCGTGAAGAGGAAAACCGCCTTCGTGACTCGGTATGGATCATACGAGTACACCGTCATGTCATTCGGCTTAACGAATGCTCCAGCCACCTTCTCTTGTCTGATGAACTATATATTCATGGATTACCTCGACAAGTTCGTCGTGGTTTATTTGGAAGATATCCTCGTATTTTCCAAGAACAAGGAGGAACATGCTGAACATCTTCGTCTTGTGCTGGAAAAGCTTCGGGAGCATCAGCTGTATGCTAAGTATTCCAAGTGTGAATTCTGGCTCCCCGAAGTAACCTATCTTGGGCATGTCATCTCCAAAGATGGTATTGCCGTCAACCCTGAACGAGTTCAGGCTATACTCGATTGGACTCCTCTGAAGAATGTGAAGCAAGTCCGAAGTTTTCTCGGTCTCGCCAGCTATTGCCGTCGATTCGTCGAGAACTTCTCCAAGATTGCCAGGCCTCTAACTAATTTGTTGCATAAGGGTGTCAAGTTCGACTGGACAGACAAGTGTCAGGAAAGTTTCCAGGCGCTCAAAGACAAGTTGACTTCTGCCCCCGTACTTGCTCCACCTGATACTAAGAAGGACTTCGTCATTTACTGCGACGCTTCCCGTCAAGGATTAGGCTGTGTCCTAATGCAAGAGCGCAGAGTGATTGCTTATGCCTCTCGTCAACTGTGCCCTCACGAAGAAAACTACCCAGTTCACGACCTCGAGCTTGCTGCTGTCATTCATGCACTGAAGCAGTGGCGACATTACCTTCTCGGTAATCGTTGCGAGATCTTTACCGACCATCAAAGTCTGAAGTATCTGTTTACTCAGCCAGATCTGAACCTCCGTCAGCAGAGATGGATGGAGACTGTTGCAGACTTTGACGTGGGTATATCTTATACCCCCGGCAAGGCTAATGTAATGGCCGATGCCTTGAGCCGCAAGTCTTACTGCAACCACCTCCAGGTTCATAAAGTTCAGCCCTCGCTTGTCGAAGAATTTAGAAAGCTGAACCTCCATATTGTTCCTCCTGGAGCACTCGCTCCCCCTCCCCCGGAGTTCCGCAAGATGAATCTTCTTGTTGTTACTAAGGGTTCTCTAAATACCCTGGCTGTCGTACCAGATCTCGTAGCTGGTATAAAGACTATACAAGGTTACGACTCTGAAGTCCATAAGATTAAACGCCATCTAGCAGAAGGAAAGCCCTCATTCTTCTCTATCGCCGACGATGGCGCCTTGTATTTCAAAGGCCGCCTAGTGGTACCATGTTCGAAGAAAAACCTGGATAAGACTAAAAGGGTTATGCAAGAAGCCCATGATACGCCTCTGTCCATCCATCCTGGTAGTACAAAGATGTACCAGGATATTCGTCAAAGATTGTGGTGGTCTAATATGAAGCAGGACATTGCTCGTTATGTTGCTGAGTGTGACGTTTGTCGCCGAATCAAAGCAGAGCATCAAAGGCCTGCCGGAACTCTGCAACCTATCTCTATTCCTGAATGGAAATGGGACCATGTTGAAATGGACTTCGTCACTGGATTTCCCAAATCGCAGAAAGGTAATGATGCTATTCTTGTCGTCATTGACCGACTTTCCAAAGTTGCCCATTTTCTGGCGGTCAAAGAGACAATCACTGCTAGTCAGCTTGCTACTCTCTACATGGCCAGAATTGTTTCACTTCACGGTATCCCACTGGTTATCAGTTCAGACCGTGGCAGTTTATTCACTTCAAGATTCTGGGCAAGTTTCCAAGAAGCTATGGGGACTCACTTATCTTTCAGTACTGCGTTTCATCCGCAGTCACAAGGGCAAGTTGAACGTGTCAACCAAGTTCTCGAAGACATGCTTCGAGCTTGTGTAATCTCATTCGGCAAGAAATGGGAGGAATCTCTTCCATATGCCGAGTTCTCTTATAATAATAGCTATCAAGCTAGTCTGAAGATGTCCCCCTTCGAAGTGCTATATGGACGAAAGTGTCGAACCCCTCTGAACTGGTCAGAAACTGGGGAACGTCCACTCTTCGGTCCGGATATTATCCAACAGGCCGAAGAACAAGTTTGCATTATTCGCGAGAATCTCAAGACTGCTCAGTCACGTCAGAAAAGTCAGTATGACCGTCATCACCAAGACATGGTCTATCAACCTGGCGAAAAGGCTTATCTTCGAGTTACACCAATGAAGGGTCCACACCGCTTCGGGATCAAAGGAAAGTTAGCTCCCCGCTATATTGGTCCCTTCACTATTCTCGAAAGGCGTGGAAAGGTGGCATATCAACTGGAGCTTCCGCCGAACCTTTCTCAGGTTCACGATGTGTTCCATGTGTCACAACTCCGCCGTTGCTTCAAGGATCCAATCCGAGCAGTGGATCATGAAGTGCTCGAATTGCAACAGGACCTCTCTTATAAAGAGCATCCGGTCCGCATTCTTGACCAAGCTGAACGCCGCACACGTCAGAAGGCGATCAAATTCCTCAAAGTCCAGTGGTCGAATCACTCTGAGGACGAAGCCACCTGGGAACGCGAGGATCGTCTTCGCGATGAATACCCTGCACTATTTCCTCCTACCTCCTAAATCTCGGGACGAGATTTCTTGTAGTGGAAGAGATTTGTAACGCCCGGATAATCAAGCTACAGTAACCTCTGCTAATGATGCCTCGTCACCACTCTTACTGTTGTAAACCTCGCGATGATTCAATCCCATTCGAATTCAAATTTCAAAATCAAAGCAAACAATAAAAGTTTTTTCAAAATTTAAAACAAAAGTGTTCGGGAGATGCCATATTTTACATAGGTCAATATGGTGTAATAAACACAATTTTATAAACTGCCTAAGTATTTTAAAATAAATAAAGACAGAAAAGGAAAATAAATAAAAGAAAGAATCTAACAAAACAAAAAAAAAGAAGAAAGAGGGAACCCCCTCCCCTCGTCCTACTGGCCTAGTTGGCCGGCCCATTCGGGCGCAGGCCCAACCGGCCTCCCCCCTCCCCTTATCCATTCCCCCCCCCAAACCCTAACCCACCGTCCACCACTCCCGTCCCCGATCCCCCCTCACTCCCCCTCGCCCCTGGATCTGGGCGGCGCCCATCCCGTCGCCTCGCACGACCCCCCCACTCCTCCCGCACGAACCCCCCCACTCCTCCCGATCGAGACCCCCACTCCCTCTCGTTCTCCAGCGACACCGAGCACCCTGCGCCCGATCCCTTGCCGCGCTGGAGCCCCACCTCGCCGGCGAGCCCGCGCCCGAGGACCGCGCCTCCGCCCTACAGCACCTCGCCGCCGTTCGCCAGACGCGACCCCGACGCCGCCCCGTCGCCCGTCGCCGGCGCTCCCTCGCCGGTCTGCCTCTTCTACGTCGACGCCGTCGCCTCCCCGTCTCGCTCCACCAAGCCTCCCCCGAGCCCGCATTCGCACATCTGCAGGGCCCGGTGAGCCCCTCAGATCCACCTCGCCCGCGTCTCCCCGCTGCTGCTACCTTCGTCCTGCGTGCTCGCCCCGCCGGCCGCGCGCAACGCTTGCGTGCGCCGCACTGCCCATGGCCATGCCCTCCCCGCTCTCCCCTGTTCCGTGCACGCACCAGCGCCGACCATCGCCGCGCCCAGCCCATGCCCACATCCGCGCACCGCCCCGATGCCGCACTGCTCCTGCTGCACTCGTCGCGCCGTCCCACCTCCGCCGCTCTGCCTAGTGCGTCGGTGCTCCGTTGCGCCGCGCCGTCCACCGCCCACGTCCACGGCACCGTCAACGCCCGCGCCGGCCGGCTGCGTCGGTTCTCGCTGCCGGCGCTCGCTCCTGCATCGGCGCCCATTCGGACTGGGGGCTAGCGCCCCTGCGGCCGCACGCCCGACCCGCTAGGCCCCCAGGGGCCTATGACAAAGGGGCCCCAACCCCAGAACGTTTTAATTAAAAAAAGAGAAGAAAAGAATTTTAAAATAATAATAATAATAATAATAATAATAATTAATTAAGGAATTAATTAAGTTAATTAATTATAATTAGATTAACCTAATCACTAATTAACCTAATTAACTGTTAGTTAATTAAAACAGAGTATGACGATCTGGACCCACACGTCAGTTGACTGCTGACGTCATGCTGACGTCATGCTGATGTCAGCGGACACTATTCTGGATAATGTTGATTAAATTAAATAAATAAATCCTAAAAATGATTTAAATCTTTTAAAATTAATATAAAATAAACCGTAACTCGGATGGAAAAACTTTGTACATGAAAGTTGCTCAGAACGACGAGACGAATCTGAATACGCAGCCCGTTTATCCGCCACGCATCCCTAGCATAGAGAACACGCAACTTTCCCCCTCTGTTTCATCTGTCCGAAAACGCGAAACACCGGGGATACTTTCCCGGATGTTTCCCCCCTTCACCGGTATCACCTCATACCGCGATAGGGCACCCCTAGCACCGTTACTTGTCATGTCATGCATCACTATGCATATGCTTGCTTAAATATTTATTGTTTCCCCCCCCCTCTTCTCTCGATAGACACCGAGACCGACGCCGCTGCTACCCAGTACGACTACGGAGTTGACGACCCCTCTCTCTTGCCAGAGCAACCAGGCAAGCCCCCCCCCCTTTTGATCACCAGATATCGCCTACTCTCCTCTATACTGCTTGCATTAGAGTAGAGTAGCATGTTACTGTTTTCGTTAATCCTATCCTGATGCATAGCCTATCCTTGCTACTGCTGTTGATACCTTTACCTGCAATCCTAATGCTTAGTATAGGATGCTAGTTGATCATCAGTGGCCCTACATTCTTGTCCGTCTGCCATGCTATACTATCGGGCCGTGATCACTCGGGAGGTGATCACGGGTATATACTATATACTTTATATATGATACATGTGGTGACTAAAGACGGGTCGGCTTGAGGAGCACCCGCGAGTGGAGTTTTGAGGCGGAGCGGCAGGGCAGGTTCCGACCACCTAGGAGAGAGGTGGGCCTGGCCCTGGTCAGCGTTCGCGGATACTTAACACGCTTAACGAGATCTGGGTATTTGATCTGAGTTTGGCCATTTGGTCTATACGCACTAACCATCTACGCGGGAGTAGTTATGGGTATCCCGACGTCGTGGTATCAGCCGAAGCCTTCGTGACGTCAGCGACTAAGTGGCGTGCACCGGATTGGACTGGAAGGCCACTAGGCTAGGTCTGCTTTCGGCCGCGTTCGCAACGTGCAGGTGTGCTAAGGGCGATGGGCCCAGACCCCTGGGCGCTTAGGTTTAGACCGGCGTGCTGACCTCTCTGTTGGTCTAGGTGGGGCTGCGACGTGTTGATCTTCCGAGGCCGGGCATGACCCAGGAAAGTGTGTCCGGCCAAATGGGATCGAGCGTGTTGGGGAATGTGGTGCACCCCTGCAGGGAAGTTAATCTATTCGAATAGCCGTGATCTTCGGTAACAGGACGATTTGGAGTTGTACCTTGACCTTATGACAACTAGAACCGGATACTTAATAAAACACCCCCTTCCAAGTGCCAGATACAACCGGTGGTCGCTCTCTCACAGCGCGACGAGGGGAGGATCATCGGTTAGGATTATGCTATGCGATGCTACTTGGAGGACTTCAGTCTACTCTCTTCTACACGCTGCAAGACGGAGGCTGCCAGAAGCGTAGTCTTCGAAAGGACTAGCTATCCCCCTCTTATTCCGGCATTCTGCAGTTCAGTCCACATATGATAGCCTTATTCCCGTTGATACCAATGCATACATATGTAGTGTAGTTCCTTGCTTGCGAGTACTTTGGATGAGTACTCACAGTTGCTTTCTCCCTCTTTTCCCCCTATCCCTTCTACCTGGTTGTCGCAACCAGATGTTGGAGCCCAGGAGCCAGACGCCACCGTCGACGACGACTCCTACTACACCGGAGGTGCCTACTACTACGTGATGCCCGCTGACGACGACCAGGAGTAGTTAGGAGGATCCCAGGCAGGAGGCCTGCGCCTCTTTCGATCTGTATCCCAGTTTGTGCTAGCCTTCTTAAGGCAAACTTGTCTAACTTATGTCTGTACTCAGATATTGTTGCTTCCGCTGACTCGTCTATGATCGAGCTCTTGTATTCGAGCCCTCGAGGCCCCTGGCTTGTAATATGATGCTTGTATGACTTATTTTATTTGTAGAGTTGTGTTGTGATATCTTCCCGTGAGTCCCTGATCTTGATCGTACACGTTTGCGTGTATGATTAGTGTATGATTAAATCGGGGGCGTCACAAGTTGGTATCAGAGCCGACTGCCTGTAGGAATCCCCTTTCCAACTCCTTGGCCGAAGTTGAGTCTAGTCGATGAAAACTGTTTTTCTAACATGGCTGTGTGCCTTACGGGCCCACGTCGCCATCGGGTGGTACTAGGATCTTTTACTCCTCGACCTTTACTCTGGGACTCTGAACTCTCTTCTACTCGGGTTAAACGAATTTACTAACTCTAACACTAGGAGAATGCTTGCTGAAACTGATCCCATGTGACATTAGCTATGGGAAAAGTGGTTGTGTAATTCTCCCACCGTGAGGCTGCAGGTCCATCCAGTTGGTGTGCGGCAAAGCGCACCTTCTCCGCATCTGTGTAACCTGCGGTGGTCAACTCCCTTCCAATCATGCGTAGCCAATCATCAGGAACAATGGGCTTGGTGCTACTGGAAAACACCAGCGAATTCAACCTTAGAAAACGGGCTAAGTTGTCCACTGGAGGTGGTGGTGGTGGGTTTTTGTTATTGTTGTTGTTGTTGCCTTGGTTCTGAACTAGTAGCTGCGTCAAGGCATTCTGTTGTTGGATCAACTGAGTGAGCTCCGGTGGGAAGACAAATCCGGGGTCACGTCTCGTAGGCATCTGATGGTTTAGAGGGGAGAAATTAGAATAGAATGAGGTCTAAAGAGAAAACACTACCCATATGCACATGAGACAAACACATTCATATCACACCACTCAATTCAAACAAGGGCATACAATCGATATAGCTACTGTTACAAAATCCTCAGACTACTACTATATACATGGGGGAATACTACTGATAATATGGGGGCCATCTAGAAATTTTGATCAGTGGAAGACTCCATGATATCCGCTCCATCTTCGTCTTCATAATCACCATCACTACTGCTGGGGTTGGAGACGGTGTCGTCGATGATGATGTAGTCCTTGGGATGGTCGTCATCTCCTCCTGGCGTGGGGTCTCCCATGAATACTCCTAGATTTAGCTTCCTCGTCAGGTCGTCATTCTTTTCTACTAGTATTGCGATTTCCTCCTCGTATCCATCACGTGTAGACTTGAGTTCCTCTTCAAGCTCCATGTTCCTAGTCATCAACTTCTTCAGATCTATCATGCTGGCGCACATTTGGTTCTCCTGGTGACGAATGTGCTGGTTTAACTCCTGGATGAATGCTGCAATGGATCTGTCCCTCCTGGTGCTGATCATCTCCCATTGCTCATCTCGGCGCCCACATATTTTGTAGATTGTGTCCTTAAGATCTATGTGATAAACTTTGCCGATGCGTCCCATGGTGATGTGGGCTGTCATGCTCTTTCCTAGACTCCAGGTTGGTGCATCGAAGGAAAACTCTATGGGCTCAGTAACTGGCGTGAATGTCCTTCCTGGAACATGAACTCGAATCATCCAATGCTCCTCTTCTGGTAAAGTGGCGGTGTAGGTCCTGGTGAAGCATGGTATTCCAATGTCCAGATACCTAGTGACTTCCTTCAAGTGTCATCCAAAAGGTGTGTCTTTGTCCGGTTGAGCAAACTTGTTCCTTGCGTCCGCCATCTATAGAGTGGAAAATGGAGAGGATCAGAAATGAGTAGAGAAGAGTGACCTATGGCTTATCTTAGTGGTCGCGTCCTACAATCAGCGTGTGCTCTGATACCATCTTGTAGCGATCCAACCTCAAACGGTCGAATTTCTACGCATAAGTGTCATCCCTGGATCGGTAATGCTGACATACAGTACTTGAAGGATTTATAACGGAGTTGCAATCACACACTTATTACATCGAATGTCTCAGAAGAGAGTACTTATTACAGTAATATGGCTGAAGGCCAACTAATAAGATAACAGCGGAAGGCTTGGAAGGTTAAGCGAGTCCATCAACTCCAACGGCATAGCTGAGTGCAAAACAACGACCTAGCGCACCTTACTATTCGTCTGAAAAGTCCGCAACATAATACGTTGCAGCCTGAAAACGGTTTAGCAAATGGAATATGCTGGCAAAATAACACTGTAGAGCAATGAACATGTAACATCTACAACAATATGCATATTTGGTTGGTGGAGGCTCTATGGTTATTTTGTTTTTTGCGAAAAGCCAATTTTCCCTACAACAAATGAATATATTTTATTTAACTATCATGGTAGTTGATAAACATTGAGAATGGTAAACCCCATCTCAATCCCAATTAAACTAATCATTAACCCAACAAGTTAATTAAAAAAGTGATGAGATCAATATAATAATTCAAGCACCAGATACTCAAGATGTCCATAACCGGGGACATGGATAATCATGATTAGTTTGTACACTCTGCAGAGGTTTGCAAACTTTTCCCCACAAGACTCGATCTCCTCCGTTGTATTTCACGCACTGCATGATGTTTGAGAAACGGATGACCGAGACACAGTCTTTCAGAAGAGGTCCCCTTAACCAATAGATAGGCCGGTACACCTACAGTCCCCTACATCTGCTAGCCCATCATGGAAAGAATTCCCACAACTTACTCAACTATGCCAGAGCCCATAATGGCTTGTGGCTGCACACGGAAGTTTCCAGCATGAATGATCTTATGATCCCTTTGAGCCTGGGTGGCGAACCATAGGATGATCACACGAATTCCCCGGGATCTCCTTGGACAGCACTAGATTGCCCCAGGTGCCCACAAACAATCCACCCAGATGTGTGTTGAAGTAGCCACCTTAAATAAACCTTAGTTCATAATAATACTCACAATTGTCATGTATCACTCAAACCAAACCGCATCTACGAGCATAGCATAGCAGTATAAGCATAACATAGAAGTAACTCCCAGGGTTTAAATAGGTGCTACCTCAACTACTACTTCCCAATACCCACAAGTTATCAAATCCTAACCATGAAGTGTTTGAGGATTGAAATTAATGCATAAAAACTGGGTAATGAAGATGTATGATCAAAGTGTCACTTGTCTTGCTGACGATCTGAAAACCCTAGTGACTCGTAGTAGCACGCTTCGCAGTCCGGAAACTCTATCACAAACAAACAATAGCATACATCATCACTCAAGCAAAAGATGCAAGGGTAAAACTAAGATAAGAAAGTCCAAATTTAAAGTTCAACTGAAGAGCTTCGATTTGCAAAAAGAAACACTCAAATCGGAGCTACGAAACTCCAACTACGCTCAAAAGAAGTTCGAATTCAAATCTGCTTGCAACCAAATTTTAAATTTTAAAATCATGTTCAAGTTGGTTAACTGGAATGAGGGGTTCGATAGGAAGATTTAGGCGTTGGTTTCACTGGATTTGGACGAGCGATTAAAAAGTTTCAAGCGTGCGAAGATCAGGGGCTAATCTGCGATAAAAATAATCGTGGATAGGTCCCTGGCTGAAAAATAAAATAAAATAAAAAGACTAATGTACGAATGTTCGCTAGCAGAGACGAACGAACAAACATGTTCGCTAACAGAAACGTTCGGGCGAACATCCGCTATTTAGCAAAACTGAAAAAAAATGATCTAAGTGATCCGAACGAAAACCGAAAAGAAAACCAGGCGGCGGCGGTTTTTACCGGTTCTCTAAGAAAAACCGGCAGCGGCGGCGACACGATCTGGCGGCGAGGCGATCCAGCGACGAGGCTCCGGCGGGGCTACGGTGCTACGGCGGTGAGGGTCGGCGGGGAGGCGGCGACGCGGGGCTGCTGCAGCGGCAGGCGGCGACGGCGGCAAGCGGCGGTGAGCGGCGTGACGGCGGCTGCTGCTGTGGCGGGCGGCGGCGGTGGTGATGGTGAGAGGCGGCAGGGGGGCCGGCTTATATAGCCTCGGGGGGGCTCCGACATGGAGGCGAAGTCGGGCGGCGGCAGCGGCGCGCCGGACTCCTAGGAGTCCATGCCGGCTACTACGACGGAGGCGGTTGGCAGCGCGGCCTGCGGGGCTGCTGGGCCGGCTGGGCGACGGCCCAGTCGGTCCGAACCTTTTTTTATAAATTCCACTAGAGAAAATCCTAAAAAAATAAAAAAATCTACAAATGCCAAAAACAATTTTCACCGTCTAAATAAAATATTTAGAACAAAGTGAACATTTTTCTGGCCTAAAAATGCAATTTTGAAAAATACATATTTTTTCTAATTCAAATAAAACCTCGAATAAAAATCTGAATAAAATATTTATTTGATTTTAAAATATTCCCTCCAATATTCCTCTTATTTTGGAGAAGCCATTTTATCTCCACTCTTTTTTTATATTGGAAATATTTCGGAGAGAAAAATTATTAAAATCAAAATGACCCTCTTTTCAAATTTGAGAAAATTCAAATATGAAAATAAACGAAACCTCCAACTCTCTCCTTGGGTCCTTGAGTTGCTTAAGATTTCTAGGGTCACCACCAAAATGCAAATAAAATATGATATGCATATGATGACCTAGGTACAACATCCAAATTGAAAATTGGGATGTTACAACGCCTGGCTTGCCAGGCACGCCCAGGTAGGTTGTGCCCACCTGGGGTACCTTCCGGACTCCATTTTTCTACAGCTTGCTTGTTTCCCAAGATAAAATATCTTTATATACCCCCCGAACCTGTTGACCACCGTAACGCGGAGAAATCTTCTGATTTATTTTCTTGTTGTTTTCTATTAGATCCCATCTACCATGGCCTCTTCAAGCTCCTCCATGGACAAGTTCTTCAAGAACGTCATCAACCCATATTTGCGGGAGGTGGTGCAGCACCCTCAAGTCATCCAAATGCATGAGGGGGTGCTTCACCTCCGTGATGTGACCAGTCCTAAGGGGACGGGGACCGTGGAGGCCAGGCTTGAAGCTATGGAACAAGATGTCTTCCGCTGCAAGGGAATAGTGGAGCATAGACTCAATGCCAATCACCTCATGATCGCGGACCTTTCCCATGATCTCAAGGTGGATGGCAAGCCCATGAAGGACATCGTCTTCACCCTCAACGAGCAAATCAACTTCCTCCAAAGCCAAATTTACGATCTCCAAAACCAAGTCTTTGAATATGAGGCAAGGTTTAAAGGTATGAGTTTGGCTGCCAGTTGCAGGACCCGTGAGACTCACTCTTCCTCTTATGATTGTGGACCTCTGCCATGGAAACCCGAGGACAAGATCCCTTCTTCATCCCCACCACCTTCTTCTTCATCACCAAAAGAGAATTGAGTATCGGGTATGGGCACTCACCTTGGCTTCCGCCAAGCTTCGAGGAGGTGCCCCAGTATCATATCATCCCCACTATCTTTTGCCTTTACTTATTTTAGTTCGATCCTTTCTTTTCGAGAGTTTGCTTAGTGATCTATCCTTGTAATTGTGTGCGAGATATATAATAAAGTTTAGTTTGAATTTTTGCTATCTTTACTTTCATGTTGCAATAAAAAGAAAGGAAATAAATGACAAAGATCATATGCTAATCTTATGGTAGGTGATGACACCACATAAGGAAAAGTATAAGTAGAAAATTTTATTAGAGATTGAAAAACATAGAATTAGTCAATGATGCAACTAATGAAAGAATTAATAAGGGAAGAGAGGATTCACATATAAATATACTATCCTAGCAATCTTTTGTGATTGTGAGCCCTAATCAAAATATTATATGCCAAAAAATTTGATGTTGGACAAGGAAGACAACCTAATGGTTCATGTTTTTTATATTCACATAGAAGTCATATTGTCATAGATCCTTTAACATGTGGTGCTTGCCCCCTACCTTTGCTAGCCAAAAATTCCGCACTAAGTAGAGATACTACTTGTGCATCCAAAAACCCTTAAACCCAAATCTTATTTTCAAGAGTCCACCATACCTACCTAGGGATTGAGCAAGATCCCTCAAGTTGTCATCGGTGCAAAAAGGCAATAAAAATTGCTTCTAAAAGTGTGAGATCATTTAGTGTAAGAGAAAATTGAGCATTGCACGGACTTGTGATGGTGAAGAATAAAAGCGACATACTGCATAATAAAGATTGCTATCACAAAGGGCAATGCAACGTGACGTTCTTTTGCATTAATGGGTTGAGCATACAAACAAATAAGCGCATGGCAACCTCTACTTCCCTCTGCGAAGGGCCTATCTTTTACTTTTATGTATTTACTTTTATGCAAAGAGTCAAAGTTTTCTCTCTATTCCTTTTTTATTTTCTCCTTTGGCAAGCATCATGTGGTGAGGAAAGATCTAGGCACTTATGTCTAGTTGAATATGGGTAGCATGAGTTATTATTGTTGACATCACCCTTGAGGTGAATACATTGGGAGGTGAAACTACAAGCCTCCTATCTTTCTATGTGTCCGGTTGAAACGTTTTGCTCATGTGTACGCGGTGAGTGTTAGCAATCATAGAAGACTATATGATGGTTGAGTATGTGGACTTGCCTAAAGGCTCCGATACGTGACCCTTCCTGAAAAGATGATCAATTGTAGTTGCAAAGTTGACCAAGAACATATTTTGTTGGTTTCTAATAGAGTGTTTGCTGTATACTTCAATAGTGTGATGAATTGTCACTTATTCATGATAAAAGTCTTATGTTTAAGTTTGTTGTTGTTATAACAATGAACATGATGCTTCTATGTCCATATTTTATTTTTATCGACACCTCTCTCTCTCTCTCTAAGCATGTGGACATGTTTTTTGATTTCGGTTTTCGCTTGAGGACAAGCGAGGTCTAAGCTTGGGGGAGTTGATACGTCCATTTTCCATTATGTTTTCATACTGTTATTTATGACTTTTTTATATATAATAATGCTTTTTGGAGTAATTCTAATGCCTTTTCTCTCATAATTTGCAAGGTACACACAAAGAAGGAGAATACAGGTAGTTGGAAATCTGGATCTGGAAAAGCTACGTCAGCCTACCTATTCTGCACAACTCCAAACAAGCTGAAACTTCACGGAGAATTTTTATGGAATATATGATGAATATTGGAGCAAATAACTACCAGAGGAGGCCCACCAGGTGGGCACAACCCACCTGGGCGCGCCAGGGAGCCCAAGCGCACCCTGGTGGGTTGTGCTCACCCAGGCCCATCTCTGGTGCCCATCTTCTGGTATATAAGTCATTTTTACCTAGGAAAAATAAGGAGAGGACTTTTGGGAAGGAGCAGCGCCGTCTCGAGGCAGAACTTGGACAGGAGCACTTTTGCCCTCCGGGGGAACTTCCCTCCCGGAGGGGGAAATCATCGTCATCATCATCAGCAACAACTCTTCCATATTGGGAAGGGAAATCTCCATCAACATCTTCAATAGCACCATCTCATCTCATACCCTACTTCATCTCTTGTGTTCAATCTTGTTACCGGAACTATAGATTGGTGCTTGTGGGTGACTAGTAGTGTTGATTACATCTTGTAGTTGATTACTATATGGTTTATTTGGTGGAAGATTATATGTTCTGATCCAATATGCTATTTAATACCCCTCTGATCTTGAGCATGATTATCATTTGTGAGTAGTTACTTTTGTTCTTGAGGTCACGGGAGAAATCATGTTGCAAGTAATCATGTTAAATTGATATGTGTTCGATATTTTGATAGTATGTATGTTGTGATTCCCTTAGTGGTGTCATGTGAACGTTGACTACATGACAATTCACCATATTTGGGCCTAAGGGAATGCATTGTGGAGTAGCAATTAGATGATGGGTTGTGAGAGTGACAGAGCTTAAACCCCAGTTTATGCGCTATTTTGTAAGGGACCGATTGGATCCAAAAGTTTAATGCTATGGTTAGAATTTATTCTTAATACTTTTCTCGTAGTTGCGGATGCTTGCGGGAGGGTTAATCATAAGTAGGAGGTTTGTTCAAGTAAGAACATCACCTAAGCACCGGTCCACCCACATATCAAATTATCAAAGTAGCGAACACGAATCAAACCAACATGGTGAAAGTGACTAAATGAAAATCCCGTGTACCCTCAAGAACGCTTTGCTTATCATAAGAAACTGGTTTGGCCTGTCCTTTGCCTCAAAAGGATTGGGCTACCTTGCTGCACCTTTGCTACTATTATCTTTACTTGCTCGTTACAAATTATCTTACTATCAAACTACTCTATTGCTTAAAATTTTGGCACTTGCAGACATTACCTTGCTGAAAACCACTTGTCATTTCCTTCTGCTCCTCATTGGGTTCGACACTCTTACTTATCAAAAAGATCTACAATTGACCCCATATACTTGTGGGTCATCATAGGAGAACCAAGCAACACTACGTAAACAGCGCCTACACACAAATAACAAATACTCGCAACCCGACGTGTTAAAGTGGTTGTCAATCCCTTTCGGGTAACGGTGCCACAATTGGCAAATGGACGAGATAAAATATGATAGATGGGATAAACAGATCTCGGGTAAATAAATTGTAGCAAGGTATTTTTGTATTTTTGGTTTAACAGATCTGAAAATAAAAGCAAATAAAAATAGATCGTGAAGGCAGATATAATAAGGAAGAGACCCGGGGCCGGAAATTTCACTAGTGGCTTCTCTATAGAAAAATAGCAAACGGTGGGTGAATTACTGTTGGGCAATTGATAGAACTTAAAATAATCATGACGATATCCAGGCAATGATCATTATATAGGCATCACGTCCAAGATTAGTAGACCCGACTCCTGCTTGCATCTACTACTATTACTCCACACATCGACCGCTATCCAGCGTGCATCTAGTGTATTAAGTTCATGGAGAAATGGAGTAATGCAATAAGAATGATGGCATGATGTAGACAAGATATATTTATGTAGAAAAATACCTCGTCATTTTATCCTTAGTAGCAACGATACATATGTGTCAGTTCCCCTTCTGTCACTGGGATCAAGCACCGTAAGATCGAACCCACTACAAATCACCTCTTCCCATTGCAAGATAAATAGATCAAGTTGGCCAAACAAAACCCAAATATCGGAGAAGAAATACAAGGCTATAAGTAATCATGCATATAATAGATCAAAGAAACTCAAATAACTTTCATGGATAAAAAGAGATAGATTTGATCATAAACTCAAAGTTCATCAGATCCCAACAAACACACCGCAAAAGAGTTACATCATATGGATATCCAAGAGACCATTGTATTGAGAATCAAACAAGATAGAGGAAGTCATCTAGCTATTAACTACAGTTCTGAAGGTCTACAAAGAACTACTCATGCATCATCGGAGAGGCACCAATGGAGGTGGTGAAGCCCTCCGTACGGTGTCCAGATTGGATCTGGTGGTTCTGGACTCTGCGGTGGCTGGAATTGATTTTCGTTGACTCCCCTAGGGTTTCTGGAATAATGGGGTCTTTATAGAGCAAAGAGGCGGTCTGGGAGGTACCCGAGGTGGGCACAACCCACCAGGGCGCCCCTTGGTGGGTTCTGCTCCCCTTAGAGCACCCCCAAGCGCTTCTTCGGCCCATTGGATGTCTTCTGGTCCAAAAAATCCACAAAAAGTTTCACTGCATTTGGACTCCATTTGGTATTGATTACTTGCGATGTAAAAAACATGCAAAAACAGCAACTAGAACTTGGCACTATGTCAATAGGTTAGTACCCAAAAAATGATATAAAATGATTATAAAACATCCAAGAATCATAATATAACAACATGGAACAATCAAAAATTATAGATACGTTGGAAACGTATCAAAGGCTTATGCTCGCCACAAGCTATAGCATGAATACAACAGTTCATTAATACATAGCAATCATCATACAGAAGAGCAGGATCCGACTACGGATGAAATCAAACGAAAAAGAAGAACGACATCCACCCTGCTAATCCCATGGTCCAGACCCAGAACCTATCCCTTGATCGAAGAAGAAGTAGAAGAACTCCAAACAAGCAAGCATCGCTCTCGGGTCAAAGTTCCGCATTACCTGTACCTGCAACTGTTGTTGTAGTATCTGTGAGCCGCGAGGACTTGACAGTCCCATTACCATGGGTATCAAGACTAGCAAAGCTTAATGGGTATGGAATTGGATAAGTGGTGAGGTAGCAGCAAGCGACTAAGCATTGTATGGTGGCTAACTTACGACTACAAGAGTAAGAAGAGAAACTACGCAAACGGTCACAAACTAGTAATGATCAAGAAGTGATCCTGAACTACTTATGTTCAAACATAACCCCACCATGTTCTCTTCTCATACTCACTCCAAAAGAGATGGTCACGGTTACGCACGCGGTTGGTGTATTTTAAATCGGGTTTAGTGTCAAGTTCTCTACAACCGGATATTAAAAATTCCCATCTGCCACATAACCATGGGCACGGCTCTCGAAAGTTTAAACCCTACATGGGTGTCCCAACTTAGCCCATGATAAGCTCTCACGATCCGAAGAGACAATCCTCCATCTCGGGACACCCCGAGTAACCTCGGAACCCTGGCGCGCAAGCTCTTTGAAGAAAGGAAAACTATCCCAAGGAGATTTCCCGGTGAGTTAGATCCGTGTCCAGAGCCGCGCGCTCTCTATATACGGACTCATCTGTTTATGCGAAGTGGACGATAGTCAAATACCATCGAGTTGCCCTGAGGCGGCACCGCCGACTGCTAGGTAGGTGGGCCAACACTCATGAGGAGCACTGGCCCGGGGGTTGATTAAGAGTCCTTGAGTGCTAGTCGGTCCCTATGCAAGTTTTAGTTGTTATTAGGCAAATAGTAAAAACCAATGTTGGATCTCCTCAGAAAAGTTTTACTTTAGACGAAGAAACAAGGGGGGCCCATAAACCCTGACTGCGTTAGGAATGCAAAATTCAAAGAACATAGTGTCGGTATGACGAAAACTAGGGCGGCAAGAGTGGAACAAAACACCAAGCAGAAGGCCAAACCTTCCCACCTTTATCAAGTATATAGATGCATTAATTAAATAAGAGATATTGTGATATCCCATGATATCCATGTCCCAACATGGAACAACCTGCAACTGCACCTGCAACTAGCAACATTGTAAGAGGGACTGAGCAAAGCGGTAAAATAGCCAAACAACGGTTTGCTGGGATGGTGGAAAGATTAGAGGCTTATCATGGCAATTTGGGAGGCTTGATAAACAAGTGGTAGGTAGCATGACATAGAGATAGCATCGAGACAACTAGCAAAGCAAAGATAGTAGTGGTATCCAGGATAATGATCATCTTGCTTGAAATCCTGCTAGGAAGAAGACCGAATCCATGAAGTAGACAAACCAACATAGTCAAACGGATCCTCACAATCGCAACGTAACCGGAACTATTGAGAAGAAGCACAACCAGAAAGAAGCAAACAACATGGTAAACAACCATCATATAAACATGGCATGATGCACAATCAAGTATGATGCATGTCCGGTTTAAAGATTCATGGCATGGCGAAATGCAACAAACAATACTACCAATTAAGTGGAGCTCAATATGCAACGAGTTGCATATTGACGAAACACCACATTCATTTATTTAGTTCTCTCCTGTTTAGGTACTCAACAATATTAAATGTTGGTTAACATGGCAAGAGGTGAAGTATAATTAAACTAACTATTTAGGCAAGTTTAAGGGCCTATTCGGTAGCCCTCTAGCTTCCAATTCCTCCGACTCCACGTCTGGAGTTGTGCCAGACGATTTAAATCCTAGAGTTTTGTGAGAGAAGCTGGAGTTTTCCTAGTGCAAATTATGTGGAGTTGAGGAGCGAGGAAAACGGAGCTTCTCCGAAAGTAAGAAGCGAGAGTTCCTTGAAATTACACATTCCTGCCACCGCCAAGTATACTGGTTCGAGCGAACCCCCTCGTCCCACCAACGAGCGATAGGCATTCACGTTCCTCACGCCATGATCCCCATTCCTTTTGCCAGCACCGCCGCGTGGATCCTGCGTCACGTGCCGCCGGACTGTGTGACGAGCTGGTCCCCGTCTTCTCCGCCCTCTGCCGCACCACGGCTCCTCCTCCGAGCCCCTGTTCGTGCCTCCACATCCTTAGGTGCGACCTGGAGATCAGGACGAGCTACGGTGACCAGAACCTCCTTTTCCTAGAGCAAGCTATGGCGACCAGGAACCTCCGCTTCCCAGAACCCTCATTCCCTACCACCTCCTCGAGCACGATCTCGTTGATTGCCTAGCATCTCCCCGAACAGGAGAAGAAAGGGGGGGAATGTGCCAGGCACTAAATGGGCTCCTATCCTAATGGACTATCGGACTATAAATGGGCTTTCAGCCTTCTCTAACAACTGGAAGCAGAAGCTGTCGAGGCGAACGATCAGCCAACTCCAGGATTTTTTAGGAGAAGCTAGCTGTGGTTTTTGGTTGAGGAGTTTGGGGCCGTGGAGAGCTACCGAACACGCCCTAAATGAGGCCGCAAACATCAAACAACAATTCCGATGAATCCCCACATGTCATTTAGCAGTTTAATGCAAACAACAATTTTAAACATTTTAAATGTTGTTATCATGATGCGGATGACATATACAAGTTTTATGTATTTTTAAGAAATAGTTGACATGAGCATGTTATAAAGCATTTTGTCACCATGGAGGACCGAAAGGGGTGTCACGGTAACGACGGAAATGGTGCCACGGCAACATTCCAGTTCCGACAGCTCGTCGAGATGTCGATGCAAAAGAAAGTGTGGATGTATGGAACATGCAAAAGATGGTGGGGTGATCCCGGTTACCGGGTTCCCACGGGTCAACGACATGGCAAACGTGGAGGAACGTGCAATGACAACTCGGACATGGTGCAAACACGGGCATCTCATACAACACATATGCATTCATTCACGGGCGTCGTCTCGGGGTTATACCTTTGAAGCGTGCATTTTCGGAGCGGATCGGGTTCGAGGCAGTGTAGGGGAAGTAGACATTCTCGGGACGGTCATAGTGGAAGTAGTGGTACATGGTGACAGTAGTTGTACACGGGTCGTATAGGAACTTGACGAAACCCAAGGCAACGGTTGTGGTGCATGTCATCAGTAGTCAAACTTTGTGATCCGGAGAGGCTACTTGCCGGATCCACAACACTGTAGCCGTTCGTGGTAGAGGAACTTGATGTTCACTGGACTCCCAAAGACGTCGTGGTACTTGGCGCTATTCCCTGCTCGGTGGTCGTACACGAGTACAGGAGGCCGGGGTTGTGTCTTGGGGTCTTAGCGGCAGGTGTTGGGAAACGTAGCATGCAATTTCAAAAAAAATCCTACGCTCATGCAAGATCTATCTAGGAGATGCATAGCATTGACAGGGGGAGAGTGTGTCTACGTACCCTCGTAGACCGAAGGCGGAAGTGTTTGACAACACGGTTGATGTCGTCGAACTTCTTCTAGCTTCGACCGATCAAGTACCGAACGTACGGCACCTCCGAGTTCTGCACACGTTCAGCTCAGTAGCGTCCCTCGTCTTCTTGATCCAGCAAGGTGTCGAGGTAGTAGATGAGTTCCGTCAGCACAACATCGTGGTGACGGTGATGGTGAAGTGATCCTTGCAGAGCTTCACCTAAGAACCGCGAGAATATGATCGAAGTTGTAAATTGTGGAGGGAGGCGCCGCACATGGCTAGGCAATTGTCTGGTGTGTGCTAGACGCCCCCTCCTCATATATATAGGTGGGAGGGAGGGGGAAGCAGCCATAGGAGGCACCCAAGTAGGAGAAATCCTACTTGGAGTCCCTCCTAAGCCGCGCGCCCCCTGCCATATATAACTGAGGGGGAAGGAAAGAGGGGGGAGAGGGAAGGAAGTAGGAATCCTAATCCACACTTTCCTTGCCCTCCCCTCTTTCCTTCTCCTCCTCATAGGGATAGCATCTATAGGGGAGCACCAGGGCTGGTGTGTTCCCTCACTTGGCCCATAAGGCCCATATCTTTGCCGGGGGTGCCCGAAACTCCTTTCTGGTGACCCGATAAGTACCTGGTACCCTCCAGAACACTTCCGGTGTCCGAATACCATCGTCCTATATATCAATATTTAGCTCTCCACCATTTCGAGACTCCTCGTCATGTCTGTGATCTCATCCGGGACTACAAACAACATTCGGTCACCAAATCACACAACTCATATAATACTATATCGTAAACGAACATTAAGCGTGCGGACCCTACGGGTTCGAGAAGTATGTAGACATGACCGAGACACCTCTCTGGTCAATAACCAATAGCGGAACCTGGATGCCATATTGGCTCCTACATATTCTACGAAGATCTTTATCGGTCGAACCGTTATGACAACATACGTAATTCCCTTTGTCCATCGGTATGTTACTTGCCCGAGATTCGATCGTCGGTATCTTCATACCTAGTTCAATCTTGTTACCGGCAAGTCTCTTTACTCGTTCTATAATACATCACCTTGTGACTACCTCCTTAGTCATTTTCTTGCAAGCTTATGATGTGTATTATCGAGAGGGCCGAGAGATACCTCTCCGATACTCGGAGTGACAAATCCTAATCTCGATCTATGTCAACCCAACAAACACCTTCGGAGATACCTGTAGAGCATCTTTATAATCACCTAGTTACATTGTGACGCTTGATAGCACACAAGGTATTCCTCCGGTATCGAGGAGTTGCATAATCTCATAGTCAAGGGAATATGTATTTGACATGAAGAAAGCAATAGCAATAAAACTGGACGATCAATATGCTAAGCTAACGGATGGGTCTTGTCCATCACATCATTCTCCTAATGATGTGATCCCATTCATCAAATGACAACACATGTTTATGGTTAGGAAACTTAACCATCTTTGATTAACGAGCTAGTCTAGTAGAGGCTTACTAGGGACACAGTGTTTTGTCTATGTATCCACACATGTATCAAGTTTCCGGTTAATACAATTCCAGCATGAAGAATAAACATTTACCATGATATAAGGAAATATAAAATAACAACTTTATTATTGCCTCTAGGGCATATTTCCTTCAGTCTCCCACTTGCACTAGAGTCAATAATCTAGTTCACATCGTCATGTGATTAACACCCATAGTTCACATCGCCATGTGACCAATACCCAAAAGATTTTACTAGAGTCAATAATCTAGTTCACATCGCTATGTGATTAACACCCAAATAGCACTAAGGTGTGATCATGTTTTGTTTGTGAGAGAGGTTTAGTCAACGGGTCTGCCACATTCAGATCGTATGTATATCACAAATTTCTATGTCTACAATGCTCTGCATGGAGCTACTCTAGATAATTGCTCCCACTTTCAATATGTATTCAGATTGAGACTCAGAGTCATCTGGATCAGTGTAACAGCTTGTATCGACATAACTCTTTATGATGAACTTTTTATCACCTCCAAAATCGAGAAATGTTTCCTTAGTCCTCTAAGGATAATTTTGACCGCTGTCCAGTGATCTACTCCTGGATTACTATTGTACCCCCTTGCCAAACTCATGGCAAGGCACACAATAGGTCTGGTACATAGCATGGCATACTTTATAGAACCTATATGGTTGAGGCATAGGGAATGACTTTCATTCTCTCTCTATCTTCTGCCGTGGTCGGGCTTTGAGTCTTACTCAACTTCACACCTTACAATACAGGCTAGAACTCCTTCTTTGACTGATCCATTTTGAACTCCTTCAAAATCTTGTCAAGGTATGTGCATTGTGAAAATCCTATTAAGCGTCTTGATCTATCTCTATAGATCTTGATGACCAATACATAAGCAGCTTCACCGAGGTCTTTCATTGAAAAACTTTTATCTAAGTATCCTTTTATGCTATCCAAACGTTATATATCATTTCCAATCAACAATATGTCATCCACATATAATATTAGAAATGCTACAGAGCTCCCACTCATTTTCTTGTAAATATAGACGTCTCTGAAAGTCTGTATAAAACCATATGTTTTGATCACCTCATCAAAGCGTACATTCCAACTCCGAGATGCTTGCACCAGTCCAAAGATGGATCGCTGGAGCTTGCATACTTTGTTAGCACCTTTAGGATCGAAAAAACCTTCTAGTTGCATCATATACAACTCTTCTTTAAGAAATCCATTAGGGAATGCAGTTTTGACGTCCATTTGCCAAATTTCATAATTATAAAATGCGGCAATTGCTAAAATGATTCGGACAAACTTAAGCATCACTACAAGTGAGAAGGTCTCATCATACTCAACCCCTTGAAATTGTTGAAAACCTTTCACGACAAGTCGAGCTTTATAGATGGTGATATTACCATCAACGTCTGTCTTCTTCTTGAAGATCCATTTATTCTCAATGGCTTGCCGATCATCGGGTAAGTCCACCAAAGTCCACACTTTGTTCTCATACATGGATCCTATCTCGGATTTCATGGCCTCAAGCCATTTATCGGAATCTGGGCTCATCATAGCTTCTTCATAGTTCGTAGGTTTGCCATGGTCTAATAACATGACTTCCAAGATAGGATTACCGTACCACTTTGGTGCGGAACTTGCTTTGTTCGACCTACGAGGTCCAGTATTAACTTGATCCAAAGTTTCATGATGATCATCATTAGCTTCCTCTCTAGTGGTGTAGGCATCACGAGAACGGATTTCTCTTATGTGCTGCTTTCCAAATTGAGAGAAGGTACAATTACCTCATTAAGTTCTACTTTCCTCCCACTCACTTCTTTCGACAGAAACTCCTTCTCTAGAAATGTTCCATTCTTGGCAACAAAGATCTTGCCTTCAGATCTATGGTAGAAGGTGTACCCAATTGTTTCCTTAGGGTATCCTATGAAGATGCACTTCTCTGATTTGGGTTCGAGCTTATCAGGTTGAAGCCTTTTGACATAAGTATCGCATCCCCAGTCTTTTAAGAAATGACAGCTTAGGTTTCTTGCCAAACCATAGTTCATACGGTGTCGTCTCAACGGATTTAAACGGTGCCCTATTTAGTGTGAATGCAGTTGTCGCTAATGCATAACCCCAGAACAATAGTGGTAAATCGGTAAGAACATCATAGATCGCACCATATCTAATAAAGTACGGTTACTATGTCCGGACACACCATTACGCTATGGTGTTCCAGGTGGCGTGAGTTGTGAAACTATTCCACAATGTTTTAAATGAAGGCCAAACTCGTAACTCAAATATTCGCCTCTGTGATCAGATAGTAGAAACTTTATTTTCTTGTTACGATGATTCTCCACTTCACTCTGAAATTCTTTGAATTTTTCAAATGTTTCAGACTTGTGTTTCATTAAGTAGAGATATCCATATCTGCTCAAATCATCTGTGAAGGTCAGAAAATAACGATACCCGCCGCGTGGCTTAACAGTCATTGGACCGATCGGTATGTATTATTTCCAATAAGTCATTGGCTCGCTCCATTGTTTCGGAGAACGGAGTTTTAGTCATCTTGCCCATGAGGCATGGTTCGCAAGTATCAAATGATTCATAATCAAGTGATTCCAAAGTCCATCCGCATGGAGTTTCTTCATGCGCTTTACACCAATATGACCTAAATGGCAATGCCACGAGTATGTTGCACTATCATTGTAAACTTTGGATCTTTTGGCATCAATATTATGAATATGTGTATTACTACGATCGAGATTCAATAAACCATTTACATTGGGTGTATGACCATAGAAGGTTTTATTCATGTAAACAGAACAACAATTATTCTCTGATTTAAATGAATAACCGCATTGCAATAAACATGATCCAATGATATTCATGCTCAACGCAAACACCAAATAACATTTATTTAGTTTCAACACTGATCCTGAAGCTAAACAGAGTATGCGATGGTGATCTTATGAACCTTGGAATCTCTTTCAACACACATCGTCACTTCGCCCTCAACTAGTGTATGTTCATTTTGTAACACCTGTTTCAAGTTACTAATCTTAGCAACTAAACCGGTATCAAATACCTAGGGGTTACTATGAACACTAGTAAAATACACATCAATAACATGTATATCAAATATACCTTTGTTCACTTTGCCATCCTTCTTATCTGCCAAGTATTTGGGTCACTTCCGCTTCTATTGACCATTCCCTTTGCAATAGAAGCATTCAGTTTCAGGCCTGGGTCCAGCTTTGGGCTTCTTCATGGGAGCGGCAACTTGCTTGCCATTCTTCTTGAAGTTCCATTTCTTTCCCTTGCCTTTTTCTTGAAACTAGTGGTCGTATTAACCATCAACACTTGATTCTCTTTCTTGATCCCTACCTTTGCTGATTTCAGCATCGCGAAGAGCTTGGGAATCATTTTTGTCACCCCTTGCATATTATAGTTCATCACGAAGTTCTAGTAATTTGGTGATAGTGACTAGAGAACTCTATCAATCACTATATTATCTGGAAGATTAACTCCCACTTGATTCAAGTGATTGTAGTACCCAAACATTCTGGGCACATGCTCACTAGCTGAGCTATTCTCCTCCATCTTGTAGGCAAAGTACTTGTCAGAGGTCCCATACCTCCCGACACGAGCATGAGTCTGAAATACCAATTTCAACTCTTGGAACATCTCATATGCTCTGTGGCATTCAAAATGTTTTTGAAGTCCCGGTTCGAAGTCGTAAAGCATGGTGCACTAAACTATCAAGTAGTCATCATACCGAGCTTGTCAAACATTCATAACGTCTGCATCTACTCCTGCAATAGGTTTGTCACCTATCGGCGCATCAAGGACATAATTCTTCTGTGCAGCAATGAGGATAATCCTCATATCACCGACCCAGTCCCCATCATTGCTACTAACATCTTTCAACTTAGTTTTCTCTAGGAACATATCAAAAACATAGGGAAACTACAACACGAGCTATTTATCTACAACATATATATATATGCAAATACTATCATGACTAAGTTCAATTAATCAAATTACTAAAGAACTACCACTTAGATAGACATCCCTCAAGTCATCTAAATGATATGTGATCCAAATCAACTAAACCATGTCCGATCATCGCGTGAGATGGAGTAGTCATCAATGGTGAACATATCTATGTTGATCATATCTACTATATGATTCACGTTCGACCTTTCGGTCTCAAGTGTTCTGAGGCCATGTCTATACATGCCAGGCTCGTCAAGTTTAACCTGAGTATTCCGCATGTGCAAAACTGTCTTGCACCCATTGTATGTGAACATAGAGTCTACCACACCCGATCATCATGTGGTGTATCGAAACAAAGAACTATCACAATGGCGCATACTCAGGTACAACACTTATACCTTGAAATTTTAGTTAAGGGATCATCATATAATGCTACCGCTGTACTAAGCAAAATAAGATGCATAAAAGATAAACATCACATGCAATCAAAATATGTGACATGATATGGCCATCGTCATCTTGTGCTTTTGATCTCCATCTCCAAAGCATCATCATGATCTCCATCGTCACTAGCTCGACACCTTGATCTCCATCATAGCGTCGTGGTAGTCTCACCAACTATTGCTTCTACAATTATCACTAATGCATAGTGATAAAGTAAAGCAATTACATGGCATTTGCATTTCATACAATAAAGAGACAACCATAAGGTTCCTGTCGGTTGCCAGTAACTTCTACAAAACATGATCATCTCATACAATAACATATATCACATCATGTCTTGACCATATCACATCACAACATGCCCTGCAAAAACAAGTTAGGCGTCTTGTACTTTCTTGTTGCAAGTTTTACGTGGCTGCTACGGGCTACTAGCAAGAACCGTTCTTACCTACACATCAAAACCACAACGGTGATTTATCAAGTTTGCTGTTTTAACCTTCAACAAGGAATGGCCGCAGTCAAATTCGATTCAATTGAAGTTGGAGAAACAGACACCCGCCAGCCACCTTTATGGAAAACTAGTTGCATGTCTGTCGGTGGAACCGGTCTCATGAACGTGGTCATGTAAGGTTTGTCCGGGCCGCTTCATCCAATAATACCATCGAATCAAAATAAGACATTTGTGGTAAGCAGTATGACGATCACCGCCCATAACTCTTTGTGTTCTACTCATGCATATCATCAACGCATAGACATGGCTCTGATACCACTGTTGGGAAACGTAGCATGCAATTTCAAAAAAATTCCTACACTCAAGCAAGATCTATCTAGGAGATGCATCGCAACGAGAGGGGATAGTGTGTCTATGTACCCTCATAGACCAAAAGTGGAAGCGTTTGACAACACGGCTGATGTAGTCGAACTTCTTCTAGCTCCGACCGATCAAGTACCGAACATACGACACCTCCGAGTTCTGCACACGTTCATCTCGGTGACGTCCCTCGTCTTCTTGATCTAGCAAGGTGTTGAGCTAGTAAATGAGTTCCGTCAGCACGACGGCATGGTGACGGTGATGGTGAAGTGATCCTCGCAGGGCTTCACCTAAGCACCGCAATAATATGACCGGAGTTGTAAACTGTGGAGGGGGGCGCCGCACACGGCTACGCAATTGTCTGGTGTGTGCTAGACGCCCCCCTCCTCATATATATAGGTGGGAGGGAGGGAGGAGCAGCCGTAGGAGGCGCCCAAGTAGGATAAATCCTACTTGGAGTCTCTCCTAAGCCGCGCGCCCCACTGCCATATATAACTGAGGGGGAAGGAAAGAGGGGGGAAGAGGGAAGGAAGTAGGAATCCTAATCCACACTTTCCTTGCCCTCCCCTCTTTCCTTCTCCTCCTCATAGGGCTGGCCTCTATAGGGGCGCACCAGAGCTGGTCTGTTCCCTCACTTGGCCCGTAAGGCCCATATCTTTGTCGAGGGTGCCCGAAACTCCTTTTTGGTGACCCAATAAGTACCCGGTACCCTCTGGAACACTTCCGGTGTCCGAATACCCTCGTCCTATATATCAATCTTTACCTCTCGACCATTTCGAGACTTCTCTTCATGTCTGCGATCTCCTCCGGGACTCCGAACAACATTCGGTCACCAAATCACATAACTCATATAATACTATATCGTCAACAAACGTTAAGCGTGCGGACCCTACGGGTTCGAGAATTATGTAGACATGACTGAGACACCTCTCTGGTCAATAACCAATAGCGGAACCTGGATGCCCATATTGGCTCCTACATATTGTACGAAGATATTTATTGGTCGAACTGTTATGACAACATATGTAATTCCCTTTGTCCATCGGTATGTGATGTCTATTACGCAACTTTATTCTTGTAGACTCGTGTTGGGCCTCCAAGCGCAGAGTTTTGTAGGACAGTAGCAATTTTCCCTCAAGTGGATGACCTAAGGTTTATCAATCTGTGGGAGGCATAGGATGAAGATGGTCTCTCTCAAACAACCCTGCAACCAAGTACAAGAAATCTCTTGTGTCCCCAACACACCTAATACAATGCCAAATTGTATAGGTGCACTAGATCGGCGAAGAGATGGTGATAAAATTTTAATACGGATGGTAGAAATATATTTTTATAATCTGAATAAATAAAAACAGCAAGGTAGCAAATAGTAAACAGGCACAAAAACGGTATTGCAATGCTTGAAAATGAGGCCTAGGGTCCGTACTTTCACTAGTGCAATCTCTCAACAATGCTAATATAAGTGGATCATATAACCATCCCTCAACGTGCAATGAAGAATCACTCCAAAGTTCCTATCTAGTGGAGAACATAAGCAGAAATCATTTGTAGGGTACGAAACCACCTTGAAGTTATTCTTTCCGATCGATCTATCCAAGAGTTCGTACTAAAATAACACCAAATAATTCCAGATTCATAATACTCAATCCAACACAAAGAACCTCAAAGAGTGCCCCAAGATTTCTATCGAAGAAACAAAAGACGAGAATGTGCATGAACCCCTATGCATAGATTACCCCAATTTCACTGCGGGAATCCACGAGTTGAATGCCATAACACATATCAAGTTAATCAATATGATACCCCATTGTCACCACGAGTATTCATTTGCAAGACATATATCAAGTGATCTCAAATCCATAAAAGTATTCATTTCGATAACAATGAAATCTCAAAGGGAAAAACACAATTCATCACAACAAGATACAGAGGGGAAAACACCATATGATCTAACTATATTAACAAAGCCTGCGATACATCAAGATTGTGTCATCTCAAGAACACGAGAGAGAGAGAGAGAGAGATTAAACACATAGCTACTGGTACAAACCCTCAGCCCCGAGGGTGGACTACTCCCTCCTCATCATGGTGGCCGGCGGGATGATGAAGATGGCCATCGGAGATGATTCCCCCTCCGGCAGGGTGCCGGAACGGGGTCTAGATTGGTTTTTGGTGGCTACAGAGGCCTGCGGCGGCGGAACTTCTGATCTAGGTTAACCCCGAGGGTTTTTAGAATATTTGGGAATTTATAGGGTAAAGAGGGGGTGCAGGAGGCCACCAAGGTGGGCACAACCCACCTAGGTGCGCCTGGGCCCCCAAGCACACCCTGGTGGGTTGTGCCCCCTTGGGGGCACCCCCCCCCCAGGTGCTGCTTTGGCCCATCAAGAGTCTTCTGCTCCATAACAATCCTCAAAAAGTTTCACGGTGTTTGGACTCCGTTTGATATTGATTTCCTGCGATGTAAAAATAAGCAAAAAACAGCAATTGGCATTGGGCACTGGGCACTGGGTCAATAGGTTAGTCCCAAAAATGGTATGAAGTTGCTATAAAATGATTGCAAAACATCCAAGAATGATAATATAACGGCATGAATACTTCATAAATTATAGATAAGTTGGAGACGTATCAGCATCCCCAAGCTTAATTACTACTCGTCCTCAAGTAGGCAAATGATAAAATAAGTAATTTATGAAGTGTGAATGCTAGCAAAGTGCATAAATTTGATCCATGATAATTTCAATCACTTTTCCTATCATCATGACAACAACTCTTTCTTATAAAATTTCTCATGCTTAAAGTAGCAACCAATTCACATGTTAAGGTTCAAACAATGAATTCTCTTGAAACTCAACAACCTATGTTCTCAATCACCAAGCAATTGTAATTCAACTTATTCAACAGAGTTTAAGTAAGAGCTCCACATACTCAACCATCATATAGTCTTCTATGATTTCTAACACTCACTGCATACACATAAGCAAAACATTTCAACCAGACACATAGAAAGATAGGGGCTTATAATTTTGCCTCCCAATGTATTCACCTCAAGGGTGATGTCAACAATAATAACTCATGCTACCCATATCCTACTGGATATATGTGCCTAGATCTTTCCTCACCACATGACGCTTGCCAAAAGAGGAAAATAGAAAAGGAATAGAGGGGAAAACTTTGACTCTTGCATGAAAGTAAATACATAAAAGTAAAATTTAGGCCCTTCGCAGAGGTTGCCATGCGCTTATTTGTTTGTATGCTCAACCCCTTAGTGCAAAAGAATGTCACGTTATATTGCCCCTTATGATAGCAGCCTTTATTATGCAGTCTGTCGCTTTTATTCTTTGCCATCACAAGTTCGTACAACGCTCAATTTTCTCTTACACTAAATGATCTAACACTTTTAGAAGAAATTTTTATTACCTTATTGCACCGATGACAACTTACTTGCAGGATCTTATTCAATCCCTAGGTAGGTATGGTGGACTCCTGAAAATAAGATTTGGCTTTAAGGGTTTTTGGATGCACAAGTAGTATCTCTAGTTGGTGTGGAATTTTTGGCTACCAAAGATGAGGGGAAAGCACAACATGTTGAAGGATCTATGAAAATATAAATTCTATGTGAATATGAACAAACATAAATCATTACGGTGTCTTCCTTGTCCAACGTCAACAATTTTGGCACATAATATTTTGATGGGGGCTCACAATCACAAAAGATTTCCAAGATAGTGTATTTGCATGTGAAGGTTCTCTTCCTTATACTAATTATTCGTGAATTGCTTGTATGACCAATATTATGATAGTCAAGCCTTAAAAGATTTCACTTTTTAAACCCAATGTGAAGCTACCACTAGGCATGATATGATTTCAACTTCATGATATTCAATTTATTCAACAATTTACTCATAGTATATAAGTGAAGCACAAGAGTAAATGACAAGCTACTCCAAAAAGATATAAATGGATATAATGAGCATAATATTTCTTTCTCTCAAATTAATTTAAGTGAAGCAAGAGAGAACTTCATCAAAAAATACTAAAGCACACCGTGCTCAAAAAGATATAAGTGAAGCACTAGAGCAATTCATAGAAAAGAGCTTCGTTGATGGGATGTGAATGCCGCTTACCTAGCCTCCCTGGTAACTATTTGAGGAATCTATTTTATTTAAAACTTTCAGATATAAGCATTTTATTAAAACAGCAAGCAAAAACAAAATAAAATGACATTCTAAGAATGGCACAACTCATGTGAAGAAGCAAAAACTTAGGCTCAACCAATACAAACCGATAATTGTTAATGAAGAAAGGTGGGATGCCTACCGAGGCATCCCCAAGATTAGATGCTTGAGACTTATTGAAATATTATCTTGGGATGCCTTGGGCATCCCCAAGCTTGAGCTTTTGTGTCTCCTTAATTCTTCTCATATCACGGCTTTCCTAAATCTCAAAAGCTTCATCCACACAAAACTCAACAAGAACTAGTGAGATAAGTTAGTATAAACTAATGAAAAAACCTTATCATTCTCTACTATAGAAAATCAGTAAAATTATTATTCAACGTTGCATAATAAATACCTCTGCATATTTAATACTCCTATCCTCAAATAGAATCATTAAACAAGCAAACAAATGCAAACAATGCAAACATAACAGCAATCTGCCAAAACAGTATAGTATATAAAGAATGCAAGAGTATCAATACTTCCCTAACTCCAAAAGTGATGAAAAATTACCACGTTGTAGAAAATTTATCAGAGATTATTTTGCAAAAAGTTACAACATTTTATCACATTCTGACTTTTCTACGGAATTTTTGCAACAGCGGTAAACTTTGTATTTTCAAACAGCAACATGTAGACTTGTAAAATAAGATAGTAAAGGCTATCAATGTCACTTTTATTGAAATAAAAGATGCAAAACATTACTCTAAATAACAGCAAGAAAATCCTAAAAAATTAAATTGACGCTCCAAACAAAACACATATCGTGTGACGAATGAAAACATAGCTCCAAGTGAGGTTACCGATAATGTTGCAGACGAAAGAGGGGATTTCTTTCAGGGCATCCCCAAGCTTAGTTGATTGCATCTTCCATGAATATTACCTTGGGGTGCCTTGGGTATCCCCAAGCTTAGGGTCCTATCACTCCTTATTCTCCTCATATCGACATCTCACCCAAAACTTGAAAACTTCAATCGCACAAAACTTAACGGAACTTCGTGAGATAGGTTAGTATGATAAAGACAAAACCGTTTCACTTTGGTACTATAAAATATAAGATTCATAATTGTTTCCACACAATGCCTACTGTGGAATATCATTTCCACAATTTATATTGAGCAATATAAGCCATGGAAACTAGAAAACAACCAAACTATGCATAGAAAACAGAATTGTAGGGTGGAACCCTAGATGGCCGATCTTTCACGAAAGGAGCGGACCCCAACGAGGAACACGAAGAACACGAGGGGAAATACGAGGGAAAACATGAGAGAATCACTCAAACCAACGAGATTAGGTCACACCTATGTTAGATCCTCGAAATACAAAAGGAGATACAAGATCCACGATCAACAAAGGACGATACAAAGGTAACCAGTTCTTCTCCGTGAGGAGGTCTTGAGGGGTGTTCCCATGAAGGGGTCTTGAATCCAAGGTGGATCTTCTCCGAATATGTAACGGTCCCTAGCAATGGAGTAGATCCGGATGGATGAGCGTAGCTCTATCTAACATATGAGCTAACACAATGCTAACCCTAACTAGGTGGAGGTGGAGGAGTATATATAGTCTAGGACCACGAAGGGGTAAGTGAGGGCGAAGGGGTACACGGGCTCGGCCCGATACACTGTGTGTAGACAGGCATCAAACGTCCGACGGGTACTGGACGTCCGGTGGCTCGCGAGGGTTCGGTTGTCCGGTACTTGTCGGACGTCCAGCGTTTTGGCTCAGGATAGCCCTTGTCGGATTTCCGGACATTGTCGGTCGTCCGGTGGCTGATGGTCGTCGAACGTCCGGTATCTGGCGGTTGTCCGGGCGCTGTAGAGTCCCTCGGCTGTAGCTGATCTGGCAGGCTCAACCTCCAAGCGTCGGACGTCCGGGGACTATCGGACGTCTGGGAGCTGATGCTTCTTGGCAGCTCTTCCTCTTGTTCCGTGCGCTTGGTGTCCTCGCCATCTTGTCCATGGTGTTCCCCTTTGTTCCTGGTCATGCATAGCACATATATTTGAGGTAGTAGCCATGTCTCATATGTGGAAAGTGATGGTTTGGAGAGGAGCGAGTTCACCTTGTGTCCAATGGCGTATAGTCGAGGCCTCATCGTATGTTCTTTTGGGGCATGGGGAGTAGTCGTAGTGTACATGGGGATGATCGTAGGATGCTCCGCATCACAGAATCTGTGAAAAACAAAATAGTCTATAGTAATCTGTACTCCAACAATACTTTTGCTACTCCAAAAATTCTGAACAATTAGGAAAGTCTGGGAAATTTGTCTATCAATCTTCTGCAAAAAGAATCGGCATTTTATCACGGTTCTGTTAAAAATGAGAATTGTTTTCCTGAGCGTAAAAGTTTCTGTTTTTCAGCAAGATCAAATCAACTATCACCGTAAGCCATCCCAAAGGTCTTACTTGGCACTTTATTGAAACGAAAGAAATAAAACATGATTACTACAGTAGCCTAATCATGTGAACACACAAAAACAGTAGGTAAAAGTGTTGGGTTGTCTCCCAACAAGCGCTTCTCTTTAATGCCTTTTAGCTAGGCATGATGATTTCAATGATGCTCGCATAAAAGATAAGGATTGAAACATGAAGAGAGCATCATGAAGCACATGACAAGCACATTTAATTATAACCCACTTCCTATGCATAGGGATTTTGTGAGCAAACAATTTATGGGAACAAGAATCAATTAGCATAGGAAGGCAAAACAAGCAAAACTTCAAGATTTTCAACACATAGAGAGGAAACTTGATATTATTGCAATACCTACAAGCATAAGTTCCTCCCTCATAATAATTTTCAGTGGAATCATGAATGAATTCAACAATATAACCATCACATAAAGCATTCTTTTCATGATACATAAGCATAGAAATTTTGTTACTCTCCACATAAGCAAATTTATTCTCATCAATAGTAGTGGCAGCAATCTCAACAAAATAACTATCATGAGAGTGAAAATTAAAATCATGATGACAAGTTTCATGGTTATCATTATTCTCTATAACATATACGTCATCACCATAATCATCATAGATAGCAACTTTGTTATCATAGTCAATTGAAGCCTCATCCAAAATGGCGGATTCATCATTAAATAAAGTCATGACCTCTCCAAATCCACTTTCATCAATATAATCATCATAAATAGGAGGCATGCAATCATCATAATAAATTTGCACATCAAATCTTGGGGGACTAAAAATATCATCTTCATCAAATATAGCATCCCCAAGCTTATGGCTTCGCATATCATTAGCATCATGGATATTCAAAGAGTTCATACCAACAATATTGCAATCATGCTCATCATTCAAACATTTTGTGCCAAACATTCTATTGACTTCTTATTCTAACAATTGAGCACAATTTTTTGAACCATCATTTTCAAGAAAGATATTATAAAGATGATCAATAATATGATGCAAACTAAATTCCATTTTTTATGTAGTTTTCTTTTATAAACCAAACTAGTGATAAAACAAGAAACTAAAAGATTCAATTGCAAGATCTAAAGATATGCCTTCATGCACTCACTACCCCGGCAACGGCGCCAGAAAAGAGTTTAATGTCTACTATGCAACTTCATTCTTGTAGACAGAGTGGATGACCTAAGGTTTATCAATCCGTGGGAGGCGTAGGAAGAAGATGGTCTCTCTCAAACAACCATGCAACCAAATACAAGAAACCTCTTGTGTCCCCAACACACCTAATACAATGGTAAATTGTATAGTTGCACTAGTTCAGCGAAGAGATGGTGATAAAAGTGTAATACGGATGGTAGAAATATACTTTTATAATCTGAATAAATAAAAATAGCAAGGTAGCAAATAGTAAACAGGCACAAAAACGGTATTGCAATGCTTGAAAATGAGGCCTAGAGTCCGTACTTTCACTAGTGCAATCTCTCAACAATGCTAATATAATTGGATCATATAAACATCCCTCAACGTGCGATGAAGAATCACTCCAAAGTTCCTATCTAACGGAGAACATAAGAAGAAATCATTTGTTGGGTACAAAACCACCTTGAAGCTATTCTTTCCAATCGATCTATCCAAGATTTTGTACTAAAATAACACCAAATAATTTCAGATTCATAATACATAATCCAACACAAAGAACCTCAAAGAGTGCCCCGAGATTTCTATCATAGAAACAAAAGACGAGAACGTGCATCAACCCCTATGCATAGATTACCCCAATGTCACTGCGGGAATCCGCGAGTTGAATGCCAAAACACATATCAAGTGAATCAATATGATACCCCATTGTCACCATGAGTATTCATATGCAAGACATATATCAAGTGCTCTCAAATCCATAAAAGTATTCAATCCGATAACAACGAAATCTCAAAGAGAAAAACTCAATTCATCACAACAAGATAGAGAGGGGAAAACACCATATGATCCGACTATATTCACAAAGCCCGCGATACATCAAGATCATGCCATCTCAAGAACATGAGAGAGAGAGAGAGATTAAACACATAGCTACTGGTTCAAACCCTCAGCCCCGAGGGTGGACTACTCCCTTCTCGTTGTGGTGGCCGCTAGGATGATGAAGATGGCCATCAGAGATGATTCCCCCCTCTGGTAGGGTGCCAGAAGGGGGTCTAGATTGGTTTTCGGTGGCTACAGAGGCCTGTGGCGGTGGAACTTCTGATCTAGGTTAACCCCAAGGGTTTTCGGAATATTTGGGAATTTATAGGGTAAAGAGGGGGTGCGGGAGGCCACCAAGGTGTGCACAACCTACTTGGGCGCACCCTGGTGGGTTGTGCCCCCTAGGGGCACCCCCAGGTGCTTCTCTGGCCCATCGGGAGTCTTCTGGTCCATAAAAAATCCTCAAAAAGTTTCGCGGTGTTTGGACTATGTTTGATATTGATTTCCTATGATGTAAAAAATAAGCAAAAAACCGCAACTGGCACTGGGCACTGGGTCAATAGGTTAGTCCCAAAAAATGACATAAAGTTGCTATAAAATGATTGTAAAACATCCAAGATGGTAATATAACAGCATGAATACTTCATAAATTATAGATACGTTGGAGACGTATCAGTATGTTACTTGCCCGAAATTCGATCGTCGGTATCTTCATACCTAGTTCAATCTCGTTACCGGCAAGTCTCTTTACTCGTTCCATAATACATCACCTCGTGACTAACTCCGTAGTCATTTTCTTGCAAGCTTATGATGTGTATTACCGTGAGGGCCTAGAGATACCTCTCCGATACTCAAAGTGACAAATCCTAATCTCGATCTATGCCAACCCAACAAACACCTTCAGAGATACCTATAGAGCTTCTTTATAATCATTCAGTTACGTTGTGACGTTTGATAGCACACAAGGTATTCCTCCGGTATTCGGGAGTTGCATAATCTCATACTCGAAGGAATATGTATTTGACATCAAGAAAGCAATAGCAATAAAATTGAACGATCAATATGCTAAGCTAACGGATGGGTCTTGTCCATCACATCATTCTCCTAATGATGTGATCTCGTTCATCAAATGACAACACATGTCTATGGTTAGGAAACTTAACCATCTTTGATTAACGAGCTAGTCTAGTAGAGGCTTACTAGGGACACAATGTTTTGTCTATGTATCCACACATGTATAAAGTTTTCGGTTAATACAATTCTAGCATGAATAATAAACATTTACCATGATATAAGGAAATATAAAATAACAACTTTATTATTGCCTCTAGGGCATATTTCCTTCAGCGGGTCCACACGGAAGCCAAGGAGGCCGCACGAGGGACGAGGTGGACGCTACTGCTGCATGTCAGCAGGCGAGGCAAGGCGACAGAGGGAGCCTGCGAGGGGCCCTTGCGGGGAGGTAGTGGAGGTCACCGGTGTGGCCGTATGGCGGGTGTGGGGATGGGGATAACGAGCTTGAGGCAGCGCTGGGAGGATGGCGGTGCGGTCGGATGGTGGGCGACGGGGCTCCTCGAGGTAGCCGACGGTGGCGAACACGCGGATCCAGGCGGCAGCGGACGGGATCCGGCGACATGCGGCTTTGGCTGCTCGATGCAGGGGCGTGACAGGGACCGGTGCAGGTCATGACAACGACATCGGCGCGGGACTTGGCGTGCGGCAGCGGCGGGACATGGTAGTAGGGCGTCAGGGTCGGATGAGGAGCACGGGCAGGAGGGGATCGGGACGAGGGCGCAATGTGTGTGTGTGTGTTTGTGCAGCAGCAGCACTAGAGGAGGGATCGAGGGAGAGAAGTGGGATCGACGAGGCTGGCTAGGGTTATAGGGTTGGAGGGGTGCGGCTGGGCCTTGGGCCATTTGGGCGGAGATGGAAAAGGCCATAGGCCTAGTCCAATCCCTTTTTTCCTTCTCTTTTCCATCTATAGAAAAATAGGAAGAAATAAAAGAGAGAAGGAAAGGTTTGGGAAAGAAGTGGGCATGGGGTTAATTTTCTCGAACTCGGAAAAATGAGCCTAATCCAAGAAAATAGGAGTGGGCATGGATGCAAGGTTTAGATACAAACACATTTGAATTAATTCAAATGGGTGAATAGGGAGTGGGGGTTTGGAAGGTCCAAAAATGTTTATATTTTTGGCGGAGCTTCGATGAATGGAGAAAGAATTATCGACAAGGTTTGGAGGTCAACTCGAAGCACAAAAGGCATGGGATTTATTTTGCACATGTGTTATGGTCAATCCCAAATTAATGGAATATTTTATAATAGCTCCCTAAATATTGAGAGGATATATTATAAAGAGAAGTCACCATGTGAATTCCCTTGATTTAAATGGATCGAAGATCCATACAATTTATTTAAGAAGCATTTGGGTTGGTAAAAATTAATGTCATGAAGACATGATGCAATGCAAGATGCGATGATGAATGCAACAGACAAATAATTCACACGGTGAAACTCGGAATCCACGGAATGCATCTGAAGCGTCGGTCTCGGGTCGTTACATGGTGATCACACACTCTCCGAGAACACCTTAGGCCTGCTGCATATTTCATCGCTTCCACTAGTCTCTTGTTCTTGACTTCCATTCTTGTGCACTTTAATTCTCGCCAAAAACACTCCTCCATTATTTCCACTTTCGTGTAGCTTTTGGTTTGAACAAGAACTAACTTGTAGGCACATTCCAATAAACCCCTATAAGGGGAAAATACCATTTCCTAGCTCTCGGTTTGATACTCTTACTTCAGAAAGGCTACAACTTAACCATGTGCATTTGCAGGACATCAGTGCTCATCTCCGACAGCGATTGGATCGTCACAAGCATGATGTTGCAAGAACTATTCAAGCTCTACGATGCCATATGAGCTCAACTTATCACCCCTAAACATACGAGCAAATGGAGCGCCTCAATTGGTGTATGGTGACATACCTGCGATTTGTTGTTCACGCCTGCCCAGAAAATGGTTTAAATGATTGCATCTACTCGAGTACTAGTACAGCACCATGTACCATTCTACTCTAGATAATTATGCAATATGGGAGATCTCACTCATAGCATATGGCAAGTTTAAAGGATTATCAAACATGATGTGACCAATAGAATTTTCACATGATATCCTATGGATCATAGCATCACAACTAGGCAATTCAACATGCTCATCATCATATTCATCATAAATGGGTGGCATATCGAAACATGACATAGTATGTGATGAATACATAAGGTGATCGTCATCATGCAAGCAATCATTTGCAAGATTGTAACACCCCAGATGTAATTTGCCATATTTGTACTCCGACTCTTGCCATTTCCGGCTTTAAGTTATGAGATTCGTGGTTGGGTTCTTGTCTTTGTTTTGCATTTTGTTCATGTCACGCATATCATATCATCTCATCATGTGCATCGTATTTGCATACGTGTTCGTCTCATGCATCAGAGCATTTTCCCCATTGTCCGTTTTGCATTCCGGCACTCCCACGTCCTCCGACACCCCCTTTTGTCTCTTTTCGTGAGCAGGTGTTAAACATTCTCGGAATGGACCGAGATTTGCCAAGCGGACTTGGTACACCACCGGTAGACCGCCTGTTAAGTTTCGTGACATTTGGAGTCCGTTTGATACTCCAACGGTTAACCGGGGAACCGTAAAGGCCTCGTGTGTGTAGCAGCCCAACACCCCTCCAAAATGGCCCAATAACCCATCCAAACCTATCCCATGTCCTCCGCCGTCGGATCACGATCGTGTGGTCGAAAACTACACCTCATTTGGACACTCCCACCTCCTTCTAGGTATAAATATGTGCTCTCCCCGTCCAAATCCGGGTCCAAACCCTAGTCTTCTCCTCCCTCTCGCCCGACGGACATGTCCGCGCGCCGTCGGGCGAAACCCGCCGCCGCCCCGCTCCAGTGAGAGCACGCCACATGTCCCCGCTGCCATCGTTCCCACTACGCGCCGTCGCGGGCCCGTGAAAACCCACAAGTATAGGGGATCAATTGTAGCCTCTTTCGATAAGTAAGAGTGTCGAACCCAACGAGGAGCTAAAGGCAGAACAAATATTCCCTCAAGTTCTATCAACCACCGATACAACTCTATGCACGCTTGATGTTCGCTTTACCTAGAACAAGTATGAAACTAGAAGTACTTTGTAGGTGTTGTTGGATAGGTATGC
Source organism: Triticum urartu (assembly GCF_003073215.2). Taxonomy (NCBI): domain Eukaryota; kingdom Viridiplantae; phylum Streptophyta; class Magnoliopsida; order Poales; family Poaceae; genus Triticum; species Triticum urartu. Next base: position 179,695,082 of record NC_053025.1, on the reverse strand, counting down.
ATGATAATAAAGAGCAAGTAAATAAAAAGTAGGGGCTGTTTAGATAAAGACACAACTAAGTTAGGTTTAGTAGAGAGCTTGTTGTCAAGAGAAAGTTATTTGTCCCTAGGCAATCGATAACTAGACCGGCAATCATTATTACAATTTTATTTGAGGGAGAGGCATAAGCTAACATACTTTATCTACTTGGATCATATGCACTTATGATTGGAACTCTAGCAAGCATCCGCAACTACTAAAGATTCATTAAGGTAAAACCCAACCGTAGCATTAAAGCATCAAGTCCCCTTTATCCCATACACAAACAACCTACTTACTCGGGTCTGTGCTTCTGTCACTCACGCCACCCACCATAAGCAAATCATGAACATATTGCAAACCCTACAGTGGGGATCCCTCACACTTGCGCGACACGGAGAGCACCATAGGATAGCACCAATAATAAAACATGCAACTCAAACCAATCACGATCATCAAATAGCCATTAGGACAAAACAGATCTACTCAAACATCATAGGATAGCCATACATCATAGGGAAATAATATATAGCGTTGAGCACCATGTTTAAGTAGAGATTACAGCGGGTAAGAGAGAGATTACACCACTTTATAGAGGGGGAAGAGTTGGTGGTGAAGGTGGTGAAGTTGTTGGTGAAGATGACGGTGATGATGAGGGCCCCCGGTGGCACTCCGGCGCCACCGGAAGCAAGGGGGAGAGGGCCCCCCTTCTTCTTCTTCTTCTTCCTTGACCTCCTACCTAGATGGGAGAAGGGTTTCCCCTCTGGTCCTTGGCCTCCATGGCGTGGGAGGGGCGAGAGCCCCTTCGAGATTGGATATGTCTCTCTGTCTCTCTCTGTTTCTACGTTCTCCCCTGGCTCTGTTTCACCGTTTCGTGTATATATGGAGATCCGTAACTCCGATTGGCCTGAAACCTTCGCCGTGATTTTTTTCCGAAAATTAGCTTTCTTGCGGCAAAAGAAGAGTGTCAACCGCCTTACGGGTGGCTCACGAGGGTAGGGGGCGCGCCCAGGGGGGCAAGCGCGCCCCCTGCCTCGTGACCACCTCGGGCTCCGTCTCGCGTGGATTTTTCTTCCGGAATTTTCCAAATATTCCAAAAAGTATCTCCGTCCATTTTTATCCCGTTTGGACTCCGTTTGATATGGATATTCTGCGAAACACAGACAGGAACTGGCACTGGGCACTGGATCAATATGTTAGTCCCAAAAATAGTATAAAAAGTTGCCAAAAGTATATGAAAGTTGTAGAATATTGGCATGGAACAATCAAAAATTATAGATACGACGGAGACGCATCAGCATCCCCAAGCTTAATTCCTGCTCGTCCTCGAGTAGGTAAATGATAAAAAAGATAATTTTTGATGTGGAACGCTACCTAATATAATCTTGATCACATATCTAATCATGGCATGATATTAAGACGCGAGTGATTCAAAGCAATAGTCTATCATTTGACATAAAAACAATAATACTTCAAGCCTACCAATAAAGCAATCATGTCTTTTCAAAATAACAAGGCCAAAGAAAGTTATCCCTACAAAATCATATAGTCTGGCTATGCTCCATCTTCACCACACAAAATACTCACATCATGCACAACCCCGATGACAAGCCAAGCAATTGTTTCATACTTTTGACGTTCTCAAACCTTTTCAATTTTCACGCAATACATGAGCGTGATCCATGGACATAGCACTATAGGTGGAATAGAATGGTGGTTGTGGAGAAAACAAAAAGGAGACGATAGTCTCACATCAACTAGGTGTATCAACGGGCTATGGAGATGCCCATCAAAAGATATCAATGTGAGTGAGTAGGGATTGCCATGCAACGGATGCACCAGAGCTATAAGTATATGAAATCTCAAACTGAAACTAAGTGGGTGTGCATCCAACTTGCTTGCTCATGAAGACCTAGGGCATTTGAGGAAGCCCATCGTTGGAATATACAAGACAAGTTCTATAATGAAAATTCCCACTAGTATATGAAAGTGATAACTCAAGAGACTCTCTATATGAAGAACATGGTGCTACTTTGAAGCACAAGTGTGGTAAAAGGATAGTAACATTTCCCCTTCTCTCTTTTTCTCTCTTTTTTTGTAGGCTTCTTTGGCCTCTCTCTTTTTTTTTGGGGGGGGGGGGCTTCTTTGGCCACTTTTATTTTGATAACCTCACATGGGACAATGTTCTAATAATGATGATCATCACACTTTTATTTACTTACAACTCAATATTACAACTCGATATCTAGAACAAAGATATGACTCTATATGAATGCCTCCGGCGGTGTACCGGGATGTGCAATGATCTAGCGTAGCAATGACATCAAAAAATGAACAAGCCATGAAAACATCGTGCTAGCTACCTTACGATCATGCAAAGCAATATGACAATGAATGCTCAAGTCATGTATATGATGACGATGAAAGTTGCATGGCAATATATCTCGGAATGGCTATGGAAATGCCATGATAGGTAGGTATGGTCGCTGTTTTGAGGAACGTATATGGTGGGTTTATGGTACTGGCGAAAGTTGCGCGGTACTAGAGAGGCTAGCAATGATGGAAGGGTGAGAGTGCGTATAATCCATGGACTCAACATTAGTCATAAAGAACTCACATACTTATTGCAAAAATCTATTAGTCATCGAAACAAAGTACTACGCGCATGCTCCTAGGGGGATAGATTGGTAGGAAAAGACCATCGCTCGTCCCCGACCGCCACTCATAAGGAAGACAATCAATAAATACCTCATGCTCCAACTCTGTTACATAACGGTTCACCATACGTGCATGCTACGGGAATCACAAACCTCAACACAAGTATTTCTACAATTCACAACCACCCACTAGCATGACTCTAATATCACCATCTTTATATCGCAAAACTATTGCAAGGAATCAAACATATAATATTCAGTGATCTACAAGTTTTATGTAGGATTTTATGACTAACCATGTGAATGACCAGTTTCTGTCATCTCTCTAAATAGATATAAGTGAAGCAAGAGAGTTTAATTCTTTCTACAAAAGATATGCCCATGCTCTAACAGTTATAAGTGAAGCAAAAGAGCATTCTATAAATGGTGGTTGTCTATGTAAAGAGAAACAGGCAATCCGAACTTCAAATGATATAAGTGAAGCACATGAAGCATTCTATAAAGCCATACTCAAAAGATATAAGTGAAGTGCATAGAGCATTCTACAAATCAACCAAGGACTACCTCATACCAGCATGGTGCATAAAAGAAAAAAATGAAAACTAAATGCAAAAGACGCTCCAAGATTGCACATATCGCATGAACGAAACGAATCCGAAAACATATCGATACTTGTTGAAGAAAGAGGGGATGCCTTCCCAGCATCCCCAAGCTTAGACGCTTGAGTCTCCTTGGATATTTACTTGGGGTGCCTCGGGCATCCCAAAGCATGAGCTCTTGCCTCTCTTCCTTCTTCTCACATCGAGACCCTCTTGATCATCGAACACTTCATCCACACAAAACTTCAACAGAAAACTCGGTAAGATCCGTTAGTATAATAAAGCAAATCACTACTCTAAGTACTGTAGCAAACCAATTCATATTTTGTTTTTGCATTGTTTCTACTGTAGTATAACTTTTTCATGGCTTAATCCACTAATATAAATGGACAGTTTCATCAAAACAAGCAAACTATGCATCAAAAACAGAATCTGCCTAAAACAGAACAGTCTGTAATAATCTGAACATTCACCATACTTCTGATACTTGAAAAATTCTACCAAAATTACGAAAAATAAAAAATTTGTATAGGAAAACAGTTCAAAAAGAATCAGAACCATTTTACGTTCCAGCTAAAAAAATCGCGCACTACAGCCAAAGTTTCTGTCCTCCACCGTACAACCCATCAAGCAAATGTAAACATCCTAAAGGCAAACCTTGGAACATTATTTTTATAATAAAATGGAATTTTACAAGGGTATAATTATTTTTATTGAAATTTTTCTGTAATTAAGATTCACAAAGTTCCCATGGGCATGAACAAAGTTCAAGGACGTCCCCCACTTTCACAATGCTCGTCTTTCTTACTTTCACTTTTCTTTTAGAAAAAGTTTTGGGTTCCCCTCTTTATTTTTTGTTGTTTTTAAACTATATGAAAGCACTCAACAGAAATAAATGACTCTCTAAAACTTCCGGGTTGTCTCCCTGGCAGCGCTTTCTTTAAAGCCATTAAGCTAGGCATATAGTGCTCAAGTAATGAATCCACCCGGATCCCAAGGTATATCAAAGCCAATTTTAATTAACAATGATTTATAATTTAGTAGTGAGCACAAAGTAACATATATCATGTAACAACGGAGTCTAACTCTCTTCCTATGCATCGGCATGTCATAAAAGAACAATTCATGCACACATAGTAAAGGTCAATGCATAGTATAACCAGTTTCTTGCAATTTTATCATATTGGAAACATAGAGAGGTGGAGATATAGTTCCTCTCTCATAATAATTGCAAGTAAGAGCAGCAAGCACATGCATATTATATTCATCAAAACCATCATGTTCAACGGTAAAAGGCAACCCATCAATATAATCCTTAATAAGTGCAAACTTCTCCGATATAGTGTAGTCGGGAGAATTCAAAAAGATCATAGGACTATCATGTGTGGGTGCAATAGCAACAATTTCATGTTTAACATAAGGAACTATAGCAAGTTCATCTTCATAAGCATAATTCATATTGACATCTTGGCCATAAGCATAGCAAGCATCACCAAAAAGGGATATTTGAAAAGAATCAACGGGATCATAACAATCATCATAGCAATCATCCTTCGGTAAGCACGAAGGGAAATTAAACAATGTATGAGTTTAAGAGTTACTCTCATTAGAAGGTGGGAATGGGTAGCTAATCCGCTCTTCCTCCTTTTGTTCTTCGCTCTCTTCCTCATCTTTTTCATCCAATGAGCTCACAGTTTCATCAACTTCTTCTTCCATAGATTCCTGCAAAATATTAGTCTCTTCTTGGACAGCGGAGACTTTCTCAATAAGTGCATCAATATAGGAATTATATTCATAATTATCATAGAAATATTTTAAGATAGCTAAATTTTTAGGCCTATAAACATCATCATCATAAGCTTCATTCTTTTCAAACAAAGATTCAATTTCATAAGCACCCTTAAAAGCAACAAATTCTTCTATTTGTTCCACTTCATAGTAATCATATATAACATTAGCATAAGAAGCTAAGGTTTCATTATCATTAAATTCACATGAAAAGGGAAGGTGTGGAGCCTTCACCTTAGAGCAACAAGTATAATGATATCTCAAGCATAGTTGCCTAGCATACAAATTCAATATATGAATTTGATCCCATAATAGTTTCCCTTTTTATGTCAAGCGGTAATCCCTAAAGTATTCACGTTGATCCAACGTTACTCCCATTACATAATTGAATGGGGTTTTCTCAGGATTATTGAAGTAATACATAATATTTTTCACATATTGAGCATCGAGGGTTTTAGGAGGTTCCCCATCTCCATGAGTAGCAGGTACACCTAATTTTTTTGGTATTTCGTGTTCCATATCCATAACTAAAGATAGAGAACAACTAAGAATAGAAAATAAAAATTACTTAGTGATAAAGCAAACAAGCACGCACGAGAAAATTCACCCCACGCTATTGCTCCCCGGCAACGGCGCAGAAAAAGGTCTTCATAACCCACAAGTAGAGGGGATCAATTGTAGCCTCTTTCGATAAGTAAGAGTGTCGAACCAAGGCAGAACAAATATTCCCTCAAGTTCTATCGACCACCGATACAACTCTACACACGCTTGATGTTCGCTTTACCTAGAACAAGTATGAAACTAGAAGTACTTTGTAGGTGTTGTTGGATAGGTATGCAAGATAATAAAGAGCAAGTAAATAAAAAGTAGGGGCTGTTTAGATAAAGACACAACTAAGTTAGGTTTAGTAGAGAGCTTGTTGTCAAGAGAAAGTTATTTGTCCCTAGGCAATCAATAACTAGACCGGTAATCATTATTACAATTTTATTTGAGGGAGAGGCATAAGCTAACATACTTTCTCTACTTGGATCATATGCACTTATGATTGGAACTCTAGCAAGCATCCGCAACTACTAAAGATTCATTAAGGTAAATCCCAGCCATAGCATTAAAGCATCAAGTCCCCTTTATCCCATACGCAAACAACCTACTTACTCGGGTCTGTGCTTCTGTCACTCACGCCACCCACCATAAGCAAATCATGAACATATTGCAAACCCTACAGCGGGGATCCCTCACACTTGCGCGACACGGAGAGCACCATAGGACAGCACCAATAATAAAACATGCAACTCAAACCTATCACGATCATCAAATAGCCATTAGGAAAAAACGGATCTACTCAAACATCATAGGATAGCCATACATCATAGGGAAAAAATATATAGCATTGAGCACCATGTTTAAGTAGAGATTACAGCGGGTAAGAGAGAGATTACACCGCTGCATAGAGGGGGAAGAGTTGGTGGTGAAGGCAGTGAAGTTGTTGGTGAAGATGACGGTGATGATGATGGCCCCCGGTGGCACTCCAGCGCCACCGGAAGCAAGGGGGAGAGGGCCCCCCTTCTTCTTCTTCTTCTTCCTTGACCTCCTCCCTAGATGGGAGAAGGGTTTCCCCTCTGGTCCTTGGCCTCCATGGTGTGGGAGGGGCGAGAACCCCTCCGAGATTGGATCTGTCTCTCTGTCTCTCTCTGTTTCTGCGTTCTCCCCTGGCTCTGTTTCACCGTTTCGTGTATATATGGAGATCCGTAACTCCGATTGGCATGAAACCTTCACCGTGATTTTTTCCGGAAATTAGCTTTCTTGCAGCAAAAGAAGAGCGGCAGCCGCCTTATGGGTGGCTCACGAGGGTAGGGGCGTGCCAAGGGGGGGCAGGCGCGCCCCCCTGCCTCGTGACCACCTCGGGCACCATCTCGCGTGGATTTTCTTCCGAAATTTTCCAAATATTCCAAAAAGTATCTCCGTCCGTTTTTATCCCGTTTGGACTCCGTTTGATATGTATATTATGCGAAACCAAAAACATGCAACAGACAGGAACTTGCACTGGGCACTGGATCAATATGTTAGTCCCAAAAATAGTATAAAAAGTTGCCAAAAGTATATGAAAGTTGTAGAATATTGGCATGGAACAATCAAAAATTATAGATACGACGGAGACGTATCAGCCCACGCGGCCTAGATCCGGCCCGCGGGGCCCGAACCGTCTTTGCCGCCGCCCACGAGCTCCCCGCCTCCCGCGCCCGACGTCGCCGCCTTGCGTGCGCCACCACCGCAGCGCCGCCAGCTGCCGTGCTCGCGTACCCCACCACTGCAGCGCCGCCCCGCTCCTCACGCCTGCCCAGCCGCCGCAGCGCCTCATCGTCCCGCCGCCCGACCAGATCCGGGGAAGGGGATCCCGGATCCGCCTCCACTGGCCCCCGCCGACGCCTGTAGACGTCGTCTCTGGCGGGCCCCGCCATGCCGGCCGGCCCCTTCGGCCTCTGTTAACCGCCGTCGGGACGGCCGCGTCCAGATCCAGCCCGAGCCCTGAACCAAACGGCGCCCCAGATCCCTCCGTCCAGTTTCCCGCGAGGTCTATTTTCTTCTAAGCCCCCAGTCTGTAACATTCTGGTGACCTGTTCATCATGCCATAACTTCTTGCATGTAGCTCCGTTTCATGCGTGTGATATATCAAAATGTTCATCATGATGTGCTCTTCATTTGGTTCCATTATGACATGCTTGTTTGATTCCATATTGATGCCCAAATCGTTGATGCAAGAGTGCTATAAATTGTTAGGTGCTGTTACTTAGTAGATTATGAGTTTTTGTCATTTTTGTCACATTTGTTGTGTGCTGCATATGGGCATGAGCTCTACATGTGTTTTGATCTATGCCATGCCATCTTTATAGGGGTGTATGCCATGTATTTTTGTGATCTTTGTGGTGACTAGCACAAGCATGCAAAGTAGCCTTCGTGATATTGCTGTTTTTAGGGACTTAGAATTTTACCAAGTCATTTCCCTGCTGTTATTTTGATGCCATGTAACCATGTTGCTATAGTGAGATACATGCTTTATTTGAGTTGCTTCAGTAAGGATGACTTGGACATATGGTTATGCTCTACCCATCCATGCCCCTGTTTGCAATTATGGAGTGCCCTAGCATGTCTCAATCTTGCTATACTTTTGCTATAAAATGTTCCTGGCAGTTTACATGTTAATCAATTTTGCCATGGTTGTTGTAGTTGATCCATGCATGCTATGAACTTGATATTGCCTTGGTTCGCTTCTTGAACATGTCTTCTTGCTGATGCTATGCTTATCTTGTCATGCAATGCCAAGTTGAGTGAATCGAGCTCGTAAAGATGCCTTCATAACTCTGTTTATGCCATGCCCAGTTTTCTGCCAAGTCTGAATCTGTTAACGAAACTTGCTATGTTTACATGGGTGCCATCATTTTTTCTGTGCCCTTTTGGCTCATGGTCAGTAAGGTACTTTTGTTCTAGGATTTGAGTAGATTCATGCCATGCCTTGTATTGCTATGATAAGTTCCTGTAGCATGTTGTTTGCTTGCTCTAAACATTGCTTCCTGATGTTAATTCCTGACATGTTAGTATTTTCACTAAGTCTGTGATGCTATTATCCTTTGCACTTTTGCCATGCTTGTTTGAACCTGGTATTCTGTGATTTAGCCGTAGCTCAGTGTTCATGTCTTGTCAAGCCTCTTGAGTAGATCACTGCCATATGCTTTGTTACTATGTTGGAGTGCAGTAGCTTAGTTTCTTGTTGCATTCTGGATGGCATCGTGCTGTTAATCGCAGAATTGTGCCATTCGTGTTTTGCTTGCCATTTGCAAACTGTGCATCCAAATCCGGTGATCTTTATATCGATTTCGACCGAAATCATCTCATCTTTCCAGCGGCACTCTTGGATTGCCAAGTTCATGCCTTGATCAATCTTTTCCTTCCGGAGCACGCATATGCATTGCATATCACATCCCGCATGTCATGCCATGTTTTGCATCATGTTGTGTGTGCATTGCACCGTGGTTGATTGTTGTTTCCTTTGCTTGTGTTCCTGCCTTCGGTAGAGCCGGGAGATGAGTTCTTGATCGAGGAACCCGTTGAGTACGCTAACGAGGATCAAGCTTTCGTCAACTCGGAGAACTTTGCAGGCAAGATGATCATACCCTCGAAATCACTTCTATCTTTGCTTGCTAGTTGTTCGCTCTATTGTTATGTCGCGATACCTACCACCTGCTATATCATGCCCCCATATTGCCATGCCAAGCCTCTAACCCACCTTTCCTAGCAAACCGTTGTTTGGCTATGTTAACGCTTTGCTCAGCCCATCTTATAGCGTTGCTAGTTGCAGGTGAAGATGGGGTTTGTTCCATGTTGGAACATGGATATTGTTTGGATATCATTATTATCTCTTATTTACTTTAATGCATCTATATACTTGGTAAAGGGTGGAAGGCTCGGCCTTATGCCTGGTGTTTTGTTCCACTCTTGCCGCCCTAGTTTCCGTCATACCGGTGTTATGTTCCTTGATTTTGCGTTCCTTACGTGGTTGGGTGTTATGGGAACCCCTTGACAGTTTGCTTTGAATAAAACTCCTCCAGCAAGGCCCAACCTTGGTTTTACCATTTGCCTACCTACCACCATATACCTTCCCTTGGGTTGTGCAAACTCAAGGGTCATCTTATTTTTAACCCCCCCCCCCCGGGCCAGTGCTCCTCTGAGTGTTGGTCCAAACTAGAGTCCTTTGCAACGCCACCTCGTGGAAACTCGAGGTTTGGTTTTAGTTGTACGGAGCGCTCACCTGGTGTGCCGTGAGAACGAGATACGTGCGACTCCTATCGGGATTTGTCGGCACATCGGGCGGCTTTGTTGGTCTTGTTTTACCATTGTCAAAATGTCTTGTAACCGGGATCCGAGACTAATCGGGTCTTCCCGGGAGAAGGAATATCCTTCGTTGACCGTGAGAGCTTGTGATGGGCTAAGTTGGGACACCCTGCAGGGTTTTGAACTTTCGAAAACCATGCCCGCGGTTATGGGCAGATGGGAATTTTTTAATGTCTGGTTGTAGAGAACTTGAAACTTAATTTAATTAAAATGAATCAACCGCGTGTGTAGCCCTGATGGTCTCTTTTCGGCGGAGTCTGGGAAGAGAACATGGTCGCGTGTTATGCTTGAACGTAAGTAGCCTCAGGATCACTTCTTGATCATTATTCGCTTCTCGACCGTGCTTTGCTTCTCTTCTCGCCCTCTTTTGCGTAAGTTAGCCACCATATATGCTAGTGCTTGCTACAGCTCCACCTCACTGCCCTTTCCTACCTTTAAGCTTAAATAGTTTTGATCGCGAGGGTGTGAGATTGTTGAGTCCCGTGACTCATAGATACTTCCAAAACAGATGCAGGTGCCGATGATGCCAGTGAAGGGGATGCTACCGAACTCAAGTGGGAGTTCAACGAGGATTCGGGCCGTTATTATGTTTCTTTTCCGGATGATCAGTAGAGGAGCCCAGTTGGGGCGATCGGGGATCTAGCATTTGGTGTTGTCTTTATTTATGTTGGTTCCGTAGTCGGACGTCGATTGTGTTCTGGATGATGTATGATATATTTATGTATTATGTGAAGTGGCGATTGTAAGCCAACTCTTTATCCCTTTCTTATTCAGTACATGGGATGTGTAAAGATTACCCCTCTTGCGATATGCCTACCATGCGGTTATGCCTCTAAGTCATGCCCCGACACATGGGAGATATAGCCGCATCGTGGGTGTTACAAAGATTGTCCACTAGTGGGACAAGAGAAGCACCATCACCTATGTTACCTTTGGAGCATCGCTCATGTGTTGTAGGTGAGGTGTCGAAGACCAAGTCATGGTCATGTTCATCTTGATGGAACCATGTGGGGGGTGCATCATCGTCCACCATGGCCATCGTCATCTCCATTGGAGGTATGGACTCATCGAGGATAGGCATGTCGTCATGTAGGAGACCTAGCATCAAAGATGAAAACACACTTGGAGTAGAGGGTAAGTCATTAGAAATCATAGTGGCCTCACGTGTCGTGTCAACTACCTCACTCACTAAGCACTACTAGGGAAAACCTTATACATAGAACTTTAGCAGTAGCCCTTGTTAAAAAAGGCGTGCTACTGCTACACAGTAGCGCGTGCAGAATAACCACGCTGCAGATACATATATAGCAGTAGTGTGTCCCATGGTAAGAGCGCTACTACTAAAATTCCCACCACTAAGCCGATAGGCTACACATAATAGTAGCGGTCTTTTAGAAACAGCGCTACCGCTAATATTGTTGTAGCGGCGCATTTAGGTGTAAGGCGCTACTGCTAACGAAAAGAAAATAAAATGAAAAACAAGTAGAAAAGTAAATGAATATGAAAGAAATAGAAAAAGGAGAAACAAAAAAATAAAATGTAAAGAAAAATAAATGCAAAAGGTAAAAAAAGGAGAAAGGCATAGCAGTAGCACGTTTCTGAAAACATGCTATAGCTAACGCGCTACCGTTATGTTTCACTTAACCAGCGGTTTCCCTCCCCCTGGCCACCACTTCTCCCCCAACTCCCTCGCCCCACTTCACCGTCGTCTCCCCAATTCGCCGTCGCCCCACTTCGCTGCTGTTTCCCCTCGAGGCTGCCCTCATCCTCACCGCCGCCGCCCGACGCCGCCCTCAGCCTCACCGCCGCCGCCCGAGGCCGCCCTCGACCTCACCGCGGCGGCGCCGCCCGAGCCCGCCCAGGACCGCCGCTGCCCGAGCCGCCCTCCCCGCCCCTGCCTCCGTCGTCGAGCACTTCCTCGACACTTTCTCTCCCCTCTCTGTAAGCCCCCCACCACTCCTCTCTCTGCATTTTAGAGCAAAAATTAGTAGAGAAAAAGTTAGTTTATAGCAAAAAAATAGTTTAGAGCAAAAGATGTTAAGTAGTAGATGTTAGAGCAAAAATTAGTTTAGAGCAAAAAATTTGGTTTACAGCAAAAGTTAGTTAGGGCAGTAGGGTTTAATTAGGGTTTTTGTTTTCATATATGTTTTTTAAAGAAAAAAATGAAGAAAATGTTGTAGCAGTGCTGCGTGTAGTATATAGTGATACTAGTAGATGTTAATTAGGTTAGGGTAGTAGTGGTACTAGTAGATGTTAATTAGATGTTTTTTAGTTAGGGAAGTAGGGTTTTGCTAGGTTAATTATGTAAGTAGTGCTGCTAGTAGTAGTGGTACAGTAGGTTAATTAGGTGGAGTTAAATGAACAACCTAAATGAATGAAATTAGTAGTTAACTGAATTTTTTTCCTTTCATCATTATAGAGCACTAAAGTTAACTAAATTTTGTTCTATTAGTAGTTAAATGAATTTTCTTCTACACTTAGTTTTTGAATTAGTTTGTGAAATTTGGACATGTTTATTTGGACATGTGGTTGCTCGTGTATATTTGGACATGTGTTGCGGTGTCGAAGATGGATATTTGAACACTGTTTCCAGGGAATGAAGCCGAGTGGCCTATGTTTTGCCGGAATGTTGATTCATTTCCATTCCGGTAAATTTCAGGTGCTCGATCTGTCCACTTTTTAGCAAAGGTCGTGCCGAAATTTTCCATGAATTTCGGCATGACTTGTGCTACAAACTAGGACATATCGAGTGCCTGGGACTTGCTGCACCGGGAAGGAGTCAACATTCCTGCAAAACATAGGCCTTTTTTATGTCATTATTCATTTTATTAGGTCTAGAATTAATTGACTAGATTTAATCGTAGGAAACATGGCTAGCAACGATGAATGATAGGGTTCTAGTGATTGCGACGATGTCTACCTGGCGGCAGACGAATTTTTGAGCCTTGACGACGATCAACGGATGTTGTTGTTGGGCCCACCTGTCGCATCGGGGATTGATACCGACATGCAGACCGGCGATGAGATTGACACCGGTGCCGAGACTAGCGGAGCTGGTCTAGAACCGAAAGCAAAGAGGCCACGGCGCCCAAACTAGCTCATGACTACTAGACTGGTGGTCACGGAGATGGACAACGACATTTTTGAGCCAATAGCGCCCGAGGAAGCATGATCATGCCACAGCAATCAAATAGGCTGCATCGTATGGACAACCGCCACCATCAACGATGAGAAACTATAGAAGATAGATAATATGAGGCCCTTCCTCCTAAAGAAGCTGCACCAGATATTCTTGTTCCCGGGCCGGAATGAAAAGGACTATAAAGATCCAGATAAGGACCCGGCAATGAAGAAGATAAACAAACACGCCATGACCAAGTTTAGCAACGTGTTGGCTGCCTAGAAAGCAAGGGTGAAACATCAGATTGTCAACAAAAAGGAACCCTACTCCGAGATTGTAAAGGATAATCCTACAATCATGCAAGAGCACTTTGAAATATTCAAGGCAGCTTGCGAGGCCGAAGCTGCCAAAAAAAGTCGAAGTACATGAAGAGGCGTCAACAGAGGAACATGGGGTGCCACCACCTCGGAAGCCATGGTTACGACGGGAAGAGGTCCATATGGGCCAACGAGAACGCGGAATGCGAAAGTCTGGGCATCCCAGACCCCTTGGCGGACTTCACCGTCCCGCAGGAGCGTGACGTCCTCAGGGCACGGCACCATTGGGACTTAGTCAAGAAGGTTTTCAAGATGGACCCGATCATGATGGAGTTCATGAGCCCTGCTGGTAATTTTAGTTTCTGATCAATTCGACTGCACGTTTAGTCATATTTGTAGACGATCATTGTTCCTTTTGCAGAGAGAGCAGCACAGGATTGCGGCCGAAAGCGACTCGCCATCTGAGACATTGGTGAGGCCCAAGTGGGACACCCCATTCAACCGGGCGTTGAACATATTGAAACGACTCCCGGTGGACACTCGGTCGTCGTATGGACGCATGCACGGTGTTGGAGACAGCACAACGTGGAAGAAGTACTACCATGAGAGCACGGAGGAGAGAAAGGGAAGACGGAGGTTAACTGAAGAAAACATCGACAAGAAGGTTGAGATTGCAGTTGAGAAGAAATCAGTTGAGACAGTCGCAACAGCGGTAGCTGCCGCAAAACAGGTGGTTGGAGATATGTCTAGTGCCTTGGTTCCGTCCGTTTTCAATTGGAGCAGGCAAAATCCAGAAAAAAAAAATGCAGCTGAATTTCCCCTTGTTGACTTCTTCGGGAGCAGCTCGACTAGCGTTGCACCAGCACCTGCACCTCCTCCCGCACCTACTCCGGCACCGGCTCCCGCATCTGCTCTGGTACCGGCTCTGGCACTGGACGTGGTCGGTGGTGCTTCATCTTTGGCTGAGCTCGACACCCTCACGGTATCTGTCACACCAGCCCTCTTCAATAAATGTATAATCTCCTATTTCTGTTGCCTTTTGGATGTCTCATGTCGCAGACATGTCTTTGTAGGCCGACGTAACCCCGTGCACCATATTGTACACCATAGGCGACCAGAAGGTGGACGTGGGGAAGGTGACGATAATGAAGCCGAAAGAACCATTGTTCCATGGCCAGCCGATCCCCCCGGACGTCTTCAAGGTTTCCGTGGCCAGTGTCAAAATCGGGCCACGAGAATTTGGCTCATCTGGTACTAGGGGAGATGACGACGAGACCCCACAACGGCTTGGTGATTGCAATGGGTGGGTCCTATTGTGGCCAAAGAGTCTGCTTCGTCTGGAAGCGGCCGAGAGCACACCCACGAGCACGCAGTTAGGTATGAACATCAACACCCCACCTACCAAATTAGTGTCGGTTGTCGTGCTGGGTGATAGCAGACGGGGTGAGGAAGTGGCTCCATTAGTCGCTGGTAACGTCGCCATAGATGAGGATGATGATGACGATGACACTCAGCAGTATCTCAATACTAGCGCCTACTCACGGTTTGAGTGTCATGAGTCGGTGCCTGAATTGCCTCCTCCGGAGGCTGAATGTATTATAGACGACCTTCCGGTAGCAAAGAAGCCTAGGAAGAGAGCTAGGAAAGGCAACCAAGCTGCTTCTATGATCCAGCCGCCTCAGCAGCCTCGGGTTCAAGACCGTATAGATATCCCCGATGCGGCAAAATGGCATATCCCCGGTCAACCAATCCTACCTAAAGCAGCGCTAGGGGCCAGATTCGGCAGTCTAAGGAGACTTCATGACGATGTGCTGCGGATAGAGAAAGGCCTCATCGCCTCAAAAAATCCAGGATACCCACTCTACGTGGTTAACGTGCTGCGGTAATTGTCGTACATTGACACATTCCCCACGGAGAAGTTCTTCCTTCGATTCGATTACATCTTCGGCATGTTTCACTTGAAGAAGTTGGATTTTACGTTTGTCCGCCTTTATGCCTTGCACATGAACTACCTCATCGGGGTTGAGCAGATACCTCATATCTGTGTCGCTGACCCGTACTTCATGCACGAGGGCTTCTTGGGAGTCTATGCAGAGCATCGTGAATACGCGAGGGAATACATCGCCAATTTCATGCTCGCCAATAAGGACAAGGAGGCGATTCTCGTGCCTTATCATCCCCTGTAAGTCATCCGTGCGGATATCCTTCCTTTAATTTCAATCATTCATTTGCAAGGTGGAGGCTGATTAATTTAAGGTGTACTTATTTTGCGCAGCGGCGGGCGCGCCGTCCCCATCATCCTCTACCCCCGATACTCCCACGCTCTTTACTTGGACTCGTCGAAGAACATTAACAAAAAGGATTACACCCACATCAAGTCTGTTCTCGGCAGTGCTATGTTTTACTATGGCGCATGGGTGGAGAGGTCAAGGACAAGAAGAAAAGGGACGGCAGGCCCGCCTTCGGCCATAAGACTGACTTTTGCTGCATCCAGCAACCGAGTGATTCTCTTAATGATGGATTCTATCTCCTACACCACATGCTGGAGTACAGACGGGATCACCAGAACCTTCGCATGTCACCTAGATCCGGCGGTACCCGTATTCTGCAATGGGCAAAGAACTTAGGAGATATAAAGGATCATCGACTTCAAGCTGAGTTCTATCACATCCAGCACGAACTTGCCCAAATCATCATGAAGGAGGTTGTCGAAAAAACAGGGATGTTCTATGAAGAAGGAAAAATGTCGCGGGAAGACGTCCGAACACGCGTAGCCGCTCAGCGTCTTGACCTGAAGCCTTTCACTAAGCTCGGGGACTATCTCCCTGACTTTGATGGATGGCAAGACATGTTGGAGTGATTGTCGATATATGACAATGTGTCTGTTTATTCCATACTTTATGTATGACAAAACTTTGAGTTATGCACAACGAAACTTTATTTGTGATGTAATTAAACCGTCCTCCTCGACTAGCGAAGATCACTCTAGTTAGGGCATTTTGGGTACGATGAACTTTGTTATTTATGCTTATGATATGTTGCTTCTATTTTTGCCAAGTTTGTCTCTTTCTGTTGCTCAACTATATATGTTGCATATCATCGACTCATGTGACGATGTAGGTGTATTGATCATCGATGGCGAAGAAGTGCTACGCTAGGAGTATACGACGAGTGGTCGGAATGTCAGGCCCAGGTGTACCGGTTTCCGGTTTCCGGTTTCCAAGCGACAGCCAGTAGTTAGTTTAGGTTCACGCTAATAAGAGAGAGGGATACGAACTCATGTACTGCATAGTTCCGCTCTCACTCAAAGTGATAGCTCTTCTCGCGTATATCATTGTTTAGATGGATAACGATGTAGTTGCAAGTAATCGAGACTAGTATCGCTATTTTCGAGATGATGACAAGAGACCACTTTGTGTTGGATGATGATTATGATGATGACATGATTTGATGAGACTATTTGTATGTATATGCTATGATTACATTTGTATATGTATGTAACATCCCAAATTTTCAATTTGGAATGTTATACACTAGATCATCATGCATAGCATATTTCTTGCATTTTGGTTGATCCTAGAAATTTCATGCAACTCAAGGACCTTCGGAGAGAGTTGGAGATTTTGTTATTTCCATATTTGAGAGTTTTCTCAAATTTGAAAAGAGGATCATTTGATTTATTTATTTCATCTTCAATTATTTTCCGATATCAAAAATATAAGAGAGGGAATAATATGACTTTCCCAAACTTAGGAAAAATGAAGATTTAATGAATAAATCAAATTTTGGTTTTGCTGGAGTTTATTCACATTTTATTTGGATAGGGAAAAATGCGTGTTTTCAAAAATTGCATTTTAGGTCCGGAGTAAAGTTCATTTTGTTCGGCTCATTTTTAGGAGTCGGGGAAAATTTACTTTAGGAATTTTGGAGTCCGTTTAGTTTTATTTTTCTTTGTTTTCTGCGCGCGAAACTATTTAAAAAAAACTCCCGCAGGCCAGCCGGGCCAAGGCCCAGCCGGCCAGGCCGCCGCCGCCCCAGCCTCCCTGCGCGCGTGCGCCAGCGCCAGGCGCCAGGCCACCGCCTCGCCTCTTAGCCGAGTCCCTCTAGGACTCTAGGCTAGCCCCCTTTCCTTGTTTTGTTTTCCCTCTTTTGCTTGCCCCCTACCCCAAGTAAATCCCCCCCCCTCACCTATATAAATACCCCATAACCCCCCCCTCTCCTCACCTCAAAACCCCAAGCCCCTCTCCTCCTAAGCCGCAGCAAGCAGCAGCGCGCAGCCCCAAGCCGCCGCCTTAGCCGCGCCGCGCCGCCCCGCCGCCTAGCTGCCGCCGCCTAGTAGTCGCCGCCGCCACCTAGCTGCCGCCGCCGCCTTAAGCCGCCGCCGTTGCCTTGCACCCCGCCTCGCCGGAGCCTCGCCGGAGGTAGCCGCGCCACCCTACCCTCGCCTCGGTTCGGTTTTTATTTTTGAAACCGTTCCGGTTCTTTTCTTTTCTTCCGGTTTTTGTTTCGGTTTTCTTTCGAAACCCTAGATCGATTTTCCGTTTCTTTTTCGGTTCCTTTTCCAAAAACCCTAGATCGGTTTTCGTTCTTCTTTCGGACCGTTCGTCTTAATGAACGTGATCACCGATTTTTCCCGGTTAACGACGTCCGTTCGTTTAACCGTTCGTCTCTTTCTTTTCATCGGATTTATTCCGCGATCGTGATCTCAGATCCGATCTTCGTTCTAGTCTTTCTTTTTGCTCGTTTATCGCAATCCGGCGATTCAAGCGCCTGGAGTTTCGTCTCGAAACCCTCTTTCCGAATAATCAACTTAAACAAGTTTTTGCTACTGTAAAATTTGCCCTAGACCCAGATTACCAGAACAAAGTTGTTTTCTTTCGCCGTTTGATTTCTTTTGCTTCGTTCAATTTGATTATTTTGCCAACCAGGGTTCTTAAGTTGAACTTTCTGGTTAGATCTTCTATTTGAGTTTTACCTGTGCATTAGATGAGTACTTATTGTATGCTTGTTGTTTGTCTGCGATAGATCACCCGGATTGCGGCGCTTGTTACTTCGATTTCCCTAGGTCCGCGGATCATCAGCAAGACAAGTAACACTTTGATCATACCTTTTCTACCACCCATGTTTTATTGCATTAGATCAATCCTCTCACATTGCATGATTAGGATCTAAATAAATTGTGGGATGGGAAGTAGATGAGGTAGTACCTATTACCTGTATTATTATGAAACCTTTGGGAGTTACTTCTACGTTTGCTTATTATGCCATGCTATGCTAGTAGACGTGGATTGGGTGAGTGATATCCATGACAGATGTAGTTTGTTAATTTTAATGGTTTACTTAAGGTGGCAACTTAAATACACATCTGGGAGGATTGAGGCACCTGGTTTCTATCAGGACTTGCCTATTTTTCTTTTGGACCGCCACCCAGGCTCAAAGGGATCATAAGATCTTTCATGCTAGAAACTTCCGTGTGCAGCCACAAGCCATTATGGGCTCTGGCATAGTTGACTAAGTTGTGCGAACTCTTACAGTGGTAGACTAGCAGATGTAGGGGATGTAGGTGTACCGGTCTATCCATCGTAAGGTGCTAGCGCTTCTGAAAGACTATGTCTCGGTCATCCGTTTCTCAAACACCATGTAGTGCGAGAAATCCAACGGAGGCGATCGAGTCTTGTGGGGAAAAGTGCGCAAACCTCTGCAGAGTGTACAAACTAATCATGATTAGCCGTGTCCCCGGTTATGGACATCTTGAGTATCTAGTACTTGAATATCATGTGAATCTCAACCATGTTACTTCTAATTAATGTTGTTGGGTTTTAATTGTTCACTTAATTGGGATCGGAATGCTGTCAACCATTCTCGATGTTTCACAACCACCATGATAGTTAAATAAATTTATTCCTTTGCAGTAGGGAAAAACTGGCTTGACACAAAACTGTAACCATAGAGCTTTCCACCAGCCATATATGCATATAGTATAGATGTTTCATTCCGTTACTCTCTATGTGTTACATTGCCAGCATATTCCATGTGCTGACCCGTTTTCGGGCTGCAACTTCTCATGTTGCAGACTTTTCAGACGACGAGTAAGGTGCTTTTAGGTCATGGTTCTATACTCAATGATGCCGTTGGAGTTGATGGACCCATTTATCTTCCGAGTCTTCCGCTGTTATCGACACTAGATGGCCTTAAGCCATATTTATTGTAATAAGTTCTCTTTGAGACAACGATGTAATAAGTGTGTGATTGCCACTCTGCTATAAATCCTTCGATGTACTGTGTGGTGTCAGCATTACTGATCCAGGGATGACACCTGAGCACAGAGCACTTGATCCATTCGGGTCGGGTCGCCACAGAGATGGTATCAGAGCACACGCTAACTGTAGGACACGACCACTAAGTTAAAGCCATAGATCACCATTCTCTTCTCATTTTCTAACTCCTCATCTTTTCTACTCTTTTAGGATGACGCACGTGAAGATTAAGTACGCTCAACCGGATGAAGGCACACCTTTTGGATTGCACTTGAAGGAAGTCACCAAGTACTTGAACATTGGATTACCAAGCTTCACGGGAACTTTCAACGCCACTCTGCCTGAAGAGGAGCGCTGGAAGATTCAAGCTCATGTTCCGGGAAGAACATTCGCGCCAATCACGAAGCCCATAGATAGTGTTTTCAATGCACCAACCTGGAGTCTGGGAAAGAGCATGGCAGCTCATATCACCATAGGACGCATTGGAGAAGTTTATCAAGAAGACCTCAAGGACACTATCTACCAGATTTGCGGACGCCGAGATGAACAATGGGAGTTAGTCAGCACCAAGAAGGATAGATCCATTGCATCTTTCATCCAGGAGTTAAACCAGCACATTCGCCGCCACGAGAACCAGATGTGCAATGACATGATAGAGTTGAAGAATGCGAAGGCAAGGATCATCGAGCTAGAAGGAGAACTGAAGTCTACACGCAAGGACTACATGGACGAGATCGTAGCTCTAGCAAGGCACAATGGCGATCTTAAGCAGGAGATTGAAGAACTCAAGAGGAAGTTAGCATCCACGGAGGAAGACGAGTATGTCGCATGTCCGGACAACTACATCATCATCGACGACACCGATTCGGATCCAAGTGAACCCGACTTTGAAGATGAAGCTGGAGCAGATATCATGGAGTCTTCCACCGGTTCAAATTTCTAGATGACCACCAGATAGTAGTAGTATTTCCCCCATGTAAACATTATAGTCGAGCACTTTTGCGATAGTTTTAGATCGTTTGTAAGCCCTTGTTTGATTGAATGAAGTGAATTTTGTGTGCATTTGCTCATGTGCATTTGGGTAGTGTTTTCCCTTTAGACCTCACTCTATTCTTAATTCTCGTCTTTTCAAAACCCTCAGATGCCTCCGAGACGTGACAATGGATTTCCACCGGAGCTCACTCAGTTGATCCAGCAGCAGAATCAATTGATGCAGATGTTAGTCCAGAACCAGCAGAACAACAACAACAACCCACCACCACCATCACCTGTTGACCACTTAGCCCATTTCCTTAGGCTGAATCCGCCGGTGTTTTCCAGTAGCACCGAGCCGATAGTAGCAGACGATTGGCTCCGCAAGATAGGAAGGGAGTTGACCACTGCAGGATGTACGGATGGTGAGAAAGTGAAGTTTGCCGCACACCAGCTTGATGGACCCGCGGTAGCATGGTGGGAGAATTTCACAGCCACTTACCCAGTTGACACTGTCACATGGGATCAGTTTCAGCAAGCTTTCCGCACTACCCATGTTTCAGCAGGAGCTATGGCCATAAAGAAGCGTGAGTTTCGCAACTTACGCCAAGGAGGAAGGACAGTTGGCCAGTACGTTGATGACTTCAGCAAGTTAGCACGTTATGCCCCAGATGACGTTGCTACGGATGCAGCTAAGCAGGAGAAGTTTCTGGAAGGATTGAATGATGAACTAAGCATGCAGTTGATGGTAGCAAGTTTCAACAACTACCAGGAGTTGGTAGATCGTGCCATCATGATTGAAGGAAAGCAACAGCAGATTGAGAACCGTAAGAGGAAGTATGGACAGGGGAAGTATAGCTCTGGAGCCCAGCAGAAGCCCCGTTTTGCCCCTAAACCGGGATTTCAGTTTCAGCACACCCATGGAGGAGGTAGCTCGCACAACCATAATGGCCACAAGAATGGTAATGGGAATGGAGGAAGCAACGGCCAGAACCGGACCACCCCATCCACCCTAGCCAAAAAGGACTTGAGCCATGTCACTTGCTATAAGTGTTCGAAGCCAGGGCATTATGCAAATGAATGTCCTGAAGGCCAGAATGGAAATGGCAATGGAAGCTCTGGGAAGAAGCCGAACCCTTTCAATAGGGGACAGGTGAACCACGTTAATGTGGAGGAGATTGAAGATCAGCCCGATGCAGTAATAGGTAAGTTTTTGGTTAAGTCATTTACTGCACTCGTTCTTTTTGACACTGGTGCATCGCATTCATACATATCAAGGGGATTTGTGGAAAAGTATAGCCTGCCCACTAGGATTCTTAAAACACCTATGCTAGTAAGCTCGCTAGGAGCAGAGTACATGGCCAGACGAGGATGTTTCCAAGTGCCATTAAGTATAGGAAGGCATGTTTTCCCAACGGATTTAATTATTCTGGAATCCCAAGGTCTGGATGTGATTCTTGGTATGGATTGGCTGTCGATGTATGGAGGAAACATCGATTGTGCCAGTAAGACAATTTTGCTTACCACACCAGAAGGAAGAAGGATCAAGTATGTATCCCGGCATGTGCCAAACAGGACACAAGTAAATTCCTTAACAGGAGTTGTGCAAGAAGAAGTACCAGTGGTAAAGGATTTTCCTGATGTATTTCCTGAGGAATTACCAGGCATGCCACCGGATAGAGACATTGAGTTTTTGATTGAGTTATTGCCAGGTACAGGCCCAATATCGAAGCGACCATACCGGATACCAGCAAAGGATTTGGTGGAAATTAAGAATCAGATTAAGGAGTTATTGGATAAAGGTTACATTCGCCCAAGTTCTTCGCCTTGGGGATCACCCGTACTTCTAGTGGAAAAGAAGGATGGATCATTAAGGATGGTTGTAGATTATCGGGGATTGAATGAAGTAACCATCAAGAACAAGTACCCACTGCCAATGATCAACGATCTATTTGATCGGTTGCAAGGAGCTAAAATGTTTTCCAAGATCGATTTGCGATCAGGGTACCATCAGTTGAAGATTCGAGAGCAGGACATACCTAAGACAGCATTCACCACGAGATATGGACTGTATGAGTATACCGTTATGTCATTTGGATTGACTCGCACCTGCCTATTTTATGAACCTGATGAACAAAGTGTTTATGGAGTTTTTGGATAAGTTCGTCGTAGTGTTCATTGATGACATTCTGGTTTATTCAAAGAATGAAGAGGAGCATAAGGAACATTTGCGTTTGGTTTTGGAGAAACTAAGGGAACATTAGTTATATGCCAAATTCAGCAAATGTGAGTTTTGGTTGAAGGAAGTTGGATTCCTCGGACACGTTATATCTGGAGAGGGTATAGCAGTTGACCCCACAAAGGTTGAGACCGTAACTGAATGGGAAGCACCAACGACAGTTGGAGAGATCCGGAGTTTTCTTGGACTCGCAGGATACTACTGGAGATTTATTGAGAATTTCTCAAAGATTGCAAGGCCTATGACTGAATTGTTGAAGAAGGATACTAAGTTCAAATGGACTGAGGAGTGTGAGGCTAGTTTCCAAGAATTGAAGAAACGTTTGGTTACCTCACCAGTATTGATTTTGCCAGATCAGACCAAGGATTATGAGGTGTATTGCGACGCTTCACGTCGAGGACTTGGAGCAGTGCTTATGCAGGAAGGAAGAGTTGTTTCGTATGCTTCACGACAACTGAAGCCTCATGAGTTGAATTATGCCACGCATGATTTGGAGTTAGCAGCCGTAGTGCATGCATTGAAGACATGGAGACATTTCCTCATTGGAAATCATTGTGAGGTGTACACGGATCATAAGAGTTTGAAGTACATTTTCACGCAGAAGGAGTTGAACCTCCGACAAAGGAGATGGTTGGAGCTCATCAAGGATTATGACATCAGATTGCATTACCATCCCGGAAAAGCTAATGTAGTAGCTGACGCATTGAGCCGTAAGAACCATGTCAATACTCTAATGACGGGGAAAATACCCAAGGAGTTAGCAGAAAACCTTCGTGAGCTATGTTTGGAAATAGTTCCGAGAGGCTATGTAGCAGCATTGGAGATTCAGTCAACATTGATGGATAAAATCAGAGAAGCTCAGAAATCTGACAAGGAGATTGCTGCTATAAAAGATAAATTGAGAGAAGGAAAAGCAAAGGGATTTCGTGAGGATGAGCACGATACCCTATGGTTTGAGGACCGTGTTTATGTGCCCAATGACCCGGAGATCAGGAAGTTGATTTTGCAAGAGGCACATGATTCACCGTATTCGATTCACCCAGGGAATACCAAGATGTATTTGGATTTGAAGGAAACATTCTGGTGGACCGGAATGAAGAAGGATATTGCAGCATATGTAGCAGTTTGTGACGTATGTCAGAGAGTAAAGGCAGAGCATCAAAAGCCAGCAGGATTGTTACAACCATTGCCGATACCCGAATGGAAGTGGGATAAGATAGGCATGGATTTTATCACAGGACTACCCAGGACGAAAGCAGGCTATGACTCGATATGGGTAGTAGTTGATCGTTTGACAAAGGTAGCACATTTTATTCTAGTTAAGACCACTTACACCAGTGCTAAGTTGGCAAAGAAATACATGACTAGGATCATTTGTTTGCATGGAGTTCCGAGGAGTATCGTATCAGATAGAGGAACCCAATTTACCTCAAAGTTTTGAAATCAGTTGCATGAAACTTTAGGAACCAGACTAGAGTTCAGCACAGCTTTTCATCCGCAGACAGATGGACAGACCGAGAGAGTCAAACAGATTTTAGAAGATATGCTGAGAGCTTGTGCACTAGATTATGGATCTAGCTGGGACGATAACTTGCTGTATGCGGAGTTTTCTTATAACAACATTTACCAAACCAGTTTGAAGATGGCACCTTTCGAAGCTTTATACGGAAGAAGGTGCAGGACACCGTTGTCATGGGACGAAGTTGGAGACCGTCAATTCTTTGGACCAGATTTGATTAAGGAGTCTGAACGGAGAGTTAAGTTGATTCGCGATAGGCTCAAGGTAGCCCAGTCTAGGCAGAAGAGCTACGCAGATTCTAAACGCAAGGAGACAGTTTACGAAACCAGAGACCGAGTTTATCTCCGAGTATCCCCACTTCGAGGAGTTAAGCGCTTTGGAGTTAAGGGAAAGTTAGCACCGCGTTTCGTTGGACCATATAAGATCTTGCAACGTATGGGAGAAGTCGCTTATAAGTTGGAATTACCAGAGGGACTGTCAGGAGTTCATGATGTATTCCATGTTTCTCAGCTGAAGAAATGTCACGCCGAGATGGCGGAGATACCGCTAAGAGATACCGTGCCACTCGAAGCGATTCAGTTGGAGGATGACTTAACGTATGAGGAGAAACCAGTCAAGATTCTCGAGTTTGCCAGCAGAGTTACTCGCAGCAAGGTTATCAAGTTTTGCAAAGTTCAGTGGAACCACCATTCAGAGGATGAAGCCACCTGGGAGAGAGAAGAAGATTTGCTCAAAGACCACCCTCACCTATTTTCTAGCCAACACGAATCTCGAGGGCGAGATTCATCTTAAGAGGGGTAGGTTTGTAACATCCCAAATTTTCAATTTGGAATGTTATACACTAGATCATCATGCATAGCATATTTCTTGCATTTTGGTTGATCCTAGAAATTTCACGCAACTCAAGGACCTTCGGAGAGAGTTGGAGATTTCGTTATTTCCATATTTGAGAGTTTTCTCAAATTTGAAAAGAGGATCATTTGATTTATTTATTTCATCTTCAATTATTTTCTGATATCAAAAATATAAGAGAGGGAATAATATGACTTTCCCAAACTTAGGAAAAATCAAGATTTAATGAATAAATCAAATTTTGGTTTTGCCGGAGTTTATTCGCATTTTATTTGGATAGGGAAAAATGCGTGTTTTGAAAAATTGCATTTTAGGTCCGGAGTAAAGTTCATTTTGTTTGGCTCATTTTTAGGAGTCGGGGAAAATTTACTTTAGGAATTTTGGAGTCCGTTTAGTTTTCTTTTTCTTTGTTTTCTGCACGCGAAACTATTTAAAAAAAACTCCCGCAGGCCAGCCGGGCCAAGGCTCAGCCGGCCAGGCCGCCGCCGCCCCAGCCTCCCTGCGCGCGTGCGCCAGCGCCAGGCGCCAGGAGCCAGGCCGCCGCCTCGCCTCTTAGCCGAGTCCCTCTAGGACTCTAGGCTAGCCCCCTTTCCTTGTTTTGTTTTCCCTCTTTTGCTTGCCCCCTACCCCAAGTAAATCCCCCCCCCTCACCTATATAAATACCCCATAACCCCCCCCTCTCCTCACCTCAAAACCCCAAGCCCCTCTCCTCCTAAGCCGCAGCAAGCAGCAGCGCGCAGCCCCAAGCCGCCGCCTTAGCCGCGCCGCGCCGCCCCGCCGCCTAGCTGCCGCCGCCTAGTAGTCGCCGCCGCCACCTAGCTGCCGCCGCCGCCTTAAGCCGCCGCCGTTGCCTTGCACCCCGCCTCGCCGGAGCCTCGCCGGAGGTAGCCGCGCCACCCTACCCTCGCCTCGGTTCGGTTTTTATTTTTGAAACCGTTCCGGTTCTTTTCTTTTCTTCCGGTTTTTGTTTCGGTTTTCTTTCGAAACCCTAGATCGATTTTCCGTTTCTTTTTCGGTTCCTTTTCCAAAAACCCTAGATCGGTTTTCGTTCTTCTTTCGGACCGTTCGTCTTAATGAACGTGATCACCGATTTTTCCCGGTTAACGACGTCCGTTCGTTTAACCGTTCGTCTCTTTCTTTTCATCGGATTTATTCCGCGATCGTGATCTCAGATCCGATCTTCGTTCTAGTCTTTCTTTTTGCTCGTTTATCGCAATCCGGCGATTCAAGCGCCTGGAGTTTCGTCTCGAAACCCTCTTTCCGAATAATCAACTTAAACAAGTTTTTGCTACTGTAAAATTTGCCCTAGACCCAGATTACCAGAACAAAGTTGTTTTCTTTCGCCGTTTGATTTCTTTTGCTTCGTTCAATTTGATTATTTTGCCAACCAGGGTTCTTAAGTTGAACTTTCTGGTTAGATCTTCTATTTGAGTTTTACCTGTGCATTAGATGAGTACTTATTGTATGCTTGTTGTTTGTCTGCGATAGATCACCCGGATTGCGGCGCTTGTTACTTCGATTCCCTAGGTCTCGCGGATCATCAGCAAGACAAGTAACACTTTGATCATACCTTTTCTACCACCCATGTTTTATTGCATTAGATCAATCCTCTCACATTGCATGATTAGGATCTAAATAAATTGTGGGATGGGAAGTAGATGAGGTAGTACCTATCACCTGTATTACTATGAAACCTTTGGGAGTTACTTCTACGTTTGCTCTTATGCCATGCTATGCTAGTAGACGTGGATTGGGTGAGTGATATCCATGACAGATGTGAGTTGATAATTTTAATGGTTTATCTAAGGTGGCAACTTAAACACACATCAGGGTGGATTGAGGCACCTGATGTCTATCAGGACTTGCCTGTTTTTCTTTTGGACCGCCACCCAGGCTCAAAGGGATCATAAGATCTTTCATGCTAGAAACTTCCGTGTGCAGCCACAAGCCATTATGGGCTCTGGCATAGTTGACTAAGTTGTGTGAACTCTTACAGTGGTAGACTAGCAGATGTAGGGGATGTAGGTGTACCGGTCTACCCGATAGTAAG
Organism: Triticum urartu; assembly: GCF_003073215.2. Taxonomy (NCBI): domain Eukaryota; kingdom Viridiplantae; phylum Streptophyta; class Magnoliopsida; order Poales; family Poaceae; genus Triticum; species Triticum urartu. The sequence goes on along the minus strand of NC_053025.1, from coordinate 179,667,806 downwards.
GTGCTAGCGCTTCTGAAAGGCTATGTCTCGGTCATCCGTTTCTCAAACACCATGTAGTGCGAGAAATCCAACGGAGGCGATCGAGTCTTGTGGGGAAAAGTGCGCAAACCTCTGCAGAGTGTACAAACTAATCATGATTAGCCGTGTCCCCGGTTATGGACATCTTGAGTATCTAGTACTTGAATATCATGTGAATCTCATCATGTTACTTCTAATTAATGTTGTTGGGTTTTAATTGTTCATTTAATTGGGATCGGAATGCTGTCAACCATTCTCGATGTTTCACAACCACCATGATAGTTAAATAAATTTATTCCTTTGCAGTAGGGAAAAACTGGCTTTACGCAAAACTATAACCATAGAGCTTTCCACCAGCCATATATGCATATAGTATAGCTGTTTCATTCCGTTACTCTCTATGTGTTACATTGCCAGCATATTCCATGTGCTGACCCGTTTTCGGGCTGCAACTTCTCATGTTGCAGACTTTTCAGACGACGAGTAAGGTGCTTTTAGGTCGTGGTTCTATACTCAATGATGCCGTTGGAGTTGATGGACCCATTTATCTTCCGAGTCTTCCGCTGTTATCGACACTAGATGGCCTTAAGCCATATTTATTGTAATAAGTTCTCTTTGAGACAACGATGTAATAAGTGTGTGATTGCCACTCTGCTATAAATCCTTCGATGTACTGTGTGGTGTCAGCATTACTGATCCAGGGATGACACCTGAGCACAGAGCACTTGATCCATTCGGGTCGGGTCGCCACAATGTATGATCTGCTAAAGATTATTGTATAAATCCTGTTCAAATACAAAACAAATATGCAAAAAAAATAGAAACTAATAAAACTAGCAGTAGAGAGGGGAATAAAGTTAGTAGTAGCGCTCCAATACCAGTAGCGCTTCCTGATAAAAAGCGCTGCAGATATTAGCAGCAGCACTATGCAATAAACCTCGCTACTGCTAACCATATATAGCAGTAGCGTTGGATGACACGCGCTAATGCTACATGTTAACTGTAGCGCCTTATCAGTAGTGCGGCATCCCGCGCTACTGATAGGCAAAATACCCGCGCTACTGATAGGGTTTTCCCTAGTACTGAAGTGTTGTGGCTAACTCACTCCCTCTTGGATGCTCTCACTCGAATGGCTCCCAACCTCAGATAAGATGTGTGGCATTCTCTCATGTGTGGGACTAGTGGTGGTCACACCCATCCTCTCATAGAAAATGCACTCAATGTCACATATGGTGGAGTCACTCATATCACTCATGGTGGGGTGGCTCGCCTCACATGGGAATTGGGGCATCACGTCATATGTGGGTGTCGGAGAGATGTTGGTGCAAATGTCTCCATGCTCAATTCCTATCGCCACCTTGGTTGAAGGGATAGTCCCATGCTCAACCTTGTTGTCACCGTCTTGTTGTTGGAGGCCCATATGATGTGGCACCTCGTAGCTCGTCTCCATGACTGAAGGGAAATTCCCATGCTCGGCCATCTTCCTTCAGGGGCTTCTGAAGATGGAAGTGTCGCCCTCGCTCGTAGGTGGTCGCCTCGTTGTTGAAGATGTCGATGTAGGCGAACTCACGAGAAGTAGGCGAAGATGTCGTATGTCCAAAGGCGAAGATGCCTTGATAGCACTTGGTGAAGATGCCAAAGTGGTTGTTGTAGCCGTAGCGTGCTCTTGGTGGTGCTTGTCTCGCGGTCTTCTCTTGTTCTCATGAAGTTTGGTCGTAGCTTGATGTAGAGCTTGTTGGGACTTGTAGGTAGGCGCATCTCGAGCATCTTCATGTTGATGGTGTCGTTGTCGTACTTGAGCTCGTAGTAGATGTCATTCATCGTCGTCGTGCACATGATGCTTGGAGGTGACTTGCCCTTCATGACGATGTGGATCACGAACATGATGGGGGTCGCCATGGAGATGTTGACGTGGAGGAATTATGCTTGCATCACTTTGGCGCTCCAAAGATGATCGACTTGCTCGTCATCGCCTTGAGGATGATGAAGGGGAAGAACGCTTGGCCAAAAAAGTCTAAATCTCCTCCATCCTTGCATCTTGCTCCTCCTTGTGTGCGGAAAGCTAGTTGTCAAAGTAGTCTCTTGTAAGTGCTTCAGAGTGGCGTATGTCGATGGCGAGGTTGTCGATGTGCTCTCTCAATCTTGATTGTGCACCTTGCATTTGTCGTTGTAGATCGAAGATGGACGCTTTGGTGATGTAGTTGTTCACGCCGTCGTTGTTGTCGAAGACCGGAGATGAAATGCCTTGCCTATCCATCACAATACTCGAGCAAATGTGAGTGGCAGAAAGAGAAGAACTAGACCAAATGTACCTTAACCAATGTTGAAGATGGATCAATGATCACTCAATGATGTAACAAGGAAATAGCACAATTGGTACCGATCTCGTCAATTCTCACACCTACACAAATAAGGCTTATGGTGGAGCTCGGTGAGGATAATGGCACAAAAATTTGATGCAAAATGTTAGCATGAGTCAATAATGTTGAAATAGATTCACAAATTCGCAAGTGAAATAAGTTAACCAATAGCAAAATGTGGCACACGAAACACACACACGGATAGATAAATGGGGTCGTGCAACCAAGGAATGAGCTCAGAATGTGGAATCCACGAAAAATGCTCTTGTTGCACAACTCTTGAGAGACGCTAGCATGATTGCTCAATAGGAGGATACGACACTTGTGCACAACCTATAGGATACAACAATGCAACAACTTCTATCCCAAGTATGCTATGTATGTACGGTCCCAGTGTTTCTCTCAAGACGTTCCGAGATGATTGGATATGACAATATTATATGCAATGTGGTATGATTCTATGGCTATTGCTTACAAGCTCTTTGCTCTTTTGCTTAAAAGCTTTTTTTGTATGGCCACAATGCGAAATGCACAAACCAAGATAGCAATTGTGTATATGTGGGAACAAACTTGAGGCACACAAGATGATATGATACCAAGATATACCAATATGATATGGTATGTATGCAATGGAAGGTGTAGATCAATGATCACTAATGTGCACAAGTAACGTTGCCGGCAATACTCAAATGGCTAGTCTCGATAGGCAAGTGACGCAAAATGGGCTAGGGGTTATCAATGCAATGGCAAGAATGTACAATGATGTCGTCGAGGTTACCGTCGAGGGTTTCTCATTTGTACGCAACGGACGGATGATGGTGAAGTAGTCAAAGTCGATGACGACCTCACGGTGATGATGAGTGGCGGTGTTCTCGATGTAGAACCGTTCCTAATTAGCCTAAACACCTTAGGAAACGGGAAAAAAACCATGAACTCAAAATCTCAAGGACAAAAGTCAAATGGTGGTAGCGGAAAGAGGTGGTGGCTTTGCACTCAGCAATGCGGAAGTGGAACGATGGGTTATGCGAGTCAATGTTGAAGTGACTGTCCCTAAGTAGCCGAAACACCTTAGGAGACACAACTCACAACTCAAACAAAATTGGGTTAAGTTGGGGTGGCGGAAGTGTATGGTGGGCAAGGTTATGCAGAAATTGTGGTGGTGGTTGATGAAGAAGCAACCGTCCCTAAGTAGCTGAAACACCTTAGGAGACTCAAATCACAACTCAAACAACCACTAATGCTAAATGGATCACAATGGGTTAGGTTGCGGAAGTCGGTGGTGGTAATGGGGATGATATGGTGGAGGGCCTAGGCAAAGATGCCAAAATTCACAAAATTTGATGGAGTCAAATGATGTTGGTGGTATTTTTGTGGGAAGGGGGATGTTAAGAGCTTCAAAACGAGCTAAAAACGTCAAAATATGAGTTCAGGTGAATTAGTTATGGTCGAAACAAAAATCAGTCGAAGTTGATATCTACAGGTATCGGACGTCCGGTAATGGACGGATGTCCGTTCGCCGGACGTCCCGTCGGGCTTGGAAATCCGCTATTTCAGCTCGGGTTAGGGGTTCCATTCGTCCGGTAAAGGTTGGACATCTGGTGGGTCGGGGTCAATGCGGGATTTGAGCTCCGGGACGTGATTTTGGGAGTAATTTTGGGATTTGGGGGTCAAAATTTACAAGATTTCGTGGATGAAAGATGAGGAAACTAGGGGAAATGCTAGATCCACTCGAAACCAAGCAAATCCATGGATCAAAATCAACAAAACTTCATCATACCAACAAATCCCAAAAAAATTGGTGCTATTTTTGGTGGGGAATTTTCGAATTTGGGGAAGAACACAACAAAACAAGGCTAGAAAAAGAGGGGTAGGGGCTCCAAATTCGTGATCAACCTTGCTCTGATCCAAGATGATGTAGGGTGGAACCCTAGATGGCCGATCTTTCACGAAAGGAGTGGATCCCAACAAGGAACACGAAGAACACGAGGGGAAACACGAGGGAAAACATGAGAGAATCACTCAAACCAACGAGATTAGGTCGCACATATGCTAGATCCTCGAAACACAAAAGGAGATACAAGATCCACAATCAACAAAGGACGATACAAAGGTAACCGGTTCTTCTCCGTGAGGAGGTCTTGAGGGGTCTTCCCATGAAGGGGTCTTGAATCCAAGGTGGATCTTCTCCAAAGAGGTAACGGTCCCTCACAATGGAGTAGATCCGGATGGATGAGCGTAGCTCTATCTCACATATGAGCTAACACAATGCTAACCCTAACTAGGTGGAGGTGGAGGAGTATATATAGTCTAGGACCACGAAGGGGTAAGTGAGGGTGAAGGGGTACACGGGCTCGGCCTGATACACTGTGCGTAGACAGGTGTCAGATGTCCGATGGGTACCGGACGTCCGGTGGCTCGCGAGGGCCCGGTCATCCGGTACTTGTCGGACGTCCGGCGTTTTGGCTCGGGATAGCCCTCGTCGGATTTCTGGACATTGTCGGTCATCCGATGGCTGATGGTCGTCGGACGTCCGGTATCTGGCGGTCGTCCGGGCGTTGTAGAGTCCCTCGGCTGTAGCTGATCTGGCAGGATGAACCTCCAGGCATCGGACGTCGGGGGACTGTCGGACGTCCGGGAGCTGGTGCTTCCTGGTAGCTCTTCCTCTTGTCCCGTGCGCTTGGTGTCTTCGTCGTCTTGTCCATGGTGTTCCTCTTTGTTCATGGTCATGCATAGCACATATATTTGAGGTAGTAGCCATGTCTCATATGTGGAAAGTGATGGTTCGGAGAGGAGCGAGTTCACCTTGCATCCAATGGCGTATAGTCGAGGTCTCATCGTATGTCCTCTTGGGGCATGGGGAGTAGTCGTAGTGTACACGGGGATGAACGTAGGATGCTCTGCATCATCTCCCCCCCTTGGGAAAGATCCGACCTTGGATCGTGATCCTCATCACCATGGAAACGTTTGTCGTGGACAGACTTGTAATTGGACGTAGTTGAAGACATGGCGCAATCCAAGTACTCCAAGGTGTCTCCGAAGTGATAGACACACAAAAAGAGAAAACACAAGTGACACTTGGAAATACAATGGTTAGCGCACACAAAGTGTCCATCAAGTAAGTTTGAGTCCGTTCGGCAAGATTGTTCGTGACAAAGCGCATGAATCTTATCAATATTATATAGAATGATATGCAAAGCATTCATGGGAACAATAGGATTTGTAGCATGCACAAAGGTGTGGTGAATGTGATTAATGCGACCATTGTGCAAAATGGTGTCATGATGGGATGGTTTATCAAAAGCATGAACATGGTAATCGGTGCTCAATGTGATTATGTTGTCATGCAATTGATGGTAGGCAATATGATCATGATGTATGAATATGCCATCAAGGTAGATCACAACAAATTTGCTAAGGAAATGCACAAGCTCATATATCATGGATGACATGGGAATACAAGATGCAACAAGGCAATCATAATGTGAGTCAATCCATGCATAAGATGCAAATTTGTCATGTGTATGATATGTCCATCGAGCATGACATGTGTGAACACAATCAACAAATATGGAGGTGTTGGTGTACCAATGCTCGATGTCGTTGCATGAGTGGAGGTTTGAATGTGCATCCAATAAGTCCGAGCGCTCCTCAATTTGAAGGTCCATAGAGCTAATCTCCAATGTCGCTCCTCCGTTCGCAAGATGTATCATGTAGACAACAAGAAGGAGACAACAATGAAAGAGTGACCCGTCCAATATGCGTATGTGAGGATGGCTCAAAGGGAAGGAGGTCACGTTTATGAGAATGTCGAAAATGTTGGTGTCGCGCATCGTGTACGCCTTCACATGACCAAGTTGTCTCGTGATGGTACCGCCTTGTGAATCCTTCAAAACAAAAGAACATGACAAACACCCGGAAAAACAAATGAGGTTAGCAGAAGTGCAAAACCTATCATTCATGTGGTAAGATACCCAACAAGTGTATGCATCATGCTCATCATAAGAAAGGACAAGGGAGCATTTCATAGTATGGAGGCATATGATGCGAGAACAACCAAATACAGTAGGCTCAATCAAACAAGCATGCATCACAAGTAATATGTCCAAGTCTCCACGACCAATAACCATAGCAAGTTGTCACTCAATACAAGGGGATATGAGAGATGGCACTAATGGAGACAAGCAACAATGATCAAGATATATCATGTGAGAGGCATGAACGTATATGTCATCAACCCAAGAAAGCGAGTAAGAATGGAACATGGGTGATGCGACAAAGCAAGCAATCATAGTGATCAAGTGGTGCAAGCTAGTAGTGCAAAGATGCAACATACTATAGGTAATCATAGCAATCATGTCATGTGTGCAAATAGTGATCATGAATAATGCACAAGACATATCACAAGCATAAAGGCAAGATATGAGCAAAATATCATCAATGTATTGGTGAGAGGCCATATGTAAATAGCAATGGGACATCATGACTCTCCCAACACAACAAGCAACAATAGCATGAGGCACATGGTAAACATGGCAATAGAAACAAGGATCTCCACCAAGCATGCAAATACACATATGAGTAGTAAAATGGTGAATCATGGGTAGATGCAAGCAAGGGTCACAATTGCATGGCAAAGGCATAGAAGCAAGCATAACATGAAAAGTGAACATGCTATAATGGGCATAAAGTAACAAGTGATATATAGCCCATAGTCGTGTGAGAGACAAGTAAAAGAGATGCGCGTAGTTCTTGCGCGAATGGAACGGTGGTAATGGTAGTCCACGGGATCCCAAATAGTCATTGCTCTCAAGAGCTCGTTTCGTCAACTCTTGGGTTTGAGCGGTTAACGAGTATACATGAGTACCTACACAAAACAAAGACAAAGGGAAAATTGTGTGTGCGTGGTATATGTACACATCATCCACCATGATGTGCACGTGCATGTGTTGGTTAGCACAAAATAGCCAATGCTCAAATAAATGAGATGCGTGATATAGAAACATGTCATCCATCATGAGAGGTTTGTTATTATGTATGGCATAATGGAGACTCAAATTGTGTAATGCATCATGGGCAATATCTAGAGCATTGTTATTCATGGAATGCATATGGTGCAAGCAATTATGGGAATCATGCAAAGTATGGAATGCATCAAAGTCTCCTAATATGTATGAGGAAACTATGGGGGTCTCCTCATGAGAATTAATGGAAACATCACATGGATAATATTGACAACATCCAAAACAATGCATATCCGAAGCAATGTGTTCATGGCATGGCATAGTAAATGAATTGCGCAAATCAAATAAAGGAAGCTTAGCAATATCATCACAAGAAAAACAAAAGCCAATGATCATCATATTGTCATCTATGCCATATGTGTAAATGGGATTTATTTTAATGGGGCATGCATAGTTACTATTGAGATTGCAATTATGCAATATGGGAGATCTCACCCATAGCATATGACAAGTTTAAAGGATTATCAAACATGATGTGACCAATAGAATTTTCACATGATATCCTATGGAGCATAGCATCACAACTAGGAAATTAAACATGCTCATCATCATATTCATCATAAATGGGTGGCATATCGAAACATGACATAGTATGTGATGAATACATAAGGTGATCATCATCATGCAAGCAATCATTTGCAAGATAGTCCACTAGTGGGACAAGAGAAGCACCATCACCTATGTTACCTTTGGAGCATCGCTCATGTGTTGTAGGTGAGGTGTCGAAGACCAAGTCATGGTCATCTTCATCTTTACGGAACCATGTGGGGTGCATCATCGTCCACCATGGCCATCGTCGTCTCCATTGGAGGTATGGACTCGTCGAGGATAGGCATGTTGTAACACCCCGGATGTAACATGCCATATTTGTAACTCCGACTCTGCCATTTCCGGCTTTAAGTTATGAGATTCCCTTCGTGGTTGGGTTTTGTCTTCGTTTTGCATTTTTTTCGTGTCATGCATTTCATATCATGTCATCATGTGCATCGCATTTACATTCGTGTTCGTCTCATGCATCCGAGCATTTTCCTTGTTGTCCGTTTTGCAATCCGACACTCCTACGTCCTCTGGCGTACCCCTTTTGTCTCTTTTCCTGAGCAGGTGTTAAACATTCTCGGAATGGACCGAGATTTGCCAAGTGGCCTTGGTACACCACTGGTAGACCGCCTGTCAAATTTCGGGTCATTTGGAGTCCGTTTGATGTTCCAACGGTTAACCGGGGAACCGCAAAGGCCTCGTGTGTGTTGCAGCCCAACACCCCTCCAAAACGGCCCAATAACCCATCCAAACCTCTTCCATTACCTCCACCGTCGGATCACGATCGCGTGGGCGAAAACTACACTCCATTTGGACACTCCTACCTCCTCCTAACTATAAATATGTGCACCCCTCCTCCAAATCCGGCTCCCAAAACCCTAAAAATCGCCCCCGCCACCACCGGACACGTCCGGCTGCCGCCGGACGAATTCCGCCACCGCCCGCACCCAATAGCACGCCGCCACGTGTCTCCGTCCGCTTCCCCGCCGCCGGGGCCTGCCGGGCCCACGGGAGGCCCTCCCGGCCCGCTCGCGCGCCGCCCATCGCTCCGCCTCCGCACGCGTCGCGCCTCCCAACGCCGACCGCCGCCGCCGTGCTCCAGTGCCATCGCCGCCGACCTCCAGCGCCGCCGCCTCGTGCCCGCCGGTCGCCGTCGCGCCCCAATCGCCTCCCGTTGACCTCCGCCGCCGCCTGCACCAGCTCCGGCCGGGTCCGGCCAGATCCGGTCCAGCCCGACCCCGCCGACGCCTCTTCGGTCGTCTACCTCCCCAACTCCGGTGAGCTCCCCCGTCATCCTCAAAGAACGTGCGACCCTAGATCTGAGATTTCGGTAGGTCATTTTTCCTCTAAGTCCTTTCCGTCTCATGTTTTTATGCCCTGTTCATTTCATCATAACTCCATGACCGTAGCTCCGTTTCATGCGCATGATATATCAAAATGCTCATTTGGAGAAGCTCTTCATTTCACTCCATTCTGGCATGCTTTTTTGAGTTCATATGGATGCCCAAATCATTGATGCAAGAGTGCTATAAAATGTTTGCTCCTGTTACTTAGCAGATTATGATGATTTGTCATTTTTGTCACATTTGTTGTGTGCAACTTATGGGCATGAGCTCTACAGGTGTTTTGATCTATGACATGCCATCTTTACAGGGGTGCTTTCCATGTATTTTTGTGATCAATTTGGTGACTAGCACAAGCATGCAAAGTAGCCTTCATGATATTGCTGATTTAAGGGACTTAGGATTTTGGTAAGTCCTTGTTCTGCTGTTATTTTTATGCCATGTAAACATGATGCTACAGTGAGATCCATGCTTGTTTTGAGTTGCTTCAGTAAGGATGTTTTGTACATATGGTTATGCTCTATCCATCCATGCCCATGTTTGCAATTATGTAGTGCCCTAGCATGTCTTAATCTTGCTCTACTTTTGCTATAAAATGTTCCTGGCAGATTGTTTACATGTTAATCAATTTTTCCATGGTTGTTGTTAGTGATCCATGCATGCTATGAACTTTTTCTTGCCATGGTTACCTTCTTGAACATGTCTTCCTGCTGTAGGTATGCTTGTTTTGTCATGCAAGGCTTTTTGATGAGTGATTTGAGCTCACAAAGTTGCCTTCATAACTCTGTTTATGACATGCTCTGTTTTCTGCTAAGTCTGAAACTGTTAATAAAACTTGCTATGTTTACATGAGTGTCATCATATCTTCTGTGCCTTTTTGGCTCATGATCAGTAAGGGACTTTTGTTCTATGCATATAGTAGTTTCATGACATGTCTTTGTTTGCTATGTTATGTTCCTGTAGCATGTTGTTTGCTAGCTCTAAACATAGCTTCCTGATGTTATTCCTGGCATGTTAGTATTTTCACCAAGTCTGTGAAGCTGATATATTTTGCACTTTTGCCATGCTTGTTTGAACCTGTTCTAGTGTGATTTAGCCGTAGCTCAGTGTTCATGTTTTGTCAATCATCTTGAGTACATCACTTCTGTATGCTTTGTTGCTATGTTGGAGTGTAGTAGCTTAGTTTCTTGTTGCATTCTAGATGGCATCGTGCTGTTAATCGCAGAATTGTGCCATTCTTGTTTTACTTGCCTTTTGCAAACCGTGCATCCGATTCCGGTGATCGATTTCGACCAAAATCATCTCATCTTTCCAGCGGCACACTTGGTTTGCCAAGTTGATGCCTTGTTCATCCTTTTCCTTCCGGAGCACGCATATGCATTACGTATTACATCCCGCATGTCATGCCATGTTTTGCATCATGTTGTTTGTGCATTGCACCGTGATTGATTGTTGGTCTGTTTGCTTGTGTTCTTGCTTTGGCTAGAGCCGGGAGATGAGTACGTGATGGAGGAACCTGTTGAGTACACTAACGAGGATCAAGCTTTCGTCAACTCTGAGAACTTTGCAGGCAAGATGACCATACCCTCGAAATCACTACTATCTTTGCTTGCTACTTTTTCGCTCTATTGATATGCCGCGATACCTACCGCTCGCTATATCATGCCTCCCATATTGCCATCTCAAGCCTCTAACCCACCTTTCCTAGCAAACCGTTGTTTGGATATGTTACCGCTTTTGCTCAGCCCTCTTATAGCGTTGCTAGTTGCAGGTGAATATGAAGTTTGTTCCTTGTTGGAACATGGATATTTTTGGGATATCATTATTATCTCTTATTTACTTTAATGCATCTATATACTTGGTAAAGGGTGGAAGGCTCAGCCTTATGCTTGGTGTTTTGTTCCACTCTTGCCGCCCTAGTTTCCGTCATACCGGTGTTATGTTCCTTGATTTTGCGTTCCTTACGCGGTTGGCTGTTATGGGAACCCCTTAACAGTTCGCTTTGAATAAAACACCTCTAGCAAGGCCCAACCTTGGTTTTACCATTTGCCACCTAAGCCTGTTCCCTTGGGTTCCGCGGACTCAAGGGTCATCTTTATTTTAAACCCCCGGGCCAGTGCTCCTCTGAGTGTTGGTCCAACTTGTCAGCCGCCGGTGGCCACCAGGGGCAACTCTGGGTTGGCCTACCGGAAGTTTGGACAATCCGGTGTGCCCTGAGAACGAGATATGTGCAGCTCCTATCGGGATTTGTCGGCACATTCGGGCGGCTTTGCTGGTCTTGTTTTACCATTGTCGAAATGTCTTGTAACTGGGATTCCGAGACTAATTGGGTCTTCCCGGGAGAAGGAATATCCTTCGTTGACTATGAGAGCTTGTGATGGGCTAAGTTGAGGCACCCCTGCAGGGTTTTGAACTTTCGAAAGCCGTGCCCGCGGTTATGGGCAGATGGGAATTTGTTAATATCCGGTTGTAGAAAACTTGACACTTAACTTATTTAAAATGAATCAATCGCGTGTGTAGCCGTGATGGTCTCTTTTCGGCGGAGTCCGGGAAGAGAACACGGTCTCGTGTTATGTTTGAACGTGAGTAGCTTCAGGATCACTTCTTGATCAGTTTTAGCTTCTCGACCGTGCTTTGCTTCTCTTCTCGCTCTCTTTTGCGTAAGATTAGCCACCATATATGCTAGTGCTTGCTGCAGCTTCACCTCACTATCCTTTCCTACCCTTAAGCTTAAATAGTCTTGATCTCGCGGGTGTGAGATTGCTGAGTCCCCGTGACTCACTGATACTTCCAAACAGATGCAGGTGCCGACGATGCCAGTGCAGGGGAGGCTACTGAACTTAAGTGGGAGTTCGACAAGGATTCGGGCCGTTGCTATGTTTCTTTTCCGGATGATCGGTAGAGGAGCCCAGTTGGGACGATCGGGGATCTAGCATTTGGGGTTGTCTTTCTTTATTTTGGTTCCTTAGTCGGACCTTGATTGTATTCTGGATGATGTATGACTATTTATGTATTGTGTGAAGTGGCGATTGTAAGCCGGCTCTTTATCCCTTTCTTATTCAGTACATGGGATGTGTAAAGATTACCCCTCTTGCGACATGCCTACCATGCAGCTATGCCTCTAAGTCGTGCCCCGACACGTGGGAGATATATCCGCATTGTGGGTGTTACACATGTCATCATGTAGGAGACCTAGCATCAAAGAATAAAACAAACTTGGAGTAGAGGGTGAGTCGTTAGAAATCATAGTGGCCTCACGTGTCGTGTAAACTACCTCACTCACTAAGTGTTCTGGCTCACTCACTCCCTCTTGGATGCTCTCACTCATATGGTTGGTGGAGTCATTCGAATGGCTCTCAACCTCACATAGCATGTGTGGCATTCTCTCATGTATGGTACTAGTGGTGGTCACACCCATCCTCTCATAGAAAATGCACTCAATGTCACATATGGTGGAGTCACTCATATGACTCATGGTGGGGTGGCTCGCCTCATGTGGGAATTGGGGCATCACGTCATATGTGGGTGTTAGAGAGATGTTGGTTCAAATGTCTCCATGCTCAATTCCAATCGCCACCTTGGCTGAAGGGATAGTCCCATGCTCAACCTTGTTGTCACCGTCTTGTTGTTGGAGGCCCATATGATGTGGCACCTTGTAGCTCGTCTCCATGATCGAAGGGAAATTCCCATGCTCGGCCATCTTCCTTGAGGGGCTTCCGAAGATGGAAGTGTCGCCCTCGCTCGTAGGTGGTCACCTTGTTGTTGAAGATGTCGATGTAGGCGAACTCATGGGAAGTAGGCGAAGATGCCATATGTCCAGAGGCAAATATGCCTTGATAGCACTTGGAGAAGATGCCGAAGTGGTTGTTGTAGCCGTAGCGTGATCTTGGTGGTGCTTGTCTCGCGGTATTCTCTTGTGCTCATGAAGTTTGGCCATAGCTTGATGTAGAGCTTGTTGGGACTTGTAGGTAGGTGCATCTCGAGCATCTTCATGTTGATGGTGTCGTTGTCGTACTTGAGCTCGTAGTAGATGGTGTTCGTCGTTGTCGTGCACATGATGCTTGGAGGTGACTTGCCCTTCATGACGATATGGATCACGAATGTGAAGGTGGTCGCCATGGAGATGTTGACATGGAGGAATTGCGCTTGCATCACTTGGGCGCTCCAAAGATGATCGACTTGCTCGCCGTCGCCTTGAGGATGATGAAGGGGAAGAACGTTTGGCCAACAAAGTCCAAATTTCCTCCATCCTTGCATCTTGCTCCTCCTTGTGTGTGGAAATCTTGTTGTCGAAGTAGTCTCTTGTAAGTGCTTCGGAGTGGCGTATGTCGATGGCGAGGTTGTCGATGCGCTCTCTCAATCTTGATTGTGCACCTTGAATTTGTCGTTGTAGATCAAAGATGGACGCTTTGGTGATGTAGTTGTTCGCGCCGTCGTTGTTGTCGAAGACCGGAGATGAAATTCCTTGCCTATCCATCACAATACTCGAGCAAATGTGAGTGGGAGAAAGAGAAGAACTAGACCAAATGTACCTTAACCAATGTTGAAGATGGATCAATGATCACTCAATGATGTAACAAGCAAATAGCACAATTGGTATCGATCTCATCAATTCTCACACCTACACAAATAAGGCTTATGGTGGAGCTCGGTGACGATAGTGGCACAAAAATTGGATGCAAAATGTTAGCAAGAGTCAATAATGTTGAAAGAGATTCACAAATTCGCAAGTGAAACAAGTAGATCAATAGCAAAATGTGGCACACGAAAACACACACACAGATAGATGAATGGGGTCGTGCAACCAAGGAATGAGCTCAAAATGTGGAATCCACAAAAAATGCTCTTATTGCACAACTCTAGAGAGATGCTAGCATGATTGCTCAATAGGCAGATACGACACTTGTGCACAACCTATAGGATACAACAATGCAACAACTTCTATCCCAAGTATGTTATGTATGTCTGGTTCCCGGTGTTTCTCTCAAGATGATCCAAGATGATTGGATATGACAATCTTATATGCAATGTGGTATGATGCTATGGCTATTTCTTACAAGCTCTTTGTTCTTTTGCTTAAAAGCTTTTTTTGTATGGCCACAATGCGAAATGCACAAACCAAGATAGCAATTGTGTATATGCGGGAACAAACTTGAGGCACACAAGATGATATGATACCAAGATTATACCAATATGATATGGTATGTATGCAATGGAAGGTGTATACCAATGATCACTAATGTGCACAAGTAACATTCCCGGCAATACTCAAATGGCTAGTCTCGATAGGCAAGTGATGCAAAATGGGCTAGGGGTTATCAATGCAATGGCAAGAATGTACAATGATGTCATCGAGATTACCGTCAAGGGTTTCTCATTTGTACAGTGACGCCCCAAGACCGGCGCTTTAGATGCCTTCCATGGCTTCCGAGGATCGTCATGTGATTTGTTTTGCTTGTTGCATTCATCATTGCATATTTTGCATTGCATCATGTCATCATGTATCATATCATTAATTCTTTTGCAACTCAACTAAATAAAATGCATAGATCTTTGATCTTATTAAATTGAGGGAACTCACATGGTGATTTCTCTATATAACTTATCCTCCCAATATTTAGGGAGCTATAATAAATATTCCATTAATTTGGAATCACCAAAACACACTTGCAAGTAATTCCCCAGGCCTTTGCTATCTCACATCTTGACCTCAAACGTTGTCCATAAATCCTTTCACCAGTGTTCCAATCTCCATCAAAATTCCCAACATTTTGGACTTCTCAAACACCCAATTCCAATTCAAATCCATTCGAATTATATTCAAATGAATTTGAATTCAATTCTTGCAATCTTGCCACTTCATTTTTTTGGGATCATACACATTTTTGTGAGTCCGGGAAAATAACCCCCATACCCAAATTCCATCCCTAACCCTCTCTTTCTATTTTTTCTATCTATTTATTTTATTTTCTCTTAATGGTTAAGAGAAGAAAGAGAGAGAGAGAGTAGCCTTGCAGCCCATCAGCCAAGCCGGCCCACCAAATCCCTAGGCCCATCTCCCGCAGCCCACCTAAACCCTCTACAACCCTAGCCCGATCGAAACCCCCCTCTCGCTCCCCTGCTCGATCCTCCTTGCAGTGCTGCCAACCTCCCCTGTCTCATCCTCCCGATCCCCTATCCCTCTCGTCCTCTCCCTTGCACCACCGCCCAGAGAGAGAGAGAGAGAGAGTGAGGAGCGAGACCCCTGTCGCCGAGCGGCCGAGGAGAGGAGCTCCTTGAGCACCGGCCGACACCTCCAGCGCCTCCGCGCCCCTCGCGACCCCGTTGCTGCTCCGTCCTGACCTCGTCGGAGCTCCTCCCGCCGCCTAAGTACCTCCCCGCCTCCGGCCATGGTGCCTGCACTGGCGACCCTGCAGGTTGCCGCCCTTCGTGCGAGCTCCTCCGCGCCGCTTCCTCACCTCCCGTGCCTCTCGCCGCGCTGGCCTGCGACGCCGCTGCCGAGCTCCACCTAGGCCCCCGCGGCGACCTCGACCTTCAGGCCGCCGCCGTGCCTCCGCCGAGTCTCCTCTGGCCGCTGTCAGCCGAGTTCAAAGCTCCACTGCTGCACCTCATCACCGGAGTTCCGCTTCTTCTACCTCGCTGCTCATCCCGGCCGCGTTGACTACATCCTCTGCTTCGACCCCGTAGCGCTGTTTGTCTCCTCTCTGCTTCGTTGGGGGCTGCAGCCTACGCCAAGGCCCAGCGAGCCCCTGCTCCTTCCCTCGCTACCTGCAAGACCGAGGCATGACCTGCCCTCTCTGTTGACCGCCAAGACCTAGACGTGGTGCTGCTTCGTTTGGTTCATCCCAAGCCTCTGTAGACCCGGGGTCTCACTGCACTTACTGTCATCATTCTGCTACATCTCCGTGAATTCAGAGACTGCCAAGTACATGGACACGCCAAGTTCCGCTCCGAATGTGTGACTACACCCGGTGATGCGACAAGTACCCCGATAACATGTACATCTACTCCATCAAGACCGGATCGACAAGTACCCCAACGTCATGTGTACAACTACCGTCGACGTGTACGACTACTTCGTGAACGTGTACCCGACGACCCCGGAGACCTATGTTGCGCCAAGTACCTCCACGATGACCCGAACATCTACAGAAAAATGTGTACCGCTACCGTCGAGGACCGATAGTGCCACTACTTCTACTATCGTCGTGGGAACGACTACCTCCACTACCCTCGCCATGGAACAATTGTACAACTACTTCCTCTACATTGCACCTAATGAGAACCGTCCCGTTTGCACGCTTCGAAGGTATAACCCCGAGACAACCGCCCGTGAACGAATGCATGTGTTGTATGAGATGCATGTTTGGTTGTTGTATCCTCCCGTGAACGTTAGTTTTTTCCGTCGCTTGGTACCGTCGTCGACCCGTGGGAACCCGGTAACCGGGATCACCCCACCATCTTTTGCACGCTCCTGCCACACTTTCTTTTGCACCGACATCTCAATGAGTTGTCGGAACCGGAATGTTTTCATGGCACCATTTCCGTTGTCATTGCCGTGGCACCCCTTTCATTTCCGCCACGATGACAAATGCTTCATAATACGCTCTTGTTAACATTTTCATAAAACTTGCATAAACTTGCACATGTCATTCGCATCATGATAATAAAATTTAAAATGTTAAAATTGTTGTTTGCCTTAAATTGCTAAATGCATGTGGGGATTTTACCGGAAAGGTTATTTGTTGTTTTCGGCCTCACTTAAATTGCCTAAGATGTGTAGTTTACTTTTGCTTCACCTCTTGCCATGTTTAAAAACATTTAATTATTGGGTACATAACAGAGAGAGAACTAAATAAGTCATGTGGTGTTTCGTCAATATGCAACTCGTTGCATATTGAGCTCCACTTAACTTGTAGTTTTGTCTGTGCAATTTTGCCATGCCATGCCTCATTTAAACCGGACATGCACCATACTTGGTTGTGCATCATGCCATGTTTATGTGATGGTTGTTTTCATGTTGCTTGCTTCTTTCCGGGTTTCTTCTCGTTAGCTTTGGTTTCGTTTCGGAGTGGTGAGGATCCGTTCGACTACGTCCATTTGTCTTCTTCATGGACTCGTTCTTCTTCCTTGCGGGATCTCAGGCAAGATGGCCATACCCTCGAAATCACTTCTATCTTTGCTTGTTAGTTGTTCGTTCTATCGCTATGTCGCGCTACCTACAACTTGCTATATCATGCCTCCCATTTGCCATGTCAAGCCTCTAACCCACCTTTCCTAGCAAACCGTTGTTTGGCTATGTTACCGCTTTTGCTCAGCCCCTCTTATAGCGTTGTTAGTTGCAGGTGAAGATGAAGTTTGTCCCATGTTGGAACATGGATATTGTTGGGATATCACAATATCTCTTATTTAATTAATGCATCTATATACTTGGTAAAGGGTGGAAGGCTCGGCCTTATGCTTGTGTGTTGTTCCACTCTTGCCGCCCTAGTTTCCGTCATACCGGTGTTATGTTCCTTGATTTTGCGTTCCTTACGCGGTTGGGTGTTATGGGAACCCCTTGACAGTTCGCTTTGAATAAAACTCCTCCAGCAAGGCCCAACCTTGGTTTTACATTTGCCTACCAACCTATTACCTTTTTCCCTTGTGTTCCAGAGCCCGAGGGTCATCTTTATTTTAACCCCCCCCCCGGGCCAGTGCTCCTCTAAGTGTTGGTCCGAACCTGCCGCCTGCGGGGCCACCAGGGGCAACTCGAGGCTGGCTTACTGGAAGTTTGGAAAATCCGGTGTGCCCTGAGAACGAGATATGTGCAGTTCCTATCGGGATTTGTCGACACATACGGGCGGCTTTGCTGGTCTTGTTTTACCATTGTCGAAATGTCTTGTAACCGGGATTCCGAGACTGCTGGGTCTTCCTGGGAGAAGGAATATTCTTCATTGACCGTGAGAGCTTGTGATGGGCTAAGTTGGGACACCCCTGCAGGGTATAAACTTTCGAGAGCCGTGCCCGCAGTTATGTGGCAGATGGGAATTTGTTAATGTCCGGTTGTAGAGAACTTGACACTTGACTTAATTAAAATGCATCAACCGCGTGTGTAGCCGTGATGGTCTCTTTCAGCGGAGTCCGGGAAGTGAACACGGTTCTTGTATTATGCTTGAACGTAAGTAGCTTCAGGATCACTTCTTGATCACTTCTAGCTTCTCGACCGTTGCGTTGCTTCTCTTCTCGCTCTTATTTGCGTATGTTAGCCACCATATATGCTTAGTGCTTGTTGCAGCTCCACCTCATTACCCTTTCCTACCCATTAGCTTAAATAGTCTTGATCTCGCGGGTGTGAGATTGCTGAATCCTCGTGACTCACAGTTACTTCCAAACAGTTGCAGGTGCCGATGATACCAGTGCAGGTGACGCAACCGAGCTCAAGTGGGTGCTCGATGAAGATCTGGTCATTGTTATGTATTCTTTTCCGATGATCAGTAGTGGAGCCCAGTTGGGACGATCAGGGATCTAGCATTTGGGTTTGTCTTCTTTTATTTTGGTTTCATAGTCGGACCTTGGTTGTATTCGGATGATGTATGTTTAACTTGTTATTTGTGTGAAGTGGCGATTGTAAGCCAACTCTTTATCCCTTTCTTATTCAGTACATGGGATTGTGTGAAGATTACCCCGCTTGCGACTAAACTACCATGCGGCTATGCCTCTAAGTCGTGCCCCGACACGTGGGAGATATAGCCGCATTGTGGGTGTTACAAGTTGGTAATCAGAGCCATCCCCGACTTAGGAGCCCCTTGCTTGATCGAATCGCTGACGTTGTTGAGTCTAGAACAAAAATGTTTCAAGTCTTAGGATTATATATATCGGAGAGTAGGATTCTTTTCACTCCTCAGTCCCTTTGTCGCTCTGCTGAGGCCTCTTAACGTAGAAGTTTTGACTCTTCTCTCCTCAAATTTCATGAAAAAAAATTAGGATCACGCGGGTATCTTGGGATTGTTTCGATATTCTTGTGACGAGAACATTGTTCTTGGTGCCTCCTAACATTTAGGGGTTGTGGCAGTGTCCCGGGGAGTTGAGCTCCGAGGTGTTGTCGTCACAATTTTATCGTTGCAGTTCTGGAATACTTGAGTTTGCCGACATCGAAAATCTCTTTTATGCAGTTGTTGGTGAGATAACCTCGACGCCACCCAGTACTGGGGCGGGAGTTCGGGAGTATTGCCATAACTCGTATAACGAATGCTTTTTCGAAGGTTGAGGTACATGATTTCTGAAGGTTTCTTGGTTATGTGTTGAAGGATGGATACAACTGGATGTAGGGATTGTTAGTTTGGGTGAGATATTATGCTTCCCCTGTATCCCCAACACCTGATTACATAACCAGAAAATTTCGGGAGTTTATAAGTGGGAATTCAAGTAGATCCTAGAATATCTTTCCAACAGACACATGATATGATATGGGATCTATCATACATTTGTTCTGGCTTATTCTGCAAGCCAATCCTTTGTTTTGTTTTGGTTTGTGGTATTCGAGTTGCTTCGAAGTCAAGTGTTGATTCCATACCTTTTCGAAGCGGTGTTCTCATATTTCGATGTGAATGCTATTCCTTTCGGTCATCGAGGTTGTCATGTTATTTCTTTTCCATCCAGCGTGCTTCTCTTCAAGTGGATCCGATCATTTTTAACATTTGCAAGATCAATTCTAAGTTTTTCTCAACTGTGTTTGTTCCATTCCAGCTTCTCCATGTTGCCTTTGTTTTCCCGCCCTCCCACCCTTTTTCTTCAAGGACTCAGATTGCTTAATCAAGTATCCTTTTATGGATGTGAAGTCTCTTCACCCTTTTCCTTCAACGTTCTTATCCGGTGATTCTTCATGAAGATACTAACAAAACTTCGAGTTTATCATTCTTCGTTCTCTTTTCTTCTTCGGTGGATCCAATTCAAGCTTTGTTGATCATATCCTTTCCTCGGTTCAAATGCTTTCTCATGTCGGTGCACCTCTTAATCATTCACGTCTCGCTATTCATTTGTTCTGGAGTGCTGAAGATATCTCAGAAGGCTCGTCTTTTCATTCAAGATCCATTCAACTATTTCGAGGTTGTTATCCCATTCAAGCCATTTAATTCAACCGGCGCAATATTCCTTTTAAATCGTTCAACGGTGTTTCTCTTGAGTGGGAACTAACCCATAGGTCTTTTCCCAGGATCTTACCTGACTCTTATAATTTTTTCGGAGTTATTTTTAAATTCATTTCAAAGTTGACATAAGAATGAATTATCATCAGTCATATGTCTTTCTCCAATATCGCTTTCAAATTCTTTTCATTGTTGATTCAACCTTTATATTCTTCATTATTTCGGAGTGCCTCAACAAATCATGGTGGTGCTTTCTCGTCATCATTCTCGGATTTTGAAGACCGAAGAAGAGCTCCTCTTAAATTCTTACCCGTTCTTCCAAAGATGCGAAGTTCAAGCTTGATGCCATCATCTCATAATTGTTTTCGATTGTGAGAATTCTGTTCACCCATCCGGAGCAATTCATGAGTCTTTTCAGTTTGATTCTCCGAAGGCCATCATTTTGAGTTTATTCATTCTCAGCTTTCAGCTCTCATTCTCCAAATCTTACCGGTGCATTGTTCAAGTATTCTCTGATCAGCTCGTGATCTCTTCGTTCTCATGTATCTAAATCCCCTCAAGTATCTTCTTTTGTTTTTCCAATTCTTCCCGGTGAATTGTGCCTTTACTACTTTCATTTTCAACTTCTTAGGGTGGTTCATTCAAGAGTTCTCTTCCTTGGTTATCATATCAATTCATTCGTTTTTTCCAATCCTATCGGTGGGTCGTTGAAGACCTTCTCAAGATTACGCTATATCTCTCTTTAATCATTTTTCAATGAGAATAAGTAGTATGCCAAATCCGTTGCCTATCATCAATTTAAATTGGTGAAGGATACGCATAACATAATTCTTATTATTGTTTCATCCATGTGTTCTAACTTCTTCTTTCTAGAGTTGTTCATCATGTCTCATTTCTCGGTTCGAGATGCTTCATCTTTTCTTTTCCGGAGTTCCAAGTTTTTCCGCATTATCTCATCGCGAAGCTCCATCTAATCATTATGAGGCTTCAATCTTATTCTTTTTTCCTTCACTTCTTTTTGATAATTCTTTGATTACCGGAGTTCTTCATGGAGGCTACATGGTGTTTCGTCAAGGATTCTTTTCATTCTTCAATTGTTCGTCAAGTTTTCTCTCGAAGCTATGATCCGCCAAGCTATACTCTAAAATAAACATGGTGTTCAACACATTTCTTGTTTTGAGGAGTTCAAGCATTCTTCATCTTGCATTCCGAAGTGCAATTCTTTCTACCTTATCTTTTGCGGTGGTGTTATGTCATTCTTAAAAATTTCCCTTCATGTTTCATGATTCACAAGTTCAGGAATGAGATTTTTAAACCCATCACTTTCTTCCTTGGAGTTATCTTGGTATAGATTTCACCTAAAGCCTTCCATTGGGAATGTTTCTCTTTGTGATGATTACCTATGATCCAAGTTTTCTTATCACCTCGGTGGAAGAAGCTTTCTATCTTTTCTAGCTATCAATCAAATCTTTTTCCCATGAGTGGCAGGTTGTCGCCTCATAATTTTGAGATGTCTTTATAAGCCCATGTCAAGCTTATCCTTTCATTGTTGATAA
The DNA here is from genome assembly GCF_003073215.2 of Triticum urartu. Lineage (NCBI taxonomy): Eukaryota > Viridiplantae > Streptophyta > Magnoliopsida > Poales > Poaceae > Triticum > Triticum urartu. Next base: position 179,645,845 of record NC_053025.1, on the reverse strand, counting down.
TCCAACAACTCCGTTCTAGCATTTGTGGTAAGCGTGCCCTCTCAAGATCTTGCTTCCCTCCGTTCATTCCATTCTATCCTTTCATTTCTTCTGGAGGCATTGTGATGTTGCTCTATTCTCTCATCATCTTGAGTTGTGAGGATCATGTTGTTTTCGTGCTTATCCATTTAACTGGAGTGTCGTGTCCTCTTTTCAAGTTCTTTTCATCTTATCAAGTTTTTCCTCCCTTCTTAACCGGAGTGCTGTCTGAAATCTTTCTTACCCATTGTGCCATTCTTTCAATAGTTCCGGAGGTAGTGTGTTGCAGATTTCATCTACTATCCTCTCATCTTGTCAAATCATGTTCAAATCCTGCCATTTACAATCGGAGTGCTGCCCAGATTATATCATTCTTTTTCCCTCTCTATCTTGTTTTAACCGGAGTGTTGTCGTAATTGATCTTTATCGTTCCTTGTACATCGTGTTTCAATCAGAGTGCTTGCATGTACTTCTTCTCCATTGCAACCCTTTTCTTATGTCTTTCAACCTACAAGGTTCTAGTAAGGTTCCTTGTTCCTCTTTTCTAACGGAGTGTCTTCAACTTTGTTCATCTTCGTTGCATTCTTTCTTTCAATTTGTTCAACCTCTCAAGGTTTGTGGTTTCACTCTTTCGTCAAGAAGCAACTTAGTTTTACCTCTTCTCTTCCTCTTCCGTTTCTCTCCGGTGCCATCCTAGATCTCGGGACAAGATCCTCTTGTAGTGGTGGAGTGTTGTGACGCCCCAAGACCGGCGCTCCAGATGCCTTCCATGGCTTTCGAGGATCGTCACGTGATTTGTTTTGCTTGTTGCATTCATCATTGCATATTTTGCATTGCATCATGTCATCATGTATCATATCATTAATTCTTTTGCAACTCAACTAAATAAAATGCATAGATCTTTGATCTACTTAAATTGAGGGAACTCACATGGTGATTTCTCTATATAACTTATCCTCCCAATATTTAGGGAGCTATAATAAATATTCCCTTAATTTGGAATCACCAAAACACACTTGCAAGTAATTCCCCAGGCCTTTGTTATCTCACATCTTGACCTCAAACGTTGTCCATAAATTCTTTCACCACTTTTCCAATCTCCACCAAAATTCCCAACATTTTGGACTTCTCAAACACCCCATTCCTATTCAAATCCATTTGAATTAAATTCAAATGAATTTGAATTCAATTCTTGCAATCTTGTCACTTCATTTTTTCCGGGATCATACACATTTTTGTGAGTCCAGGAAAATAACCCCCGTGCCCAAATTCCATCCCTAACCCTCTCTTTCTATTTTTTTTCTTCTATCTATTTTTTTTCTTTTCTCTTAATGGTTAAGAGAAGAAAGAGGGGAGAGAGAGCAGCCTTGCAGCCCATCAGCCAAGCCGGCCCACCAAATCCATAGGCCCATCTCCCGCGGCCCACCTAAACCCTCTACAACCCTAGCCCGGTCGAAACCCCCCTCTCGCTCCCCTGCTCGATCCTCCTTGCAGCATCGCCAACCTCCCATGTCTCATCCTCCCGATCCCCTCTCCCTCTCGTCCTCTCCCTTGCACCGCCGCCTAGAGAGAGAGAGAGAGTGAGGAGCGAGACCCCTGTCGCCGAGCGGCCGAGGAGAGGAGCTCCTCGAGCACCGGCTGACACCTCCAGCGCCTCCGTGCCCCTCGCGACCCCGCTGCCGCTCCGTCCCTGAACCTCGTCGGAGCTCCTCCCGCGCCCAAGTACGCTCCCCGCCTCCGCCACTGGTGCCGCGCGAAGCGACCCTGCAGGTCGCCGCCCTTCGTGCGAGCCTCCTCCGTGCCGCTTCCTCACCTCCCGTGCCTCTGCGCGCTGGCCTGCGACGCCGCTGCCGAGCTCCACCAGGCCCCCTCCGGCGACCTCGACCTTCAGGCCGCCGCCGCGCCTCCGCCGAGCCTCATCTGGCCGCTGCCGGCCGAGCTCAAAGCTCCGCTGGTGCACCTCGTCGCCGGAGTTCCGCTTCTTATACCTCGCTGCTCATCTCGTTGACTACGTCCTCTGCTTCGACCCCGCAGCGCCGTTCGTCTCCTCTCTGCTTCGTTGTGGGCTGCAGCCTACGCCAAGGCCTAGTGAGCCCCTGCTCCTTCCCTCGCTGCCCGCAAGACCGAGGCATGACAGGCCCTCTCCGTTGACCGCCAAGACCTAGACGTCGTGCTGCTTCGTTTGGTTCATCCCAGGCCTCGGTAGACCCGGGGTCTCACTGCACTTACCGTCGTCGTTCTGTTACATCTCCCTGAAGTCAGAGACTACCGAGTACATGGACACGCCAAGTTCTGCTCCGAACATGTACGACTACACCCGGTGATGCGACAAGTACCCCGATAACGTGTACATCTACTCCGTCAAGACCGAACCGACAAGTACCCCAACGACGTGCGTACAACTACCGTTGACGTGTACGACTACTTCGTGAACATGTACCCGACGACCCCGGAGACCTATGTTGCGCCAAGTACCTCCACGATGACCCAAACATCTATAGAAAAATGATTACTACTACCGTCGAGGACCGATAGTGCCACTACTTCTACTACCATCGTGGGAATGACTACTTCCACTACTTCCATTACCCTCGCCGTGGACCAATTGTACAACTACTTCCTCTACATTGAACCTAACCAAAACTGTCCCGTTTGCATGCTTCGAAGGTATAACCCCAAGACGACCGCCCGTGAACGAATGCATGTGTTGTATGAGATGCATGTTTGGTTGTTGTATCCTCCCGTGAACGTTAGTTGTTTTCGTCGCTTGGTATCGTCGTCGACCCGTGGGAACCCGGTAACCGGGATCACCCCACCATCTTTTGCATGCTCCCGCCACACTTTCTTTTGCACCGATGTCTCAATGAGTTGTCGGAACCGGAATGTTGCCATGGCACCATTTCCGTTGTCGTTGTCGTGGCACCCCTTTCGTTTCCGCCACGATAACAAATGCTTCATAATATGCTCCTGTTAACATCTCATAAAACTTGCATAAACTTGCACATGTCATTCGCATCATGATAATAACATTTAAAATGTTAAAATTGTTGTTTGCCTTAAATTGCTAAATGCATGTGGGGATTTTACCGGAAAGGTTATTTGTTTTTTCCGGCCTCACTTAAATTGCCTAAGATGTGTAGTTTACTTTTGCTTCACCTCTTGCCATGTTTAATAACATTTAATATTGTTGGGTACATAACCGAGAGAGAACTAAATAAGTCATGTGGTGTTTTGTCAATATGCAACTCATTGCATATTGCGCCCCACTTAACTTGTAGTTTTGTCTGTGCAATTTGCCATGCCATGCATATTTAAATCGGACATGCATCATACTTAGTTGTGCATCATGCCATGTTTATGTGACGGTTGTTTACCAAGTTGCTTGCTTCTTTCCGGGTTGCTTCTCGTTAGCTTTGGTTTCATTTCGGAGTGGTGAGGATCCGTTCGACTACGTCCGTTTGTCTTCTTTGTGGACTCGTTCTTCTTCCTTGCGGGATCTCAGGCAAGATGACCATACCCTCGAAATCACTTCTATCTTTCCTTTCTAGTTGTTCGTTCTATGGCGATGTCGCGCTACCTACCACTTGCTATATCATGCCTCCCTTATTGCCATGTCAAGCCTCTAACCCACCTTTCCTAGCAAACTGTTGTTTGGCTATGTTACCACTTTTGCTCAGCCCCTCTTATAGTGTTGTTAGTTGCAGGTGAAGATGAAGTTTGTTCCATGTTAGAACATGGATATTGTTGGGATATCACAATATCTCTTATTTAATTAATGCATCTATATACATGGTAAAGGGTGGAAGGCTCAGCCTTATGCCTGGTGTTTTGTTCCACTCTTGGCGCCCTAGTTTCCGTCATACGGTGTTATGTTCCTTGATTTTGCGTTCCTTACGTGGTTGGGTGTTATGGGAACCCCTTGACAGCTCGCTTTGAATAAAACTCCTCCAGTAAGGCCCAGCCTTGGTTTTACATTTGCCTAACATCCTAAGCCTTTTTCCCTTGGGTTTCCGGAGCCCGAGGGTCATCTTTATTTTAACCCCCCCCCCGGGCCAGTGCTCCTCTGAGTGTTGGTCCAACCTGTCAGCCGCCGGTGGCCACCAGGGGCAACTCTGGGCTGGCCTACCGGAAGTTTGGACAATCCGGTGTGCCCTGAGAACGAGATATGTGCAGCTCCTATCGGGATTTGTCGGCACATTCGGGCGGCTTTGCTGGTCTTGTTTTACCATTGTCGAAATGTCTTGTAACCGGGATTCCGAGTGATCGGGTCTTCCCGGGAGAAGGAATATCCTTCGTTGACCGTGAGAGCTTGTGATGGGCTAAGTTGGGACACCCCTGCAGGGTTTAAACTTTCGAAAGCCGTGCCCGCGGTTATGTGGCAGATGGGAATTTGTTAATGTCCGGTTGTAGAGAACTTGACACTTAACTTAATTAAAATGCATCAACCGCGTGTGTAGCCGTGATGGTCTCTTTCCGGTGGAGTCCTGGGAAGTGAACACGGTTCTTGTGTTATGCTTGAACGTAAGTAGCTTCAGGATCACTTCTTGATCACTTCAACTGCGTTGCGTTGCTTCTCTTCTCGCTCTTATTTGCGTATGTTAGCCACCATATATGCTTAGTGCTTGCTGCAGCTCCACCTCATTACCCTTTCCTACCCATAAGCTTAAATAGTCTTGATCTCGCGGGTGTGAGATTGCTGAAGTCCTCATGACTCACAGTTACTTCTAGCTTCTCGACCGTTGTGTGCTTCTCTTCTCTCTCTTATTTGCGTATGTTAGCCACCATATATGCTTAGTGCTAGCTGCAGCTCCACCTCATTACCCTTTCCTACCCATAAGCTTAAATAGTCTTGATCTCGCGGGTGTGAGATTGCTGAGTCCTCTCTTTCACGGTTACTTCCAAATAGTTGCAGGTGCCGATGATACCAGTGCAGGTGACGCAACCGAGCTCAAGTGGGTGCTCGATGAAGATCTTGGTCGTTGTTATGTATCTTTTCCGGATGATCAGTAGTGGTGCCCAGTTGGGGCGATTGGGGATCTAGCATTTGGGGTTGTCTTCTTTTATTTTGGTTCCGTAGTCGGACCTTGATTGTATTCCGGATGATGTATGTTTGACTATGTTATTTGTGTGAAGTGGCGATTGTAAGCCAACTCTGTATCCCTTTCTTATTCAGTACATGGGATTGTGTGAAGATTACCCCACTTGCGACTAAACTACCATGCGGCTATGCCTCTAAGTCATGCCCCGACACGTGGGAGATATAGCGGCATTGTGGGTGTTACATGTACACAATGTGCAGATGATGGTGAAATAGTCAAAGTCGATGACGACCTTGTGGTGATGATGAGTGGCGGTGTTCTCGATGTAGAACCGTTCGTACTTAGCCAAAACACCTTAGGAAACGGAAAATAACCGTGAACTCAAAATCTCAAGGACAAAAGTCAAATGGTGGTAGCGGAAAGCGGTGGTGGCTTTGCACTCGGCAATGCAGAAGTGGAATGATGGGTTATGTGAGTCAATGTTGAAGTGACCGTCCCTAAGTAGCCAAAACACCTTATGAGACACAACTCACAACTCGAACAAAATTAGGTTAAGTTGGGGTGGCAGAAGTGTATGTGGGCAAGGTTATGAGGAAATGGTGGTTGTGGTTTATGAAGAAGCAACCATCCCTAAGTAGCCGAAACACCTTAGGAGACTCAAATCACAACTCAAACAACCACTAAAGCTAAATGGATCACAATGGGTTAGGTTGCGAAAGTCGGTGGTGGTAATGGGGATGATATGGTGGAGGGCCTAGGCAAAGATGCCAAAATTCACAAAATTTGATGGACTCAGATGATGTTGGTGGTATTTTTGTGGGAAGGGGGATGTCAAGAGCTTCAAAACGAGCTAAAAACGTCAAAATCGGAGTTTGGATGAATTAGTTATGGCCGAAACAAAAATCAGCCGAAGTTGATATCTACAGGTATCGGACGTCTGGTAATGGACGGATGTCCGGTCGTTGGACATCCGGTCAGGCTCGGAAATCCATTGTTTCAGCTCGGGTTAGGGGTTCCGATCGTCCGGTAAAGGTCGGGCGTCTAGTTGGTCGGGGTCAACGTGGGATTTGAGCTCCGGGACGCGATTTTGGGCAGAATTTGGGGATTTTGGGGTCAAAATTTACAAGATTTCGTGGATGAAAGATGAGGAAACTTGGGGAAATACTAGATCCACTCAAAACCAAGCAAATCCATGGATCAAAATCAGCACAACTTCATCATACCAACAAATCATAAAAAAATTGGGGCTATTTTTGGTGGGGAATTTTCGAATTTGGGGAAGAAGACAACAAAACAAGGCTAGAAAAAGAGGGGTAGGGGCTCCAAATTCGTGATCAACCTTGCTCTGATCCAAGATGATGTAGGGTGGAACCCTAGATGGCTGATCTTTCATGAAAGGAGCGGATCCCAACGAGGAACACAAAGAACACGAGGGAAAACAGGAGGGAAAACATGAGAGAATCACTCAAACCAACAAGATTAGGTCACACATATGCTAGATCCTCGAAACACAAAAGGAGATACAAGATCCACGATCAACAAAGGACGATACAAAGGTAATCGGTTCTTCTCCATGAAGAGGTCTTGAGGGGTCTTCCCATGAAGGGGTCTTGAATCCAAGGTGGATCTTCTCCGAAGAGGTAATGGTCCCTCGCAATGCAGTAGATCCAGATGGATGAGTGTAGCTCTATCTCACATATGACCTAACACAACGCTAACCCTAACTAGGTGGAGGTGGAGGAGTATATATAGTCTAGGACGATGAAGGGGTAGGTGACGACGAAGGGGTACACGAGCTCGGCCCGATACACTGTGCGCACATAGGCATCAGATGTCCAACGGGTACCGGACGTCCGGTGGATCGCGAGGGTCCGGTTGTCCGGTACTTGTCGGACGTCCGGCGTTTTGGTTGGGGATAGCCCTCGTCGGATTTCCAGACATTGTCGGTCGTCCGGTGTCTGATGGTCGTCGGACGTCCGGTATCTGCCGGTTGTCTGGGCACTGTAGAGTCCCTCGGCTGTAGCTGATCTGGCAGGCTGAACCTCCAGGCGTCGGACGTCTAGGAGCTGATGCTTCCTGGCAGTTCTTCCTCTTGTTCCGTGTGCTTGGTGTCCTCATCGTCTTGTCCATGGTGTTCCTCTTTGTTCCTAGTCATGCATAGCACATATATTTGAGGTAGTAGCCATGTCTCATATGTGGAAACTGATGGTTCGGAGAGGAGCGAGTTCACCTTGCGTCCAGTGGCCCAATGACGTATAGTCGAGGCCTCGTCGTATGTCCTTTTGGGGCATGGGTAGTAGTCGTAGTGTACATGGGGATGATCATAGGATGCTCCGCATCACAAAATCTATCAAAAACAGAACAGTCTGTAGTAATCTGTACTCCAACCATACTTCTGCTACTCCAAAAATTCTGAACAATTAGGAAAGCCTGGGAAATTTGTCTATTAATCTTCTGCAAAATGAATCAGCATTTTATCACGCTTCTGTTTAAAAATGATTGTTTTCCTGAGCGCAAAAGTTTCTGTTTTTCAGCAAGATCAAATCAACTATCACCGTAAGCCATCCCAAAGGTCTTACTTGGCACTTCATTGAAATGAAAGAAATAAAACATGATTACTAAAGTAGCCTAATCATGTGAACACACAAAAACAGTAGGTAAAAGTGTTGGGTTGTCTCCCAACAAGCGCTTCTCTTTAATGCCTTTTAGCTAGGCATGATGATTTCAATGATGCTCGCATAAAATATAAGAATTGAAACATAAAGAGAGCATCATGAAGCACATGACAAGCACATTTAATTCTAACCCACTTCCTATGCATAGGGATTTTGTGAGCAAACAATTTATGGGAACAAGAATCAACTAGCATAGGAAGGCAAAACAAGCAAAACTTCAAGATTTTCAACACATAGATAGGAAACTTGCTATTATTGCAATACCTACAAGCATAAGTTCCTCCCTCATAATATTTTTTAGTGGCATCATGAATGAATTCAACAATATAATCATCACATAAAGCATTCTTTTCATGATACATAAGCATAGAAATTTTGTTACTCTCCACATAAGCAAATTTATTCTCATCAATAGTAGTGGCAGCAAACTCAACAAAATAACTATCATGAGAGTGAAAATTAAAATCATGATGACAAGTTTCATGGTTATCATTATTCTCTATAACATACTCCCTCCGTTCCTAAATATAAGTCTTTTCAGATATTTCACTATGGACTACATACGGAGCAAAATGAGTGAATCTACACTCTAAAATATGTCTATATACATCTGTATGTAGTTTGTAGTGAAGTTTCTAAAAAGACTTATATTTAGGAACGGAGGGAGTATATGTCATCACCATATAGCAACTTTGTTATCATAGTTAATTGAAGCCTCATCCAAAATGGTGGATTCATCATTAAATAAATTCATGACCTCTCCAAATCCACTTTCATCAATATAATCATCATAAATAGGAGGCATGCAATCATCATAATAAATTTGCACATCAAATCTTGGGGGACTAAAAATATCATCTTCATCAAATATAGCACCCCCAAGCTTATGGCTTTGCATATCATTAGCATCATGGATATTCAAAGAGTTCATACCAACAATATTGCAATCATGCTCATCATTCAAATATTTTGTGCCAAAAATTTTATTGACTTCTTATTCTAACAATTGAGCACAATTTTCCGAACCATCATTTTCAAGAAAGATATTATAAAGATGATCAATAATATGATGCAACCTCAATTCCATTTTTTATGTAGTTTTCTTTTATAAACCAAACTAGTGATAAAACAAGAAACTAAAAGATTCAATTGCAAGATCTAAAGATATACCTTCATGCACTCACCTCCCCGGCAACGACGCCAAAAAAGAGTTTAATGTCTACTACGCAACTTTATTCTTGTAGACTCATGTTGGGCCTCCAAGCGGGGAGTTTTGTAGGATACTAACAATTTTCCCTCAAGTGGATGACCTAAGGTTTTCTGTGGGAGGCGTAGGATGAAGATGGTCTCTCTCAAACAACCCTGCAACCAAATACAAGAAATCTCTTGTGTCCCCAACACACCTAATACAATGGCAAATTGTATAGGTGAAGGAAATATGCCCTAGAGGCAATAATAAAGTTGTTATTTATATTTCCTTATATCATGATAAATGTTTATTATTCATGCTAGAATTGTATTAACCAAGAAACTTAGTACATGTGTGAATACATAGACAAACAGGGTCACTAGTATGCCTCTACTGACTAGCTCATTAATCAAAGATGGTTAAGTTTCCTAGCCATGGACAGAGTGATAACCCACAAGTATAGGGGATCGCAACAGTTTTCGATGGTAGAGTATTCAACCCAAATTTATTGATTCGACACAAGGGGAGCCAAAGAATATTCTCAATATTAGCAGCTGAGTTGTTAATTCAACCACACCTGGAAACTTAATATCTGCAACAAAGTGTTTAGTAGCAAAGTAATATGATAGTAGTGGTAACGGTGGCAAAAGTTAACGGTAGCAAAAGTAATATTTTTGGGTTTTGTAGTGATTGTAACAATAGCATAGGAAAAGTAAATAAGCGAAGAACATTATATGGAAAGCTCATAGGTATTGGATCAGTGATAGGGAATTATGTCGGATGCGATCGATCATGTAACAGTCATAACCTAGGGTGACACAAAACTAGCTCCAGTTCATCTATGTAATGTAGGCATGTATTCCGAATATAGTCATACGTGTTTATGGAAAAGAACTTGCATGACATCTTTTGTCCTACCCTCCTGTGGCAGCGGGGTCCTATTGGAAACTAAGGGATATTAAGGCCTATTTTCAATAGAGTACCGGACCAAAGCATTAACACATAGTGAATACATGAACTCCTCAAACTACGGTCATCACCGGGAGTGGTCCCGATTATTGTCACTTCGGGGTTGCCGGATCATAACACATAGTAGGTGACTATAGACTTGCAAGATAGGATCAAGAACTCTCATATATTGATGAAAACATAATAGGTTCAGATCTGAAATCATGGCACTCGGGCCCTAGTGACAAGCATTAAGCATAGCAAAGTCATAGCAACATCAATCTCAGAACATAGTGGATACTAGGGATCAAACCCTAACAAAACTAACTCAATTACATGATAAATCTCATCCAACCCATCACCGTCCAGCAAGCCTACGATGGAATTACTCATGCACGGCGGTGAGCATCATGAAATTGGTGATGGAGGAAGGTTGATGATGATGATGGCGACGGATTCCCCTCTTCAGAGCCCCGAATGGACTCCGGATCAGCCCTCCCAAGAGAGTTTAGGGCTTGGCAGTGGCTCCGTATCGTAAAACGCGATGAATCCTTCTCTCTAGTTTTTTTCTCCCCGAAAGTGAATATATGGAGTCAAGGTTGAGGTCGGTGGAGCGTCAGGGGGCCCACGAGGCAAGGGGGCAGGCGCGCCCCCACCCTCGTGGACAGGTTGAGGCCCCCCTAACGTGGATTCTTCTTCAAGTATTTTTTATATATTCCAAAATAATTCTCCGTTGATTTTCCGGTCATTCCAAGAACTTTTATTTCTGCACAAAAAGAACACCATGGCAATTCTGCTGAAAACAGCGTCAGTCCAGGTTAGTTCCATTCAAATCATGCAAGTTAGAGTCCAAAACAAGGGCAAAAGTGTTTGGAAAAGTAGATACGACGGAGACGTATCAACTCCCCCAAGCTTAAACCTTTGCTTGTCCCCAAGCAATTCAGTTGATAAACTGAAAGTGATAAAGAAAAACTTTTACATACTGTGTTTGCTCTTGTTGTTGTAAATATGCAAAGCCTTCATTCAGGTTTTCAGCAAAGATTATGAACTAACCATATTCACAATAACACTTAGGTCTCGTGTTTACTCATGCCAATGGCATAACCAACTAGTGAGAAATAATAATAAATCTTGGATGACAACACTTTCTCAAAACAATCGTCATATGATATAACAAGATGGTATCTCGCTAGCCCTTTCTGAGACCGCAAAACATAAATGCAGGGCACCTTTAAAAATCAAGGACTGACTAGACATTGTAATTCATGGTAAAAGAGATCCAGTCAAGTCATACTCAATGTAAACTAACAATAATGGATGCAAATGACAGCGGTGCTCTCCAACTGGTGCTTTTTAATAAGAGGATGATGACTCAACATAAAAGTAAATGGATAGGCCCTTCACAGAGGGAAGCAGGGATTTGTAGAGGTGCCAGAGCTTGGTTTTGAAATAGATATGAATAATATTTTGAGCGGTATACTTTCATTGTCAACATAACAACCGAGAGATCTCGATATCTTCCATGCTACACACATTATAGACGGTTCCCAAACAGAATGGTAAAGTTTATACTCCCCCTCCACCAACAAGCATCAATTCATGGCTTTCTCGAAACAACGAGTGCCTCCAACTAACAACAATCCTGGGGAAGTTTTGTTTGCAGTTATTTTGATTTGATTTGCATAAAGCATGGGACTAGGCATCCCGGTGCCCAGCCATGTTCTCATGAGTGAGGAGCGGAGTCCACTCCTCTTGAGAATAACCCGCCTAGCATGGAAGATACAAACAGCCCTGGTTGATACATGAGCTATTCGAGCATACAAAACAGAATGTTTATTTAAAGGTTTAGAGTTTGGCACATACAAATTTACTTGGAACGGCAGGTAGATACCGTATATAGGTAGGTATGGTGGACTCATATGGAACACTTTGGGGTTTATGGAATTGGATGCACAAGCAGTATTCCCGCTTAGTACAAGTGAAGGCTAGAAAAAGACTGGGAAGCGACCAGCTAGAGAGCGACAACAGTCATGAACATGCATTAAAATTAATCAACATCGAATGCAAGCATGAGTAGGATATAATGCACCATGAACATAAATATCGTAGAGGCTATGTTGATTTTGTTTCAACTACATGCGTGAACATGTGCCAAGTCAAGCACTCGAATCATTCAAAAGAGTATAACTGTGACGCCCCGAGACCGATGCTCGAGAATACTTCCTTATATTCCGGGTTTCGCCGTGTGTTTCATTTGTGCTTGCCCTTTTATTTTGTTTTGCATCATGTCATCATGCCATCATCTCATAAATCTTTTGCATCTCAACTAAATAAATCGTATGGATCTTCGATCCATTTAAATCGAGGGAAGGATGACTTCTCTTTATAATATATCCTCCCGATATTAGTGGAGCTATTATAAAATAATCCATTCTTATGGAATCACCTAAAACACACTTGCAAATTTCCCCATGCCTTTGTTATCTCGCTGCTTGACCTCGAACCTTGTCCGTAAATTCTTTCGTCATTTTCCGGAGCTCCACCAAAAATCCGAATATTTTTGGACTCTTACTTACCTTGAACTTATTCAAACCATTTGAATTAAATTCAAATGGATTTGAATTTAGATCTTTCAATTTTGGCCTTCTCTTTTTTTGCGGAACAAACACATTTTTTTGTGAGTCCAGGAAATTTATCCCCATGCCTAATCCTTTCTCCACCCTTCCTTTCCTTTTTTTCTTTCTTTCTTTCCTTTGCTGTTTTTTTCTGGGCTTTAGAAGCAAGGGAGGGAGAGAAAGCCCAGCACTCGCAAGCCACTGGGCCAGGCCGGCCCACTACATCCCTTGAAGCCCAGCTGCACTCTATCCCAACAATACCCTAGCCCGATCCCCCCGGTCCACTCCTTCCTTTCGTCTGCCTCCAACGCCGCACGCACATGCAGACATCGCCAGGAGGCGGATCCCCTCGCTCGGCGCGCTCGTTTCCCCTGCATCGCCAGCGCGCCATCGCCCTCGCCGGATCCAGCAGGCCGCACCCGGCTCCCTCGCACCCCCGCCGGATCTCCTTCCTTGCCGCGAGCTTGCAGGCACCGCTCTCCTTCCTCGCCGCCCGTCCAGCAGCCCCCGTGTCGCCGCCTCGCGCCGCCTCCCCAGAGCTCCAGGGCCGGCCTCCTTGCAAAGCCAGCGTCGCACCCCGCTCAGCTAGGCAGCCGGTTCAGAGGCCCTCGCGACAGCGCCAACTCCCGGCGCCCCTGCAGCCTCTCCTCCGACGCCGGCGAGTAGAGGCCGCCGCCGCGCCATCTGTCGCTGCTCTTATGGTTCTCGGTGACCTCCATGTCCTGCTGGACCACTCCTTGCCCCGTTCCTGCTGGGTACCATTGCCCGAGCGCATGTCACCTCGACCACCGCCTCGCTACCCTCGTGCGCCTCCGCCTCTGTCGCCTCCGATGGTGGCTATTTCGTTTTGGGCTTCCTGGAAAAGTCCTCTCCGATAAGTGCATGAGTACACAGTGTCTCATCAAGTATCTCTACCGACATCCCCTGAATCGACAAGTACCAGCTCACCACCGAACCAGGACGCCAAGTTCCGCTCTGTACGTGTACGACTACACCCCGGTGACGCGACAAGCCCCGACGTGTTACATCTACTCCATCAAGACTGACCGACAAGTACCCAACGTCTGTGTACAACTACCGTCGCCGAGATCGCGAGAACCTACTTCCTCCTCGAAACGTGAACGACTACCGTCGACCCCAAGTGACTCGGATTCGTCAAGTCCTTCTACGAAAACGCGTACCATACCGTCGCGAGTACCTCTACCATCGTCGTGTACCCCCCTACTTCCACCACGTCCCGAGAACGTATACTTCCTCTACTTGGCACCGAATGATAATCGGCCCGTTTGCACACTCGAGGTATAACCATCGAGATGCCGCCCTGAACTAATGCATGTGTGATGTATGAGATGCTCATGCTTGCTCCATGCTTGAATTGTCGGTGCAACGTGCCCCTCTGTTGCCTTGTCACCATCGTCGACTCATGGGACACCCGGTATCCGGGAGTGCCCCATCATTGCATGACACGCTCTCGTCACACTTCCTTTTTTTTGCCCCGGCATCTCAATCGAGTACCGGAACCGAAGTTGTCGTGGCACCATTTCCGTTGTAGTTGCCGTGACATCCCTTTTATTCCGCCTTGGCGACAATGCTTCTTAAATGCTCTTGTCAACTTTTCTTAAAATTGCATAAAACTTGAGCATGTCATCCGCATCATGTTAATAACATTAAGATGGCTTAAATTGTTGTTGCATCAAATTACTAATGCATGTGGGGATTTACCGGATTCGTTGTTTGTTATATCCGGCCCCATTTAAATTGCTTAGGTTGTGTAGTTTACTCATGCTTCACCTCTTGCCATGTCAACCAACATTTAATATTGTTGAGTACCTAACCGAGAGTGAACTAAATAATTGATGTGGTGTTCCGTCAATATGCAACGGAGTTGCATATTGAGCTCCACTTAACTTGTAGTTTGTTTGTGCCTTTTGCCATGCCATGCATATTAAACTGGACATGCATCATACTTGTTGCGATCATGCCATGTGTGGTGGTTGTTTACTATGTTGTGTGCTTCTTTCCGGTGTTGCTTCTTCGGGTTGGTTCCGATATAACGTCGCGTTTGTGAGGACCCGTTCGACTACGTCCGTTTGTCTTCTTCATGGACTCGTTCTTCTTCCTTGCGGGATTTCAGGCAAGATGACCATACCCTCGAAATCACTTCTATCTTTGCTTGCTAGTTGCTCGCTCTTTTGCTATGCCTATGCTGCGATACCTACCACTTGTTTATCATGCCTCCTATATTGTTGAACCAAGCCTCTAACCCACCTTGTCCTAGCAAACCGTTGTTTGGCTATGTTACCGCTTTGCTCAGCCCCTCTTATAGCGTTGTTAGTTGCAGGTGAAGATAAGTTTGTTCCTTGTAACATGAGATGTTGTTCCTTGTTGGAACATGTTTATTGTTGGGATATCACTATATATCTATTTAATTAATGCATCTATATACTTGGTAAAGGGTGGAAGGCTCGGCCTATGCCTGGTGTTTTGTTCCACTCTTGCCGCCCTAGTTTCCGTCATATCGGTGTTATGTTCCCGGATTTTGCGTTCCTTACGCGGTTGGGCTATAATGGGAACCCCTTGACAGTTCGCCTTGATAAAGCTCTTCCAGCAATGCCCAACATTGGTTTTACCATTTGCCACCTAGCCTTTTCTTTTCCCTTGGGTCGCGCTCGAGGGTCATCATTATTTTACCCCCCCCCCGGGCCAGTGCTCCTCTGAGTGTTGGTCCAAACTAGAGTCCTGTGCAGCGCCCCCTCGGGGAAACTCGAGGTTTGGTTTTAGTTGTATGGAGCGCTCATCTGAGTGTGCCCTGAGAACGAGATATGTGCAGCTCCTATCGGGATTTGTCAGGCACATTCGGGCGGTGTTGCTGGATTTGTTTTAACTTGTCGAAGTTGTCTTGTAGAACCGGGATACCGAGTCTGATCGGAATGTCTCGGGAGAGTCTATATCCTTCGTTGACCGTGAGAGCTTGTCATGGGCTAAGTTGGGACACCCCTGCAGGGATTTGAACTTTCGAAAGCCGTGCCCACGGTTATGGGCAGATGGGAATTTGTTAACGTCCGGTTGTAGAAAACCTGAAGTTGACCTTAATTAAAATGCATCAACCGCGTGTGTAACCGTGATGGTCTCTTTCCGGCGGAGTCCGGGAAGTGAACACGGTGTTGGAGTTATGCTTGACGTAGGTTGTTCTAGGATCACTTCTTGATCATACTTTTATCGACCGTGCTTTGCCTTCTCTTCTCGCTCTCATTTGCGTATGTTAGCCACCATATATGCTAGTCGCTTGCTGCAGCTCCACCTCATACCTTTTACCTTACCCATAAGCTTAAATAGTCTTGATCGCGAGGGTGTGAGATTGCTGAGTCCCCGTGACTCACAGATACTTCCAAAACCAGCTTGCAGGTGCCGATGACGTTGGATGACGCAACCAAGCTCAGGAGGAGCTCGATGAAGATCTTGTCCTTTGTGTTGTTCGTTCTAGTTGATCAGTAGTGGAGCCCAGTTGGGGTCGATCGGGGACCTTGTCGCATTTGGGGTTCTTCTTTTATTTTGGTTCCGTAGTCGGACCTTGATTGTATTTGGATGTTGTAATGTTGTATTCATGTAATTGTTGAAGTGGCGATTGTGAGCCAACTATGTATCTTTTTCCCTTATGTATTACATGGGTTGTGTAAATATTACCTCACTTGCGACATTGCTTTCAATGCGATTATGCCTCTAAGTCATGCTTCGACATGTGGGAGATATAGCCGCATCGAGGGCGTTACAAGTTGGTTATCAGAGCCTTCCCCGACCTTAGGAGCCCCCACTACTTGATCGGATTAGCAGCCATTGTTGAGTCTAGAAAAAATGTTTTGAGTCATTTAGGAATTATATATCGGAGAGTTTAGGAGTTCTTTTTACTCCCTAGTCCCTTCATCGCTCTGGTAAGGCATCCTGACGTAGAGTTTTGACTCTTCTCTTCTCAAATTTCACAAAAAAAAATTTAGGATCACGCGGGTATCTTGGAATCGTTCGATGGTTTTGTGACGAGAACATTGTTCTTGGTGCCTCCTGATTAGGGGTTGTGGCAGTGTCGGGGAGTTTGAGCTCCGAGGTGTTGTTCGTCACAATTTTATCGTTGCAGTTCTGGAATACCTGAGTTTAGTACGCCGACATCGAAAATCTCTTTTATGCAGTTGTTGGTGAGATAACCTCTACGCCACCCAGTACTGGGGCGGGAGTTCGGAGTATTGCCATAACTCGTATAACGGATGCTTTTTCGAAGGTTGAGGTAGACGATTTCGAAGGTTTCTTGGTTATGTGTTGAAGGATGGATACAGCTGGATGTAGGATTTGCTAGTTTTGGGTGAGATATTATGCTTCCCCTGTATCCCCAACACCTGATTGCATAACCGAAAATTTCGGGAGTTATAAGTGGGAATTCAAGTAGCTCTTAGGATATCTTTCCGACAGATGTATGATATGAAATTGGGGTTCGACGTCTAGTGGTCCGCCTATTCACGGTGGTTTTACAGTGGTCTCGTTGTGTCTTAAAGAGTCCTTGGCTATGCCGACTCGGGGACACTTCGTATGTCATGTGCACTGCCTTGTACATGATGGTGCTGTACGATCGAGCCCGTGTAGGCCCCACCATGAAAACTTCAACAAATCTCTATCATATGTTTGTTCCGGCTTATTCTGCAAGCCAATCCTTTGTTTTGTTTTGAGTTGTGGTATTCGAGTTGCTTCAAAGTCAAATGTTGATTCCATACCTTTTATAAATGGTGTTCTCATATTCCGATGTGAATACAATCCTTCTCGATCATCGAGTTTGTCATGGCATGTTTTCTATTCAAGTGGATCCGATCATTTCAACTCCGCAAGATCAACTCAAGTTTCTCAACGGTGTCCGTTTCATCCATACCAAGTTGTCTTTGTTTTCCCACCCACCCACCCTTTTTCTTGAAGGATTCAGATTTCTTAATCAAGTATCCTTTTTTATTGTGAAGTCTCTCCATTCCTTTTTTCGTCAATGTTCTTACCCGGTGGTTTCCATGAAGATGTTCTACTAGTTCGTCACTTTTCATTCTTTTTCTTTCTCGGTGGATTTAATTCAAGCTTTGTTCATCATATTTTTCCTCGTTTCAATACCTTCTCTTGCCCGTGCACCTCATAATCATTCCCCGCTTGCTATTCAATTGTTCCGGAGTGCTGAAGAAATCTCGAAAGGCTCGTTTTGCCATTCAAGATCGTTCAACTTATTTCGAGGTCATTATCTCATTCAAGCCGTTAAATTCAACCGGTGCATCTCTCTTTTAAATCGTTCTACGGTGTTTTGAGTGGGCCCTAACCCACAGGTCTTTTTCCAGGATCTTACCTGACTCGTCTAATTCTTTCCGAGTTACTCCCAAAAATTTTTTTCGAAGTTTGACGTAAGAATGATTTATCATCAGTCAATGTCTTTCCCCAAGATCTTCCAAATTCTTTTCATCGTTGGCTCAACCTCTTCATTTTGATTCTTCCGGTGTGCCTCAATAATTCTTGGTGGTGCTTCTCGTCGTCATTTGAAGACCGAAGAAGAGTTTTACCTCCATATCTTATCGTTCTCTCAGAGATTCGTGGTTCTAATTCGAGGCCATCCTCTCATAATTGTTTGATTGTGAGAATTCTTTTTATCCATCGGAGCAATTCAGGAGCCTTTTCAGTTTGTTCATCCGGAGCCCATCATCTAAGATTTATTCATTCTCAGCTTTCAGCTATCATTCTCCAAATTTTACCGGTGCTTCGTTCAAGTGATCTTTTAATCGCTCGTGATCTCTTCGTTCTCATGTATCTAAATCCTCTCAAGCAATCTTCGTGTATTTGCTAATTCTTCCCGGTGTTTCTTTATGTTTTATTCGTTCTTTCTCAATTCTTACGGTGGTTCGTTCAAGAGTTTTCTTCCTTCGTGTATCATATCTATGCATTCGTGCTTTTCAAATTCTACCGGTGGTTCGTTGAAGACCTTCTCAAGTTTGCGCTATATCTCTCTTAATCTTTCTACGAGGATAAGTAGTATGCCAAATCGTTGCTTGTCAGCAATTAAATTGTTGAAGGATACGCATAACATAATTCTTATTCTTGTTCCATCCAAGTGATTAATTCCTTTTTTTCGGAGTGGTTCATCATATCATATTCTCAGTTCGAGATGCCTTGTCTTTTCTTTCCCGGAGTTCCAAGCTCTAATTATCACGGATATCCATCTAAATCATTGCAAGGGTTCACCTTGTGTTTTCAATTTCTCTTTCTTTTTATTCTTTTATTACGGAGTTCTTCATGAAGGTTCTACTTGATGGATTCATCAAGGATTTAATTCCTTCTCGAAGTGTTCATCGACAGTCTTTTCTAAGAAGCTCAAGTTTTCTTCTTCTTTCTATCCGGAGTGCAGTGCAATTATTCTTCTACCATATTATCGGAGGTGGTATTATGTCATTCTTGATAATTTCTGTGTTCATGTTTCATGATTCACATATTAAGAATGAGGTATTTTAAATCATCAATCTCGTTGAAGTATCTTGGGTTATATTTCACCTAAAGCTTTCCCTAAGGATTGTTGCTATCTATGGTGCTCATAAGTGACCCAAGTTCTTCTTTTAACCTCCCGGTGAAATATTTTCTCGTCTCCTTGTTCATATCAATCCAATTCTTTTTCCCGTGAGTGGCAGGTTGTCACCTCATGATTTGAGATGTATTCCATAAGACCATATCAAGCTTATTCTTTTCGTTGTTGGTTTTCCAACAACTCCGTTCTAGCATTTGTTGTAACCGTGCTCTCTCAAGATCTTGTTTCCCTGCGTTCCGAGGCATTGTGATGTTTCTCTCTGCAACCCATCTTCTTGTTTTGTCAGGATCGTGTTCTTTTCATCCTTATCCTTTTAACCGAGTATTGTGCCCCTTTGCCCAAGTTCTTATTCAATTCCTTTTCTTTACAATTGGAGTGCTGCCCGAAGTTGTTCTCCCTTGTTCCTCTTTTCTAACGGAGTGTTTTCAGCTTCGTCATCTCTGTTGTATTTTTTTCTCGAGATGGCTTAACCTTTGCAAGGTTCTTTGGTCTCACTCGTTTGTCAAAGAAGCAACTTAGTTTTACCTCTCCTCTTTCTCTTTCGTTGTCCCTCCGGTGCCATTCTAGATCTCGGGACGAGATCCTCTCGTAGTGGTGGAGTGTTGTGACGCCCCGAGACCGATGCTTGAGAAGACTTCCTTATATTTCAGGTTTCGCCATGTGTTTCATTTGTGCTTGCCCTTTTATTTTTGTTTTGCATCATGTCATCATGCCATCATCTCATAAATCTTTTGCATCTCAACTAAATAAATCGTATGGATCTTCGATCCATTTAAATCGAGGGAAGGATGACTTCTCTTTATAATATATCCTCCCGATATTAGTGGAGCTATTATAAAATAATCCATTCTTATGGAATCACCTAAAACACACTTGCAAATTTCCCCATGCCTTTGTTATCTCGCTGCTTGACCTCGAACCTTGTCCGTAAATTCTTTCGTCATTTTCCGGAGCTCCACCAAAAATCTGAATATTTTTGGACTCTTCTTTACCTTGAACTTATTCAAACCATTTGAATTAAATTCAAATCCATTTGAATTTAGATCTTTCAATTTTGGCCTTCTCTATTTTTCGCGGAACAAACACATTTTTTTGTGAGTCCAGGAAATTTATCCCCATGCCTAATCCTTTCTCCACCCTTCCTTTCCTTTTTTTCTTTCTTTCTTTCCTTTGCTGTTTTTTTCCTGGGCTTTAGAAGCAAGGGAGGGAGAGAAAGCCTAGCACTCGCAAGCCACTGGGCCAGGCCGGCCCACTACATCCCTTGAAGCCCAGCTGCACTCTATCCCAACAATACCCTAGCCCGATCCCCCCGGTCCACTCCTTCCTTTCGTCTGCCTCCAACGCCGCACGCACATGCAGACATCGCCAGGAGCGGATCCCCTCGCTCGACCCCACGCTCGGGTTTCCCCTGCATCGCCAGCGCGCCCCATCGCCCTCGCCGGATCCAGCAGGCCGCCGCCCGGCTCCCTCGCACCCCCGCCGGATCTCCTTCCTCGCTGCGAGCTTGCAGCGCCACCGCTCTCCTTCCTCGCGCCCGTCCAGCAAGCCCCTGTGTCGCCGCCTCGCTGCCGCCTCCCCGAGCTCCATGGCGCCGGCCTCCTTGCAAGCCATCGTCAGCAGCCCCGCTGCTGCAGTTCAGAAGCAAGCCCCTCCGACCGCGCCAACTCCGGCGCCCCTGCAGCCTCTCCTCAGACGCCGGCGAGTAGAGACCGCCGCCATGATATCTTGTCCGCTGCTCTTATGGTTCTCGGTGACCTCCATGTCCTGCTGGACCACTCCTTGCCCCGTTCCTGCTGGGTACCATTGCCTGAGCGCATGTCACCTCGACCACCGCCTCGCTACCCTCGTGCGCCTCCGCCTCTGTCGCCTCCGATGGTGGCTATTTCGTTTTGGGCTTCCTGGAAAAGTTCCTCTCCGACAAGGTGCACGAGTACACAGTGTCTCATCCAGTATCTCTACCGACGTCCCCCTGAATCGACAAGTACCAGCTTCACCAACCGAACCAGGACGCCAAGTTCCGCTCCGTACGTGGTACGACTACACCCGGGTTGACACGCGACAGCCCCCCGACGTGTACATCTACTCCATCAAAGACCGGACCGACAAGTACCCCAACGTCTTGTGTACAACTCACCATCACCGAGATTCGCGAGAACCTTCTACTTCCTCCTCGAAACGTGAATGACTACCATCGACCCAAGTGACTCGGATTCGTCAAGTCCTTCTACGAAAACGCGTACCTACCGTCGCGAGTACCTCTACCATCGTCGTACCCCCTACTTCCACCACGTCCCGAGAACGTATTACTTCCTCTACTTGTCACCCCGAACGAGAACCGGCCCGTTTGCACACTTTGAAGGTTATAACCATCGGGACACCGCCCGTGAACTAATGCATGTGTGATGTATGAGATTGCTCATGGCTTGCTCATGCTGAATTGTCGGTGCACGTTGCCCCTCTGTTGCCTTGTCACCATCCGTGGACTCATGGGACACCCCGGTATCCGGGAAGTTGCCCCATCATGCTTGCATGACACGCTCTCGTCACACTTCCTTTTTTTGCCCCGGCATCTCAATCGAGTGCGGAACCAGAATTGTTTGTCGTGGCACCATTTCCATTGTAGTTGCCGTGACATCCCTTTTTATTCCGGCCTTGGCGACTTAAATGCTTTCTTAATATGCTCTTGTCAACTTTTCTTAAAATTGCATAAAACTTGAGCATGTCATCCGCATCATGTTAATAACATTAAGATGGCTTAAATTGTTGTTGCATCAAATTACTAATGCATGTGGGGATTTACCGGATTCGTTGTTTGTTATATCCGGCCCCATTTAAATTGCTTAGGTTGTGTAGTTTACTCATGCTTCACCTCTTGCCATGTCAACCAACATTTAATATTGTTGAGTACCTAACCGAGAGTGAACTAAATAATTGATGTGGTGTTCCGTCAATATGCAACGGAGTTGCATATTGAGCTCCACTTAACTTGTAGTTTGTTTGTGCATGTTGCCATGCCATGCTTCATTAAACCGGACATGCATCATACTTGATTGTGCATCATGCCATGTTCATGTGTTGGTTGTTTACTATGTTGTTTGCTCCTTTTCCGGTGTTGCTTCTTCGGGTTGGTTCCGATAACCGTCGTGTTGTGAGGATCCGTTGACTACGTCCGTTTGTCTTCTTCGTGGACTCGTTCTTCTTCCTTGCAGGATTTCAGGCAAGATGACCATACCCTCGAAATCACTTCTATCTTTGCTTGCTAGATTCTCGCTCTTTTGCTATGCCTATGCTGCGATACCTACCACTTGCTTATCATGCCTCCTATATTGTTGGACCAAGCCTCTAACCCACCTTGTCCTAGCAAACCATTGTTTGGCTATGTTACCGCTTTGCTCAACCCCTCTTATAGAGTTGTTAGTTGCAGGTGAAGATTGAAGTTTGTTCCTTTGGAACATGGAGATCGTTCCTTGTTGGAACATTGTTTACTTGTTGGGATATCACAATATCTCTTATTTAATTAATGCATCTATATACTTGGTAAAGGGTGGAAGGATTGGCCTTATGCCTGGTGTTTTGTTCCACTCTTGCCGCCCTAGTTTCCGTCATATCGGTGTTTTGTTCCCGGATTTTGCGTTCCTTACGCGGTTGGGCTATTATGGGAACCCCTTGACAGTTCGCCTTGATTAAAACTCCTCCAGCAATGCCCAACATTGGTTTTACCATTTGCCACCTAGCCTTTTCTTTTCCCTTGGGAGTCGCACTCCTGAGGGTCATCATTATTTTACCCCCCGGGCTAGTGCTCCTCTGAGTGTTGGTCCAAACTAGATTCCTGTGCAGCACCCCCTCGGGGAAACTCGAGGTTTGGTTTTAGTTGTATGGAGCGCTCATCTGAGTGTGCCCTGAGAACGAGATATGTGCAGCTCCTATCGAGATTTGTCAGCACATTCGGGCGGTGTTGCTGGATTTGTTTTAACTTGTCGAAGTTGTCTTGTAGAACCGGGATACCGAGTCTGATCGGAATGTCTTGGGAGAAGGTATATCCTTCGTTGACCGTGAGAGCTTGTCATGGGCTAAGTTGGGACACCCCTGCAGGGATTTGAACTTTCGAAAGCCGTGCCCGCGGTTATGGGCAGATGGGAATTTGTTAACGTCCGGTTGTAGAAAACCTGAAGTTGACCTTAATTAAAATGCATCAACCGCGTGTGTAACCGTGATGGTCTCTTTCCGGCGGAGTCCGGGAAGTGAACACGGTGTTGGAGTTATGCTTGACGTAGGTTGTTCTAGGATCACTTCTTGATCATACTTTTATCGACCGTGCTTTGTCTTCTCTTCTCGCTCTCATTTGCGTATGTTAGCCACCATATATGCTAGTCGCTTGCTGCAGCTCCACCGCATACCTTTTACCTTACCCATAAGCTTAAATAGTCTTGATCGCGAGGGTGTGAGATTGCTGAGTCCCCATGACTCACAGATACTTCCAAAACCAGCTTGCAGGTGCCGTTGAACCGTGCGGATGACGCAACCAAGCTCAAGGAGGAGCTTGATGAAGATCTTGTCCTTTATGTTGTTTCGTTCTAGTTGATCAGTAGTGGAGCCCAGTTGGGGTCGATCGGGGACCTTGTCGCATTTGGGGTTCTTCTTTTATTTTGGTTCCGTAGTCGGACCTTGATTGTATTTGGATGTTGTAATGCTTTATTCATGTAATTATGTGAAGTGGCGATTGTAAGCCAACTATGTATCTTTTTCCCTTATGTATTACATGGGTTGTGTGAAGATTTACCTCACTTGCGACATTGCTTTCAATGCGGTTATGCCTCTAAGTCGTGCTTCGACACGTGGAGATATAGCCGCATCGAGGGCGTTACAATACCACCCTATCATACCACATCACAACCATTTTAATAGCATGTTGGCACGCAAGGTAAACCATTATAAGCTCATAGATAATTAAGCATGGCATAAGCAACTATAATCTCTAATTGTCATTGCAAACATGTTTCTTTCATAATAGCTGAATAGGAACGATGAACTAATCATATTTACAAAAACAAGATAGAAGTCGAGTTCATACCATCTTTCTCATCTCAATAAGTTCATCATATAATCATCATTATTGCCTTTCACTTGCATGACCGAATAGATGTGGATAATAATAATAGTGCACATGCATTGGACTAAGCTGGAATCTGCAAGCATTCAATTCAAGAGAGAAGACAAGGTAATATGGGCTCTTTGTTAGATCAACAATAATGCATATAAGCCACTCAACCATTTTAATCATGGTCTTCTCCTCTCACCCCCAAAGAAAGAAAAGAAACAAAACTATTTACACGGGAAAGCTCCAACAAGCAAAAGAAGAACGAGAAATCTTTTTGGGTTTTCTTTTTAATTACTACTACTACAGGCATAGAAAGTAAACTACTAAAAGCTACAACTATTTTTTTTGGTTTTTCTTAAGGTTTATCAAACACACAAGAAGAAAGCATAAAAGGGAAATAAACTAGCATGGATATTACAATGAAAAAGTATGAGCACCGACAACGAGCATGAAGTGTGTGAACATGAATGTAATGTCAGTGAGAAATACGTACTCCCCCAAGCTTAGGATTTTGGCCTAAGTTGGTCTATGGCCATGGCTGGGCTGGCGGATATCCAAAGTAATAGTTGGGGTCGTACTGAGAAGAATCCCCCTGGTGCCACTGGTTGGCGATCTCTTCCGGATTCCACTGATAAACAGACTGCCGGTGAGGATCTAATTGTGGTTCCGGCTCTGGCTCTGTAGCTGGTGTGGGGTTTCGGTAGGCGTGAATGGCCTCTGGCGGACAAGGTACTTGCCTGCAGATAAGTCAAACAAAAGGAGCAGGCAAAGTAATAGTCTCAGGGTGATTTTTATCAAATATTAGCTTGTACTTAAGCATCTTTTCCTTATTCTTAATGATAAAATCATGTGCTATCATACTCTTATAGCCTAGAAAAACAGAGGCAGCAACTTTTCTTCCTTCTCATAATGTCTAATAGGTATGTTAAAATGTGCAGCGAGGCGCGAGGCAAAGATACCTCCAAGATGGGGCCCTTAGTACGGTTAAAATTTAACCGCTTTGCAACAATAGCGCCCATACTATGTGTCATCACGGTAACAAGGCATGGCACAAAATAACAATATCAGGGGCACTAAGATTTCCATAGTTTCCGCGACCAATTAAGCATCTACTAGCAAATATTGCAAAGTAACGTAAAACAGGAAAATGTATGCTAGTAATTATTGCATCGGAAACTTTCCTTGTTTCCCCTACAGCTATTGTATCTATTAACCCCATCCACATCGTCACGATGTGGTTCCTCTACACTGCCCTCAAAAGGGATCAAACAAACCCGACAAAAATCATGAAGTGACATCTCCTTATGCTCATCATATAAATAAAATTCCACCGTAGGTGGTGAGCTCCTAGCATGGAAATGAAAGTTTTGCACAAAGATATTGGTGAGTAAGAGATACTATTCACGTTGGTCATGGAGGAAGGCGGTGAGGCCCGCATTCTCAGCCAACTCATAGAAGTCATCATAGATCCCGGCTGCTCTCAAGAAATCATCACAAGGCCATTCACACGGCCGAACCTCCGCGGTGCGAGGGAGATTATACTTGGGCTTCTTGTTCTCTTCACTTTGTTTATCCTTCGAGCTTCGGCTCAATGATCCCCTCAAAAATCTCTTCATCTTTTTCTGAAATTTTCTAAAAATTTTAGCAACTCAAAATAAAAGTGAACCAAACTCAACAAAATTAATAGAAACTACTCCTCCAAGTGCCTAGAGGCAATATCATGCATTAAAACTACTTTTGACCATATAAATTTGACATGCAAGCTCAAGAACAGGGTCACCTAAGCAGCAAAAATTTGCAATGAATAAAGCTAGAACAAAAACTAATTTGACCATTGGAGGAGTCACATACCAAGGAACAATCCCCCAAAGCAGTTTTGTGAATGGAGCTTTGAGCTAGGAGATCAAAAATGGCAGCAAGATGAGCTTGGACTCGGGTTTGAGCTAGCTAGTGATTTTTTTAGGAGGAAGAAGGAGTGTGTGGTAGCTAGAATAAGTGGAGGGGAGCCACCATGGGCCCACGAGGCAGGGGGTGCACCCTGGACCCTCGTGGCCAGGTGCTTGCTCCCCCTGATCAGTTCTCGATGCCAAATATTCTCAAATATTCAAGAAAAAATCATATTTAAATTTCAGGGCATTTGGAGAACTTTTATTTTCGGGGTATTTTTTATTGCATTGATAATTCAGAAAACAGATAGAAAAATACTATTTTTGCTCTATTTAATATAAATAACAGAAAGTAAAAAGAGGGTACAGAGAGTTGTTTTTTCTAACTTCATCCATCTCATGCTCATCAAAAGGAATCCACTAACAAGGTTGATCAGGTCTTGTTAACAAACTCATTTCGCGTAACATGAGACCGGAGAAATTTCGAATAACACTATGTTACCTCAACGGGGATATGCACGTCCCCAATAATAAGAATTTCATATTTCTTCTTGACAGTAGGTAGAGGAAATTCAAAACCTCCAATAGTAATTGTTGAAATTTTCCAATAGAATTGATACTGTGGACTTGAGGTTGTTTCCTCGGAAAGTGTACCGTATGCTCATTACCATTAACATGAAAAGTGACATTGCCTTTGGTGCAATCAATAACAGCCCCTGCAGTATTCAAAAAAGGTCTTCCAAGAATAATAGACATACTATCGTCCTCAGGGATATCAAGAATAACAAAGTCCGTTAAAATAGTAACATTTGAAACCACAATAGGCACATCCTCACAAATACTGACAGGTATAACAGTTGATTTATCAGCCATTTGCAAATATATTTCAGTAGGTGTCAACTTATTCAAATCAAGTCTACGATATAAAGAGAGAGGCATAACACTAACACCGGCAAATCAAGTCTACGACATAAAGCAGTTTTAACATAGTTTCTTTAAATGGAGCATGGTATAGTTGGTACTCTTTAATCTGCAAGTTTCTTTGGTATTCCACCCTTAAAAGTATAATTAGCAAGCATGGTGGAAACTTCAGCTTCCGGTATCTTTCTTTTATTAGTAACAATATCCTTCATATACTTAGCATAAGGATTCATTTAGCATATCAGTCAAACACATACACAAAAAGATAGGTCTAATCATTTTAGCAAAGCGCTCAAAATCCTCATCATCCTTTTTCTTGGATGGTTTAGGAGGAAAAGGCATGGGTTTCTGAACCCATGGTTCTCTTTCTTTACCGTGCTTCCTAGCAACAAAGTCTCTCTTATCATAACGTTGATTCTTTGATTGTGGGTTATCAAGATCAACAGCAGGTTCAATCTACATTATTATTACTAGGTTGAGCATCAACATGAACATCATCATTAACATTATCACTAGGTTCATGTTCATTACCAGATTGTGTTTCGGCATCAGAAATAGAAATATCATTAGGATTCTCAGGTGTGTCTACAACAGGTTCACTAGAAGCATGCAAAGTCCTATCATTTTTCTTTTTCTTCCTTTTAGAAGGACTAGGTGCATCTATATTAGTTCTCTGAGAATCTTTCTAAATTCTCTTAGGATGGACCTCAGGATACAAAGGTTCCTGAGTCATTTTACCACCTCTAGTCACAACTCTAACAGCATTGTTATGTTTCTTACTATTTAATTCATTGAGCAAATCATTCTGAGCTTTAAGTACTTGTTCTACTTGAGTGGTAACCATAGAAGCATGTTTACTAATAGTTTAAGTTCACCTTTAACACTAGCCATATAATCACTCAAGTGTTCAATCATATAAGCATTATGTTTCAATTGTCTACCAACATAATCATTGAAGTTTTCTTGTTTAACAATAAAATTATCAAACTCATCTAAGCATTGGCTAGCAGACTTATTACGAGGAATATCACCTTCATCAAATCTATAGAGAGAGTTTACCTTTACTACCTGTGTCAGGTTATCAAGACCATGTGTTTCTTCAATAGGTGATGAATTAAGACCATGTATTTCTTCAACAGGAGGTAAATTCTTAACATCTTCAGCTTTTATACCTTTTTCTTTCATAGATTTCTTTGCCTCTTGCATTTTTTCAGGACTGAGAAATAGAATGCCCCTTTTCTTCAGAGTTGGCTTAGGAGTTAGTTCAGGAAGTGTCCAATTATTTTAATTGGTCAACATATTATTCAATAGAATTTCAGCTTGATCAATAGTTCTTTCCCTGAAAACACAACCAGCAAAACTATCCAGGTGGTCTCTGGAAGCATCGGTTAGTCCATTATAAAAGATATCAAGTATTTCATTTTTCTTGAGAGGATGATCAGGCAAA
Source organism: Triticum urartu (assembly GCF_003073215.2). Classification (NCBI taxonomy): domain Eukaryota; kingdom Viridiplantae; phylum Streptophyta; class Magnoliopsida; order Poales; family Poaceae; genus Triticum; species Triticum urartu. The sequence goes on along the minus strand of NC_053025.1, from coordinate 179,617,423 downwards.
GCATTAAGTAATTGGAGAAGCCTCCCCCAGGCTTGTGGGAGACTCTCTTCTTCAATTTGCACAAAATTATATATTTCCCTTAAAGCAGCTTGTTTCTTATGAGCATGGAAATATTTAGCAGAGAAGTAATAAATCATATCCTAGGGACTACGCACACAACCAGGATCAAGAGAATTAAACCATATCTTAGCATCACCCTTTAATGAGAACGGAAATATTTTAAGGATATAGTAGTAGCGAGTTTTCTCATCATTAGTGAACAGGGTGGCTATATCATTTAATTTAGTAAGATGTGCCACAACAGTTTCATATTCATAGCCATAGAAAGGATCAGATTCAACCAAAGTAATTATATCAGGGTCGACAGAGAATTCATAATCCTTATCAGTAACAAAGATAGGTGAAGTAGCATAAGCGGGATGATATTTCATTCTAGCATTCAAAGATTTTTGTTTCAACTTAGCTAAAAGTTTCTTAAGATCACTCCTATCATTGCAAGCAAGAAAGTCTCTAGCAGTTTCTTCATCCATAACATAACCCTCAGGAACAACAGGTAATTCATATCTAAGGGGAGGATCTTCCTCATCACTTTCATCAATATTGTCAGTTTCAATAATTTCATTCTCTCTAGCCCTAGCAAGTTGTTCATTAAGAAATTCACCAAGTGGCACAGTAGTATCAAGCATAGAAGTAGTTTCATCATAAGTATCATGCATAGCAGAAGTGGCATCATCAATAACATGCGGCATATCAGAATTAATAGCAGAAACAGGTTTAGGTGTCGCAAGCTTACACAAAACAGAAGGTGAATCAAGTGTAGAGTTAGATGGCAGTTCCTTACCTCACCTCGTAGTTGAGGGAAAAATCTTGGTTCTTTGATCTTTCAAGTTCTTCATAATGATAAGTAGATATAAATCCCAAGTGACTCAAAGAATAGAGCTATGCTCCCCGGCAACGGCGCCAGAAAATAGTCTTGATAACCCACAAGTATAGGGGATCGCAACAGTTTTCGAGGGTGGAGTATTCAACCCAAATTTATTGATTCGACACAAGGGGAGCCAAAGAATATTCTCAAGTATTAGCAGCTGAGTTGTCAATTCAACCAAACCTAGAAACTTAATACCTACAACAAAGTGTTTAGTAGCAAAGTAATATGATAGTAGTGGTAACGGTGGCAAAAGGTAACTATAGCAAAAGTAATATTTTTGGGTTTTGTAGTGATTGTAATAGTAGCAACGGAAAAGTAAATAAGCGAAGAACAATATATGGAAAGCTCGTAGGCATTGGATCGGTGATAGAGAATTATGTCGGATGCGATCGATCATGTAACAGTCATAACCTAGGGTGACACAGAACTAGCTCCAGTTCATCAATGTAATGTAGCCATGTATTCCGAATATAGTCATACATGCTTATGGAAAAGAACTTGCATGACATCTTTTGTCCTACCCTCCCATGGCAGCGGGGTCCTATTGGAAACTAAGGGATATTAAGGCCTCCTTTTAATAGAGTACCCGGACCAAAGCATTAACACATAGTGAATACATGAACTCCTCAAACTACGGTCATCACCGGGAGTGGTCCCGGTTATTGTCACTTCGGGGTTGCCGGATCATAACACATAATAGGTGACTATAGACTTGCAAGATAGGATCAAGAACTCTCATATATTGATGAAAACATAATAGGTTCAGATCTGAAATCATGGTACTCGGGCCCTAGTGACAAGCATTAAGCATAGCAAAGTCATAGCAACATCAATCTCAGAACATGGTGGATAATAGGGCTAACAAAACTAACTCGATTACATGATAAATCTCATCCAACCCATCACCGTCCAGCAAGTCTATGATGGAATTACACATGCACGGCGGTGAGCATCATGAAAATGGTGATGGAGGAAGGTTGATGATGACGATGGCGACGGATTCCCCTCTCCGGAGCCCCGAACAGACTCCGGGTCAGCCCTCCAAAGAGAGTTTAGGGCTTGGCGGCGGCTCCGTATCATAAAACGTGATGAATCCTTCTCTCTGGTTTTTTTCTCCCTGAAAGTGAATATATGGAGTCAAGGTTGAGGTCGGTGGAGCGTCAGGGGGCCCATGAGGCAGGGGGCGGGCCCCCCACCCTCGTGGACAGGTGGAGGCCCCCTAACGTGGATTCTTCTTCCAGTATTTTTTTATATATTCCAAAATAATTCTCCGTTGATTTTCAGGTCATTCCGAGAACTTTTATTTCTGCACAAAAATAACACCATGGCAATTCTGCTGAAAACAGCGTCAGTCCGGGTTAGTTCCATTCAAATAATGCAAGTTAGAGTCCAAAACAAGGGCAAAAGTGTTTGGAAAAGTAGATACGACGGAGACGTATCAAAGAGTTGTCATTTGATGAACGGGATCACATCATTAGAGAATGATGTGATTGACTTGACCCATCTGTTAGCTTAGCACCATGATCGTTTAGTTTATTGCTATTGCTTTCTCCATAACTTATACATGTTCATATGACTATGAGATTATGCAACTCCCGAACACTGGAGGAACACTTAGTGTGCTATCAAACGTCACAACGTAACTGGGTGACTATAAAGATGCTCTACATGTGTCTCCAATGGTGTTTGTTGGGTTGGCATAGACCGAGATTAGGATTTGTCACTCCGTGTATCGGAGAGGTATCTCTGGGCCCTCTCGGTAATGCACATCACTATAAGCCTTGCAAGCAATGTGACTAATGAGTTAGTTGCGGGATGATGCATTACAGAATGAGTAAAGAGACTTGTCGGTAACGAGATTGAACTAGGTATTGAGATACCGATGATCAAATCTCGGGCAAGTAACATACCGATGACAAAGGGAACAACGTATATTGTTATGTGGTTTGACCGATAAAGATCTTCGTAGAATATGCAAGAACCAATATGATTATCCAGGTTCCGCTATTGGTTATTAACCAGAAGTGAGTCTCGGTCATGTCTACATAGTTCTCGAACCCGTAGGGTCCGCACGCTTAATGTTCGATGACGATCGGTATTATGATTTTATGTGTTTTGATGTACCGAAGGTAGTTTGGAGTCCCAGATGTGATCACGGACATGACGAGGAGTCTCGAAATGGTCGATACATAAAGATTGATATATTGGATGACTATATTCGGACACCAGATGAGTTTCGGAGCTTACCGGATATATATCGAAGTGTCGGGGGGTTATCGAAACCCCCGAGGGAACTAATGGGCCTCTATGGGCCTTAGTGGGGAGAGAGGAAGGGGAAGGAGGGGCTGGCCGCCCCCCTGGATCCGAATTGGACTAGGGGAAGGGGGTGGCGCCCCCCTTTCCTTTCCTTCCCCCTCTTCCTTCCTCCCCCCTCTCTCCCTCTTGGTGGATTCCTACTAGGACTTGGAGTCCTAGTAGGATTCCCCTCTTTGGGGTGCGCCCTAGAAGCCAGCCAGCCTCCCCCTTGCTCGTTTATATAAGGGGGCAGGGGCACCCTAGAACACACAAGTTGACAGTTGTCTTAGCCGTGTGCATTGCCCCCCTCCACGGATTTCCACCTCGATCATATCATTGTAGTGCTTAGGCGAAGCCCTGCACCGGTAACTTCATCATCACCGTCATCACGCCGTCGTGCTGATGAAACTCTCCCTCGGCCTCAGCTGGATCAAGAGTACGAGGGACGTCACCGAGCTGAACATGTGTAGATCGCGGAGGTGTCGTGCGTTCAGTACTTGGATCAGTTGGATCGCGAAGACGTTCAACTACATCAACCGTGTTACTAAACGCTTCCGCTTTCAGTCTACGAGGGTACGTAGACACACTCCTCCCCTCTCGTTGCTATGCATCACCTAGATGGATCTTGCATGTGCGTGGCAAATTTTTGAAATACTACGTTCCCCAACAGTGGCATCCGAGCCAGGTCTATGCGTAGATGTTATATGCACGAGTAGAACACAAAGGAGTTGTGGGCGTGGGTATATACATATTGCTTGCCATCACTAGTTGATTCTTGATTCAGCGGTATTGTTGGATGAAGCGGCTGAGACCGACATTACGCGTACGCTTACGCGAGACTAGTTCTACTGACGTGCTTCGCACACAGGTGGCTAGTGGGTGTATGTTTCTCCAACTTTAGTTGAATCGGATTCAATGAACAGTGTTCTTTCTGAAGATCAAAAAGCAATCACTATACCACGTTGTGGTTTTTGATGCGTAGGTAAGAACGGTTCTTGCTAAGCCCATAGCAGCCACGTAAAACTTGCAACAACAAAGTAGAGGACGTCTAACTTGTTTTTGCAGGGCATGTTGTGATGTGATATGGTCAAGACGTGATTATATAAATTGTTGTATGAGATGATCATGTTTTGTAACACAATTATCGGCAACTGGCACGAGCCATATGGTTGTCGCTTTATTATATGAAATGCAATCGTCATGTAATTGCTTTACTTTATCACTAAGCGGTAGCGATAGTCGTAGAAGCAATAGTTGGCGAGACGATAACGATGCTTCGATGGAGATCAAGGTGTCAAGCCAGTGACGATGGTGATCATGACGGTGCTTTGGAGATGGAGATCAAAAGGCACAAGATGATGATGGCCATATCATATCACTTATTTGATTGCATGTGATGTTTATCCTTTATGCATCTTATCTTGCTTAGTTCGACGGTAGCATTATAAGATGATCTCTCACTAAATTTCAAGGTACAAGTGTTCTCCCTGAGTATGCACCGTTGCTACAGTTCGTCGTGCCGAGACACCACGTGATGATCGGGTGTGATAAGCTCTATGTTCACATACAACGGGTCCAATCCAGTTTTGCACACGCAGAATACTCAGGTTAAACTTGACGAGCCTAGCATATGCAGATATGGCCTCGGAACACTGAGACCGAAAGGTCGAGTGTGAATCATATAGTAGATATGATCAACATAGTGATGTTCACCATTGAAAACTACATCTCACGTGATGATTGGACATGGTTTAGTCGATATGGATCACATGATCACTTAGATGATTAGAGGGATGTCTATCTAAGTGGGAGTTCTTAAGTAATATGATTAATTGAACTTTAATTTATCATGAACTTAGTACCTAATACTCCCTCCGTTCCTAAATATAGGGTGTATAGTTTTTGGCACGAAAATTAAAGAACGCATGTGGAGGGAAAATTTCACAAGTTTTGGGCGATATTACACCTGACTAATTGGCATGAGAAAATAAAGAAGCTTTCCTAATATAAGGAAATGTGATCGAATCCCCAAAAAAAATATCCATACGAGTGGTGCAACTCAATACACCTTATATTTTGGGTTTTTCCTCAAAAATCTATACACCTTATATCAAGGAACAGAGGGAGTAGTATTTTGCATGTCTATGTTGTTGTAGATAGATGGCCCGTGCTGTTGTTCGGTTTAATTTTAATGCGTTCCTAGAGAAAGCTAAGTTGAAAGATGATGGTAGCAATTACACGCACTGGGTCCGTAACTTGAGGATTATCCTCATTGCTACACAGAAGAATTACGTCCTGGAAGCACCGCTAGGTGCCAAACCTGCTGCAGGAGCAACGCCAGATGTTATGAACACCTGGCAGAGCAAAGCTGATGAATACTCGATAGTTCAGTGTGCCATGCTTTACGGCTTAGAACTGGGACTTCAACGATGCTTTGAACGTCATGGATCATATGAGATGTTCCAGGAGTTGAAGATAATATTTCAAGCAAATTCCCGGATTGAGAGATATGAAGTCTCCAATAAGTTCTACAGCTACAAAATGGAGGAGAATAGTTCTGTCAGTGAGCATATACTCAGAATGTATGGGTACCACAATCACTTGACTTAGCTAGGAGTTAATCTTCCAGTTGATAGTGTCATTGACAGAGTTCTTCAATCACTGCCACCAAGCTACAAGAGCTTCGTGATGAACTATAATATGCAAGGGATGGATAAGACGATTCCCGAGCTCTTTGCAATGCTAAAGGCTGTGGAGATAGAAATCAAGAAGGAGCATCAAGTGTTGATGGTCAACAAGACCGCTAGTTTCAAGAAAAAGGGTGAAGCAAGGAATGGGAACTTCAAGAAGAATGGCAAACAAGTTGCTGCTCAAGTGAAGAAGCCCAAGTCTGGACCAAAGCCTGAGACTGAGTGCTTCTACTGCAAAGGGACCGGTCACTGGAAGCGGAACTGCCCCAAGTATTCGGCGGAGAAGAAGGATGGAAAAGTAAAAGGTATATTTGATATACATGTTATTGATGTGTACCTTACTAATGCTCGCAGTAGCGCCTGGGTATTTGATACTAGTTCTGTTGCTAATATTTGCAACTCAAAACAGGGGCTACGGATTAAGCGAAGATTGGCTAAGGACGAGGTGACGATGCGCGTAGGAAATGGTTCCAAAGTCGATGTGATCGCCGTCGGCACGCTACCTCTACATCTACCTTCGGGATTAGTTTTAGACCTGAATAATTGTTATTTGGTGCCAGTGTTGAGCATGAACATTATATCTGGATCTTGTTTGATGCAAGATGGTTATTCATTTAAATCAGAGAATAATGGTTGTTCTATTTATATGAATAATATCTTTTATGGTCATGCACCCTTGATGAGTGGTCTATTTTTACTAAATCTTGATAGTAGTGATACACATGTTCATAGTATTGAAGCCAAAAGATATAAGTTTAATAATGATAATGCAACTTATTTGTGGCACTGCAGTTTAGGTCATATTGGTGTAAAGCGCATGGAGAAACTCCATTCTGATGGGCTTTTGGAATCACTTGATGCTTGCGAACCATGCCTCATGGGTAAGATAACCAAGACTCCGTTCTTTGGAACAATGGAGCGAGCAACAGACTTGTTGGAAATAATACATACTGATGTATGCGGTCCGATGAGTGTTGATGCTCGCGGCGAGTATCGTTATTTTCTTACCTTCACAGATGATTTGAGCAGATATGGGTATATCTACTTGATGAAACATAAGTCTGAAACATTTGAAAAGTTCAAAGAATTTCAAAGTGAAGTGGAAAATCATCGTAACAAGAAAATAAAGTTTCTGAGATCTGATCGTGGAGGAGAATTTTTGAGTTACAAGTTTGGTCTTCATTTGAAACAATGTGGAATAGTTTCGCAACTCATGCCACCTGGAACACCACAGCGTAATGGTGTGTCCGAATGTCGTAACCGCACTTTATTAGATATGGTGTGATCTATGATGTCTCTTACTTACTTACCACTATTGTTTTGGGGTTATGCTTTAGAGACGGTTGCATTCACGTTAAATAGGGCACCATCGAAATCCGTTGAGACGACACCTTATGAACTGTGGTTTGGCAAGAAACCCAAGTTATCGTTTCTTAAAGTTTGGGGCTGCGATGCTTATGTGAAAAAATTCGACCTGATAAGCTCGAACCCAAATCGGAGGAATGTGTCTTCATAGGATACCCAAAAGAGACTGTTGGGTACACCTTCTATCACAGATCCGAAGGCAAGATATTCGTTGCTAAGAATGGATCCTTTCTAGAGAAGGAGTTTCTCTCGAAAGAAGTGAGTGGGAGGAAAGTAGAACTTGATGAGGTAATTGTACTTGCTCCCTTATTGGAAAGTAGTTCATCACATAAATCAGTTCCAGTGATTCCTACACCAGTAAGTGAGGAAGCTAATTATGATGATCATGAAACTTCTGATCAAGTTACTACCGAACCTCGTAGGTCAACCAGAGTAAGATCCGCACCGGAGTGGTACGGTAATCCTGTTCTGGAAGTCATGTTACTTGACCATGACGAACCTACGAACTATGAGGAAGGGATGATGAGCCCAGATTCCGCAAAATGGCTTGAGGCCATGAAATCTAAGATGGGATCCATGTATGAGAAAAAGTGTGGACTTTGGTTGACTTGTTCGATGATCAGCAAGCCATAAAGAATAAATGGATCTTCAAGAAGAAGACTGGCGCTGACGGTAATGTTACTATCTACAAAGCTCGATTTGTTGCGGAAGGTTTTCGACAAGTTCAAGGAGTCGACTACGATGAGACCTTCTCACCCGTAGCGATGCTTAAGTCCGTCCAAATCATGTTAGCAATTGCTGCATTTTATGATTATGAAATCTGGCAAATGGATGTCAAAACTGCATTCCTTAATGGATATCTTAAAGAAGAGTTGTATATGATGCAACCGGAAGGTTTTATCGATCCAAAAGGTGCTAAGAAAGTGTGCAAGCTCCATCGATCCATTTATGGACTGGTGCAAGCATCTCGGAGTTGGAATATACCCTTTGATAGTGTGATCAAAGCATATGGTTTTATACAGACTTTTGGAGAAGCCTGTATTTACAAGAAAGTGAGTGGGAGCTCTGTAGCATTTCTAATATTATATGTGGATGACATATTGTTAATTGGAAATGATACTAAATTTCTGAATAGCATAAAAGGATACTTGAATAAGAATGTTTCAATGAAAGACCTCGGTGAAGCTGCTTATATATTGGGCATCAAGATCTATAGAGCTAGATCAAGACGCTTAATTGGACTTTCGCAAAGCACATACCTTGATAAAGTTTTGAAGAAGTTCAAAATGGATCAAGCAAAGAAAGGGTTCTTGCCTGTGTTACAAGGTGTGAAGTTGAGTCAAACTCAATAACCCGACCAGTGCAGAAGATAGAGAGAAAATGAAAATCATTCCCTATGCTTCAGCCATAGGCTCTATCATGTATGCAATGTTGTGTACCAGACCTGATGTGCCCCTTGCTATTAGTTTAGCAGGGAGGTACCAAAGTAATCCAGGAGTGGATCACTGGACAACAGTCAAGAACATCCTGAAATACCTGAAAAGGACTAAGGATATGTTTCTCATTTATGGAGGTGACAAAGAGCTCGTCGTAAACGTTTACGTCGATGCAAGCTTTGACACTGATCCGGATGACTCTAAGTCACAAACCGGATAAGTATTTTTATTGAATGGTGGAGCTGTCAGTTGGTGCAGTTCCAAGCAGAGCGTCATGGCGGGATCTACGTGTGAAGCGGAGTACATAGCTGCTTCGGAAGCAGCAAATGAAGGAGTCTAGATGAAGGAGTTCATATCCGATCTAGGTGTCATACCTAGTGCATCAGGTCCAATGAAAATCTTTTGTGACAATACTGGTGCAATTGTCTTGGCAAAGGAATCCAGATTTCACAATAGAAACAAGCACATCAAGAGACGCTTCAATTCCATCCGTGATCAAGTCAAGGAGGGAGACATAGAGATTTTCAAGATACATACGGATCTGAATGTTGTAGGCCCGTTGACTAAGCCTCTCTCACGAGCAAAACACGATCAGCACCAAGACTCCATGGGTGTTAGAATCATTACAATGTAATCTAGATTATTGGCTCTAGTGCAAGTGGGAGACTAAAGGAAATATGCCCTGGAGGCAATAATAAAGTTGTTATTTATATTTCCTTATATCATGATAAATGTTTATTATTCATGCTAGAATTATATTAACCGGAAACTTAGTACATGTGTAAATACATAGACAAACAGAGTGTCACTAGTATGCCTATACTTGACTAGCTCATTAATCAAAGATGGTTAAGTTTCCTAACCATGGACAAGAGTTGTCATTTGATGAACGGGATCACATCATTAGAGAATGATGTGATTGACTTGACACATCTGTTAGCTTAGCACTATGATCGTTTAGTTTATTGCTATTGCTTTCTCCATGACTTATACATGTTCCTATGACTATGAGATTATGCAACTCCCGAACACCGGAGGAACACTTAGTGTGCTATCAAACGTCACAACGTAACTGGGCAACTATAAAGATGCTCTACATGTGTCTCCAATGGTGTTTGTTGGGTTGGCATAGAACGAGATTAGGATTTGTCACTCCGTGTATCGGAGAGGTATCTCTCGGCCCTCTCGGTAATGCACATCACTATAAGCCTTGCAAGCAATGTGACTAATGAGTTAGTTGCGGGATGATGCATTACGGAACGAGCAAAGAGACTTGCTAGTAAAGAGATTGAACTAGGTATTGAGATACTGATGATCGAATCTTAGGCAAGTAAAATGGTAACTGGCACTGGGTCAATAGGTTAGTCCCAAAAAATGATATAAAGTTGCTATAAAATGATTGTAAAACATCCCAGAATGATAATATAACAGCATGAATACTTCATAAATTATAGATACGTTGGAGACATATCAGTATGTCACTTGCCCGAGATTCGATCGTCGGTATCTTCATACCTAGTTCAATCTCATTATCGGCAAGTCTCTTTACTCGTTCCGTAATACATCACCTCGTGACCAACTCCTTAGTCGTTTTCTTGCAAGCTTATGATGTGTATTACCGAGAGGGCCAAGAGATACCTCTCCGATACTCGGAGTGACAAATCCTAATCTCGATCTGTGCCAACCCAACAAACACCTTCAGAGATACCTGCAGAGCATCTTTATAATCACCCAGTTACGTTGTGACGTTTGATAGCACACAAGCTATTCCTTCGGTATCCGGGAGTTGCATAATCTCATAGTCGAAGGAATATGTATTTGACATGAAGAAAGCAATAGCAATAAAACTGAATGATTAATATGCTAAGCTAACGGATGGGTCTTGTCCATCACATCATTCTCCTAATGATGTGATCCCGTTCATCAAATGACAACACATGTCTATGGTTAGGAAACTTAACCATCTTTCATTAACGAGCTAGTCTAGTGGAGGCTTACTAGGGACACAGTGTTTTGTCTATGTATGCACACATGTATCAAGTTTCCGGTTAATACAATTCTAGCATGAATAATAAACATTTACCATGATATAAGGAAATATAAAATAACAACTTTATTATCGCGTCCAGGGCATATTTCCTTCAGCAGGGTCCACACGGAAGCCAAGGAGGTCGCACGAGGGACGAGGTGGACGCTTCTGCTGCATGTCGGGAGGCGAGGCAAGGCGACGGAGGGAGCCTGCGAGAGGCCCTGGCGGGGACGCAGTGGAGGTTGCCGGCGCGGGCGTTTGGCGGGTGTGGGGATGGGGATAAGGAGCTTGAGGCGGCTGTGGGAGGACAGCGGCACGGTCGGACGATATGCTGCGGGGCGACAGGGCTCCTCGAGGTAGCCGGCGGTGGCGAATGCGCGGATCCAGGCAGCAGCGGACGGGATCTGGCGATGTGCGGATCTGGCTGCTCGATGCAGGGGCGCAGTAGGGACCGATGCAGGTCGTGACAACGACATCGGCACGGGACTTGGCTTGCGGCAGCGGCGGGACATGGTAGCAGGGCGGCGGGGTCGAACGAGGAGCATGGGCAGGAGGGGATCGGGACGAGGGCGCAATGTGTGTGTGCAGCGGCGGTGCTAGAGGAGGGATCGAGGAGGCTGGCTAGGGTTATAGGGTTGGAGGGGTGTGGCTGGGCCTTGGGCCATTTGGGCGGAGATGGAAAAGGCCAGAGGCCTGGTTGTAGCGACCCGACCTCAAACGGTCAAGTCTCTGTGCTTCAGTGTCATTCCTGGATCGGTAATGCTGACACACACAGTACTCGAAGGATTTATAACAGAGTAGCAATCACACACTTATTACATCGAATGTCTCAAAAGAGAACTTATTACAATAAATATGGCTTAAGGCCATCTAATACGATAACAGCGGAAGGCTTGGAAGATAAAGTGAGTCCATCAACTCCAACGGCATAGCTGAGCTGCACGGCAACGACCTAACGAACCTTACTCCTCGTCTGAAAAGTCTGCAACATAATACATTGCAGCCCGAAAACGGGTCAGCACATGGAATATGCTGGCAATAAACACAGTAGAGCAAGAACAGAATAATGCTATGACTACATGCATATTTGGCTGGTGGAAAGCTCTATGGTTATAGTTTTTGCGAAAAGCCAATTTTTGCCTACAACAAAGGAATAAATTTTATTTAACTATCATGGTAGTTGGAACATCATTGAGAAGGTTCCTCCAAGTCAATCCCAATTAAAGTAATTATCAACCCAACAATATTAAATTAGAGTGATGAGATACTCAGGATACTCCAAGTACTAGATACTCAAGATTGTCCATAACCGGGGACACGGCTAACCATGATTAGATTGTACACTCTGCAGAGGTTTGTGCACTTTTCCCCACAAGACTCGATCGCCTCCGTTGGATTTCTCGCACTACATGGTGTTTGAGAAACGGATGACCGAGACACAGTCTTTCAGAAACATTAACTCTTTACTCCGGGCAGACCATACCAAACCTACATCCCTCTACCTGTTGATCCACCTCTTCAAGAGCTCATGCGACCTACTCAACTATGCTAGAGCCCATAATAGCTTGTGGCTGCACATGGAAGTTTCTAGCATGAAAATATCTCAGTTCCCTTTGAGCCTGGGTGGCGGACCTTAGGATGATCACACGAGCAATCCGGAATATCCTAGGACAACACTGGGTTCTCTAGGTGCCCGACAAGCAATCCACCTAGATGTGTATTAAAGTTGCCACCTTAAGTTGAACCATTAATTAACAATCTCACATATGTCATGGATTCACTCACCCAAACCACAGCTACGAGCATAGCATAGCAATATAAGCAATACGTAGAAGTAACTCCCAAGGTTTGAATATAACAGGGCAATAGGTTCTACCTCATCAGCTACTTCCCAACCCACATGCTAATCACATCCTAATCATGCAATGTTTGATGATTGAAACTAATGCATAAAAACTGGGTATGGAAGGAGTATGATCAATGTGTTACTTGCGTTGCTAACGATCCGCAAAACCTAGGGACTCGTAGTAGCACGCTTCGCACTCCGGGAATTCTATCGTAAACAGACAATAGCATACATAAGCAATCAAGGAAAGAAACACGGGTAAATCTCAAATAAGAAGATCTAACCAGAAAGTTCAACTTAAGAACTCCGTTTGCGAAAAGAATCAAATCAAACGGAGCAACGAAACTCAAACTGTGAAAGAAACAAGACCCATTTACTAATCTGAACTAAAGTCAAATTTTACAATACCAAAATCTTGTTCAAGTTGATTAAACAGGAAGAGGGTTTCGGGACAAAGATCTAGGCGCTTGAATCGCCTGATTCCGATAAACGAGCGAAAAGATAAACTAAAACGAAAATCGGATCAAAAATCGTGATCGAAATAATCGCGGAAAAATCCAAGAAAAAGAAAACTGACGAACAGGCTAACGAACGAACGTTCGTTGTCTGTAACTAACGAGCGAAAACCGTTCGTTAAAACGAACGTACGGATGAACGTCCGCTAAATAAACTAAACCGAGAAAACGGCGAACCGATCTATAAAAACGAAATTAGGGTTTCTAAAAAATGGATCGGTTTTAAAAAAAACCGAACGGCGGCGAGGCGTATACCTCCGGTGAGGCTCCGACGAGACGGGGCGGCTCCGGCGAGGTGGGGCTGCGGCGGCGGGGTGCGCGGGCGGCGGCGGCGCTGCAGGCGAGGCGGGGAAGGCGGTGGGGTTGGTGGTGGGGGGGTCCGGTGGCGGGGTATTTAAGGAGGGGGGCTGCTTGGGGGAGGGGGCAAGCGGCGCGGGGAGGCGGAGTCCCGGCTGGACTCGGGGTCGGGGCGGCGGCAGCTTCCCGGTCTCCTGGAGGGAGACGGCGGCGCAGGGCTAGCGGGCCGGCTCGGCTGGGCTTCGGCCCAGTCGGGCGCTGAGAGATTTTTTTACATAATTTCGCCGGAACTTAAATAAATCCTAGAAAATAAAATAAAAATCTAAAAATACCAAAACTAATTTTCACCGTCTAAATAAAATATTTAGAACGAGAAGAACATTTTTTTGGCCCTAAAATGCAATTTTGAAAAACGTGCAATTTTTCTAATGCAAATAAAATGGCAATAAAATCCAAATAAAATCAAATATTTGATTTTAATATTTTTCCTCCAATATTTCAATTATTTTGGAGAAGTAATATTATCTCCTCTCATATATTTTAATATGAAATATTTTCAGAGAGAAAAATAATTAAAACCAAAATGCTCGTTTCAATATTTGATAAAATTCAAATATGAAAGCAATGAAATCCCCAACTCTCTCCGAGGGTCCTTGAGTTGCTTAGGATTTCGTGGATTGCGAAACGAAATGCAATAAAATACGATATGCATGGATGATCTATGTATAACATTCCAAATTAAAAATTTGGGATCTTACAAACCTATCCCCCTTAAGATGAATCTCACCCTCGAGATTCGGGTTGGCTAGAAAATAGGTGTGGGTGGTCTTTGCGAAGATCATCCTCTCGTTCCCAGATGGCTTCACCCTCGGTATGGTGGCTCCACTGAACTTTGCAAAACTTGATAACCTTGTTGCGGGTGACTCGGCTGGAAAATTTAAGAATCCTGACTGGCTTCTCCTCATAGGTCAAATCACTGTCCAACTGAATCGCCTCCCAAGGGTATTGTATCTCTTAACGGTATATCGGATGTATCAGCATGACACTTCTTCAACTGTGAAACATGAAATACATCATGAAATCATGACTGTCCTTCAGGTAACTCCAACTTGTAGGCAACTTCTCCCATACGTTCCAAAACACGATACGGTCCTACAAATCTCGGGGCTAATTTTCCCTTAACTCCAAAACGTTTCACTCCTCGCAAGGGTGATACTCGCAGCTATGCTCTATCTCCAATTTCATAGGTTACCTCCTTGCATTTCGAATCTGCATAACTCTTCTGCCTAGACTGAGCTACCTTCAGTCTATCTCGGATCAGCTTAACTTTCTCTTCAGACTCCTTGATCAAATCTGGTCCAAACAACTGTCGGTCTCCGACTTCATCCCACATCAACGGTGTTCTGCACCTTCATCCATACAGGGCTTCGAATGGTGCCATCTTCAAACTGGCTTGGTAGCTATTGTTTTATGAGAACTCCACGTAGGGAAAATTGTCATCCCAACTAGATCCATAATCTAGCGCACAGGCCCTCAACATGTCCTCCAGAATCTGGTTGACTCTCTCGGTCTGTCCATCTGTCTGCGGGTGGAATGTTGTACTGAACTCCAACCTTGTCCCCAAAGTTTGGTGCAGCTGATGCCAAAACTTTGAAGTAAACTGTATTCCTCTATCTGATACGATGGTCCTAGAACTCCATGCAGACATACGATCCTGGTCATATATATCTTGGCCAACTTTGCACTTGTGTAGGTGGTTTTCACTGGGATAAAGTGAGCTACTTTGGTCAAGCGATCAACTACTACCCATATAGAATCATATCCTGATTTGGTCCTGGGCAATCCGGTGATAAAATCCATGCCAAGTTTATCCCACTTCCATTCGGGTATCGGCATAGGCTGTAACAATCCTGCTGGCTTTTGATGTTCTGCCTTCACTCTCTGACATACTGTAACACCCCGGATGTAACTTTCCCTATTTGTACTCCAACTCTTGCCGTTTCCGGCGTTAAGTTATTTTATTTTCTTGGGTTCGGGTCTTTGTCTCCGTGTGTTGTTGTCATTGTCATGCATCTCATATCATGTCATCATGTGCATTGCATTTGCATACGGTTCGTCTCATGCATTCGAGCATTTTCCCCGTTGTCCGTTTTGCATTCCGGCGCTTCGTTCTCCTCCGGTGGTCATTTCTAGCTTTCTTTCGTGTGTGGGGATTAAACATTTCCGGATTGGACCAAGACTTGCCAAGCGGCCTTGGTTTACTACCGGTAGACCGCCTGTCAAGTTTCGTACCATTTGGACTTCGTTTGGTACTCCAACGGTTAACCGAGGGACCGAAAAGGCCTCGTGTGTGTTGCAGCCCAACACCCCTCCAATTTGGCCCAAAACCCACCAAACTCTGCTCCATGTCCTAGAGCGTTCGATCATGATCGCGTGGCCGAAAACCGCACCTCATTTGGACTCTCCTAGCTCCCTCTAGGCCTATATATACACCCCTCCGTTTTCGGATCTTCGTCCTCCCCGAAACCCTAAAACTGCTCCTCCTGCCGACGGACACGTCCGATTCGGGCCGGATGTGTCCGCCACCGCCCGCCGCCGCCACGTGGCGCCGCCCCGTTGGCTGCGCCCGCCGCCTCCACCGCCAGCCCGCTGCGGCCCGCGGCCGGCCTTCCCCAGCCCGCGCCGCCCGCGCCCTCGCGCCTCCCTCGTCCCCGCGCCCGGTGGCCTGCGCCGCCACGCGCCGTTGCCGGCCCCGCCGCACCGGCCGGTGACCGCCGCCTCGCCTCACCGCCCCCGCCGCCAAGCTCGTCGCCGGGCAGCCCCGCGCCCCGCGGCCGCCGCCCCGCCTCCTCGTCGCCGGCGGCCTCTCCGGCGAGAGCTCCGGCCGCCGTGGCTCTTTTTCTTCCGGTGGTCCTCAAACAGCTACAGTGCCGCGCCGCGCCTCGGTTTCCGTGCAAACCCTAGATCCAGATCCGGAGGTTGATTTTTTTCCTAAGTCCCCAGAATTTTTAGTTCAAGTGCTCCTGTTCGAGGCTCCGTAACTTTACATCCGTAGCTCCGATTTGGGCGTATAGCATATCAAAATGTTCATCTCAGAGAGTACATCATTTCATTCCAATGCCTCATTTTCATTTGAGGTCATCTTGATGCCCGAAATGCTGTTAGAAGAGAGCTACTTGAGTTAATTGTCAGATCTGTTACTCCGTTTAGCACTTTTGTCATTTTTGCCATGATTATTGTGTGCATGCTATGCCCGTGAGTTCTTCATATGTTTTGTTAAGGGTTTTGTCATCTATCCAGAGGTGTAACCCATGTATTTTTAGGATGTGTGTGGTGACTTGTGCAAGCTTGCAAAGTGGTGCACTTGCTAATTCTGTTTTCAGGGACTTAGTGATTTCACTAAGTCCTGGGATTGTTCATCTCATGATGCCATATGTTCTTGTTGTTTCCTAGTGATCCGTGCCTCTTTTGAGGATGATCAGTAAGGGAGTTTTGTTAATCTTGTAGTGCTCTATCCATCCATGTCTTTGTTTGCAATTATGGAGCACCCTAGATTGAGTCAATCGAGCTCTACTTTTGCTTCGTTGCGAATCTGGGCAGATCGTCAACTTGTTTGCGATTTTGCCGATGTTATTGTAGTTGTTCCGTGCATGCTATGCCATTGTTCTTGCCATTTATAGCTTGCATTTTGTGCCTTATTAAGGGATGTATGCTTGTCTTTCCATGACTTGCACCGTAGTGAGTGCATCGATCTCGTAAACATGCCTTCGTGAGTTATGTTTCAGCATGTCCCAGTTTTCACTAAGTCTGAAAACTGATTATGTTTTTGCTATGTTCGTGTGCTTGTTAGTATATTTTGTGATCCCTTTTGGCTCAAGGTCACTAAGGGCCTTTTGTTAATCTTGTTGAGTATCTCCTTTCCATGTCTTTCTTTGTCATGTTCAGGTCCTGTAGCATGTTGTTTTGTTGCTCCGAAGAGGGCTATATGATCTGAAATTCCAGACAAGTGTTAATTTCACTAAGTCTGAGATCTGTTTTACCATTTGCGTTTTTGCCATGCTTGTTTGAACCTCGTAATGGATGAATTGGCCGTAGCTCAGTGCTAGACTTTTGTTAAGCATCTTGTGTGCATCCCTGCCATGTATTTTGTTGACATGTTTGGTGGCTGTAGCATGTTCATTTCGTTGCATTTAGATGCCTACTTGCTGTAAATCGCAGACCGGTGTCATTTTTGAATCGCTTGCCATTTCCAAACCGTGACTCCGATTCCGGCGTTCTTTATATCGTTTTCAAGCGATTTCATCTCATCTTTCCAGTGGAACACTTGGAATTCCAAGTTGAGGCCAGGTTCATGCATTTCCTATCATATCTTGCATTTTGCATCCCGCATAGCATATCATCTTTGCATCTTGTTGTTTGAGTTTGCACGTGGTTGATTGTATCCTTGTTGCTTGTTTGTCTTGTTTGAGTAGAGCCGGGAGACAAGTTCGCTAACGAGGAGCCCGTTGAGTTTGCTTTTGAGAATCCAGTCAACTCTGACAACTGTGCAGGCAAGATGATCATACCCTCGAAATCACTACTATCTTTGCTATGCTAGTTTGCTCGCTCTTTTGCTATGCCATTGCTACGATGCCTACCACTTGCTTGAAAGCCTCCCAAATTGCCATGTCAAACCTCTAACCCACCATTGTCCTAGCAAACCGTTGATTGGCTATGTTACCGCTTTGCTCAGCCCCTCTTATAGCGTTGCTAGTTGCAGGTGAAGATTGGAGGCCGTTCCTTGTTGGAACATCTTTTATTTACTTGTTGGGATATCATTATATTGCCTTGTTATCTTAATGCATCTATATACTTGGTAAAGGATGGAAGGCTCGGCCTCTCGCCTAGTGTTTTGTTCCACTCTTGCCGCCCTAGTTTCCGTCATATCGGTGTTATGTTCCCGGATTTTGCGTTCCTTACGCGGTTGGGTTATAATGGGAACCCCTTGATAGTTCGCCTTGATTAAAGCTTTTCCAGCAATGCCCAACCTTGGTTTTACCATTCGCCACCTAGCCTCTTTTTCCCTTGGGTTACCGGAGCCCAAGGGTCATCTTATTTTAAACCCCCCCCCTCGGGCCAGTGCTCCCTCTGAGTGTTGGTCCGAACCGGGCAGCCTGCGGGGCCACCTCGGGGAAACTTGAGGGTTGGTTTTACTCGTAGCTTGACCTATCTGAGTGTGCCCTGAGAACGAGATATGTGCAGCTCCTATCGGGATTTGTCGGCACATTCGGGCGGTGTTGCTGGTCTTGTTTTAACCTGTCGAAGTGTCTTGAATTACTGAGATACCGAGTCTGATCGGCACGTCTTGGGAGGAGGTCTATTCCTTCGTTGACCGTGAGAGCTTGTCATGGGCTAAGTTGGGACTCCCCTGCAGGGACTTGAACTTTCGAAAGCCGTGCCCGCGGTTATGGGCAGATGGGAATTTGTTAACGTCCGGTTGTAGATAACTTGAACCTTAATTAATTAAAATGAATCAACTGAGTGTGTTACCGTGATGGCCTCTTCTCGGTGGAGTCTGGGAAGTGGACACGGTGTTGGAGTAATGTTTGCGCAGGTTGCTCTCTAGTTTCTCGCTCGCGCTTTGCCTCCTCTTCTCGCTCTCCTTTGCGAATAAGTTAGCCACCATTTTTTTTGCTAGTCGCTTGCTGCAGCTCCACACATATATTTACCTTGCCTTACCCCTATAAGCTTAAAAATAGTCTTGATCGGCGGGGGTGCGAGATTGCTGAGTCCCCGTGGCTCACAGATTACTATTACACCAGATGCAGGGCCTGATGATTCTGCTCCAGAAGACGCGTATGAGCTCAAGTGGGAGTTCGACGAAGACTCTCAACGATACTACGTTTCCTTTCCCGATGATCAGTAGTGGTGCCCAGTTGGGGGTGATTGGGACCGTGTCGCATGTTGGGTTCTCTTTTATTTTGGCGCCGTAGTCGGGCCTTGAGTGTATGGATGATGTAATGTTATTTATGTACTTGATTGACGTGGCGAGTGTAAGCCAACTATGTTATCTCCCCTTTTATTATTATTACTTGAGATGTTGTGAAGATTTCCTAACTTGCGACATATGCCTTCAATGCGATTATGTCTCTAAGTCGTGCCTTGACACGTGGGAGCTATAGTCGCATCGAGGGTGTTACACAGGCTACATACTCGGCAATATCCTTCTTCATACCTGTCCACCAAAAACGTTCTTTCAAATCCAAATACATCTTGGTGTTTCCGGGGTGTATCGAGTATGGTGAGTCATGAGCCTCCTGAAGTATTAACTTCCTAATCTCTGTGTTATTGGGCACATAAACACGCTCCTCAAACCATAAGGTGTCGTGCTCATCCTCACGAAAACCTTTGGCCTTTCCTTTGCTCATTCTCTCTTTTATCTCGGCAATCTCTTTGTCATCCTTCTGAGCTTCTCGAATCTTTCCTAACAATGTAGACTGAACCTCCATTGTTGCAATAAAACCTCTAGGAACAATCTCCAATCGGATTCCCTGAGATCCTCTGCTAACTCCTTTGGTAATCCTGTGCTCACTAGGGAGTTAGCATAACTCTTCCGACTCAAAGCGTCTGCTACGACATTGGCCTTGCTTGGATGATAGTGAAGCTTCATGTCATAATCCTTTATAAGCTCCAACCATCTCCTCTGCCTAATGTTCAGCTCCTTCTGTGTGAAAATGTACTTCAAACTCTAATGATCCGTGTACACATCACAACGGTTTCCAATAAGGTAATGTCTCCAAGTCTTTAACGCATGCACTACGGCTGCTAACTCCAAATCATGTGTGGCATAATTCAATTCGTGCGGTTTTAGTTGTCATGAGGCACACGAAACAACTCTTCCGTCCTGTATAAGCACACTTCCAAGTCCTAGGCGAGAGGCATCACAATACACTTCGAAATCCTTGCGTATATTCGGCAAAATCAGCACTAGGGCGGTGGTCAAACGTTTCTTTAACTCCTGAAAACTTGCCTCACATTCTTCCATCCATTTAAATTTAGTACCCTTCTTCAATAACTCCGTCATTGGCTTCGCAATCTTGGAAAAATTCTCAGTGAATCTTCGGTAGTATCCGCGAGTCCAAGAAAACTACGGATCTCGCTAACTGAAGTGGGTGCCAACCATTCAGTGACTGACTGAACCTTGGTGGGGTCTACCGCTATACCTTCTCCTGATATAACATGTCCAAGGAATCCGACTTCCTTCAACCAAAACTCGCATTTGCTGAACTTGGCATACAACTGATGTTCCCTGAGTTTCTCGAGAACTAAACGCAAATGCTCCTTGTGCTCCTCCTCATTCTTCGAGTATACCATTATATCATCAATGAACGCCACAACAAACTTATCCAAATATTCCATGAACACTTTGTTCATCATGCTCATGAAGTAGGCAGGGGCGTTAGTCAATCCAAACGACATGACCGTATATTCATACAACCCATACCGTGTGGTGAATGTTGTCTTTGGTATATCCTTCTCTCGTATTTTTAACTGGTGATATCCTGATCGAGATCGATCTTTGAAAACACCTTGGCTCCTTGCAGTTGGTCGAACAAATCATTGATCATCGGCAGTGGGTATTTGTTCTTGATCGTCACCTCATTCAATGCATGATAATCAACAACCATTCTTAGAGACTTATCCTTCTTCTCAACCAAAAGCACTGGGGATCCCCATGGCGATGAACTCCGTCGAATGTAACCTTTCTCCAATAACTCCTTGATCTGTTTCTTAATCTCCTCCAGATCATTTGTGGGCATCCGATAGGGTCTCTTTGATATTGGCCCTGTACCTGGCAATAGCTCTATCAAAAACTCGATGTCTCGATCAGGTGGCATGCCTGGTAACTCCTCTGGAAAAACATCCGAGTAATCCTTCACTACTGGCACTTCCTCCTGAACAACTCCCATGAGGGTATT
Organism: Triticum urartu; assembly: GCF_003073215.2. Taxonomy (NCBI): domain Eukaryota; kingdom Viridiplantae; phylum Streptophyta; class Magnoliopsida; order Poales; family Poaceae; genus Triticum; species Triticum urartu. The sequence goes on along the minus strand of NC_053025.1, from coordinate 179,596,064 downwards.
TACTTGACTCCTCCTAGGCGCATGCCTAGATACATACTTAATCATTTTTCCCTCCGGGGTGGTGAGATAAATCGACTTACTAGCACAGTCAATGCTTCCTCCATGCTTTGACATCCAGTCCATGCCTAATATCACATCCAATCCTTGTGACTCCAGGATTATTAGGTCGGTCGGAAAAACATGGCTACCAATGGTTAAGGGTATCTGGTCGCACCATCGACTAGCCATATACTCTGTTCCAGGTGAACTCACTAACAGAGGGGTCCTAAGGGTTTGGGTTGGTAGTATAAACTTATCCACGAATTCCCTTGATATGTATGAATGCGATGCACCAGTATCAAAAAGAACAAGGGCGGTAAATGACTTAACCAAAAACTTACCTATAACCGCGTCTGGCTGCTCTTCAACCTCCTCCATGTTAACGTGGTTCACTTGTCCTTTGTTGAATGGATTGGGCTTCTTCCCAGCGCTCCCATTTCCGTTTTCATTCTTCGCTTCAGGGCACTCCGTGTCATAGTGTCCAGTCTTCCCGCACTTAAAGCAAGTAATGTGACTTAGATCTCTCTTGGCAGGTGTGGCTGGATTGGGGCGGTTCTGATTGTTGTTTGCTCCGTTCCCAGTCCCATTCTTAGAACCATTGTGGTTATGCAAACTTCCTCCGGTGTGGTTATGACCTCCATGGTTATGAACAAGTCCTCCCGAGTTCGGGGTTAGGCGAGGCTTCTGTTGAGCTCCTGAGTTATACCTCCCTTGCCCATACTTCCTCTTACGGCTCTCAATTTGCTGTTGCTTCCCTTCAATCATCAGAGCCTTATCTACCAACTCCTGGTAGTTGTTGAATGTTGCCACCATCAACTACATGCTCATCTCATCATTCAGCCCTTCCATAAACTTATCCTGCTTCACGGCATCTGTGGCCACATCATCCGGGGCATAGCGGGATAACTTACTAAACTCATCCACGTACTGAGCTACAGTACGGTTCCCCTGGCGTAAGTTGCCAAAGTCACGCTTCTTCATATTCATAGCTCCAGTTGAGACATGGGCGGTGCGGAAAGCTTGCTGAAACTGATCCCAAGGGACGTTGGCTATGGGGAAAGTGGCCGTGTAATTCTCCCACCATGAGGCTGCTGGTCCATCCAATTGATGTGCGGCAAAGCGCACCTTCTCAACATATGTGCAACCTGCGGTGGTCAACTCCCTTCCAATACGGCGTAGCCAATCGTCAGCAACTATAGGCTCGGTGCTACTGGAAAACACCGGTGGCTGCAACCTCGGAAAGCGAGCTAAGTTGTCAACTTGAGGTGGGTTGTTGTTGTTGTTGTTGTTGTTGTTGCCTTCGTTCTGGACTAACAATTGCATCAAGGCATTCTGCTGCTGGATCAACTGAGTGAGCTCTGGCGGGAAGGCAAATCTGGTGTCACGTCTCGGAGGCATCTAGCGGGTTTAGAGGGGAGAGATCAGAATAGAAAAGGGGTCTAGTGAGAAAGCACTACCCATATGCACGTGAGACAAACACAATCATTTCACTGAATCAAGCAAGCACGGAGATACAAACGGTCTAGAACTATCATAAAAGTGCTCAACTACTACTATATACATGGGGGAATACTACTATCATTTGGTGGTCATCTAGAAATTTTGATCGGTGGAAGACTCCATGATGTCTGCTCCAGCTTCGTCTTCCAAGTCATCATCACTGGGGTCGGAGTCGGTGTCGTCGATGATGATGTAGTTCTCCAGGCAAGTGGAATCGTCGTCCTCTCCTCCCGGCGTGGGGTCTCCCATGAATACTCTGATTTTCTTTATCAGGTCATCGTTCTTCTCCAATAGTGTTGCAATTTCCCCCTCATATCCATCGCGCGTAGACTTGAGTTCTTCTTCCAGCTCGATGATCCTTGTCTTCGCCTTCTTCAAATTTATCATGTCTGCGCACATCTGATTCTCCTGGCGTCGAATGTGCTGGCTTAACTCCTGGATGAAAGCTACAATGGACCTGTCCTTCTTGGTGCTGATCATCTCCCATTGCTCATCTCAGCGCCCACATATCTGATAGATAGTGTCCTTAAGATCCTTGTTGTAGACTTCTCCAATGCGTCCCATGGTAATGTGGGCTTCCATGCTCTTGCCTAGACTCCAGGTGGGTGTTTCAAAAGAAAATTATATTGGCTTAGTGGTTGGCGAGAACGTCCTTCCTGGAACTTGAACTTGAATCATCCAGCGCTCCTCTTCTGGTAAGGTGGCATTGTACATCCCGGTGAAGCTTGGTATTCCAATGTTCAAGTATCTAGTGAGTTCCTTCAAGTGGCGTCCAAAGGGTGTCTTCATCCGGTTGTGCAAACTTGTTCTTCAATTCCGCCATCCTAAAGAGTAGAAAGTAGGAGAGGAGTCAGAAATGAGTAGAGAAGAGTGACCTATGGCTTATCTTAATGGTCGTGTCCTACACTCAACGTGTGCTCTGATACCATCTTGTAGCGACCCGACCTCAAATGGTCAAGTCTCTGTGCTTCAGTGTCATTCCTGGATCGGTAATGCTGACACACACAGTACTCGAAGGATTTATAACAGAGTAGCAATCACACACTTATTACATCGAATGTCTCAAAAGAGAACTTATTACAATAAATATGGCTTAAGGCCATCTAATATGATAACAGCGGAAGGCTTGGAAGATAAAGTGAGTCCATCAACTCCAACGGCATAGCTGAGTTGCATGGCAACGACCTAACGAACCTTACTCCTTATCTAAACAGTCTGCAACATAATATGTTGCAGCCCGAAAACGGGTCAGCACATGGAATATGCTGGCAATATAACACAGTAGAGCAAGAACAGAATAATGCTATCACTACATGCATATTTGGCTGGTGGAAAGCTCTATGGTTATAGTTTTTGCGAAAAGCCAATTTTTCCCTACAACAAAGGAATAAATTTTATTTAACTATCATGGTAGTTGAATCATCATTGAGAAGGTTCCTCCAACTCAATCCCAATTAAAGTAATTATCAACCCAACAATATTAAATTAGAGTGATGAGATACTTAGGATACTCCAAGTACTAGATACTCAAGATTGTCCATAACCGGGGACACGGCTAACCATGATTAGATTGTACACTCTGCAGAGGTTTGCGCACTTTTCCCCACAAGACTCGATCGCCTCCGTTGGATTTCTCGCACTACATGGTGTTTGAGAAACGGATGACCGAGACACAGTCTTTCAAAAACATTAACTCTTTACTCCGGGCAGACCATACCAAACCTACATCCCTCTACCTGTTGATCCACCTCTTCAAGAGCTCATGCGACCTACTCAACTATGCTAGAGCCCATAATAGCTTGTGGCTACACACGGAAGTTTCTAGCATGAAAATATCTCAGTTCCCTTTGAGCCTGGGTGGCGGACCTTAGGATGATCACACGAGCACTCCGGGATATCCTAGGACAACATTGGGTTCTCCAGGTGCCCGACAAGCAATCCACCCAGATGCGTATTAAAGTTGCCACCTTAAGTTGAACCATTAATTAACAATCTCACATATGTCATGGATTCACTCAACCAAACCACGTCTACGAGCATAGCATAGCAATATAAGCAATACATAGAAGTAACTCCCAAGGTTTGAATATAACAGGGCAATAGGTTCTACCTCATCAGCTACTTCCCAACCCACATGCTAATCACATCCTAATCATGCAATGTTTGAGGATTGAAACTAATGCATAAAAACTGGGTATGGAAGGAGTATGATCAATGTGTTACTTGCGTTGCTAATGATCCGCAAAACCTAGGGACTCGTAGTAGCACGCTTCGCACTCCGGGAATTCTATCGTAAACAGACAATAGCATACATAAGCAATCAAGGAAAGAAACACGGGTAAATCTCAAATAAGAAGATCTAACCAAAAAGTTCAACTTAAGAACTCCGGTTTGCGAAAAGAATCAAATCAAACGGAGCAATGAAACTCAAACTGTGAAAGAAACAAGACCCATTTACTAATCTGAACTAAAGTCAAATTTTACAATACCAAAATCTTGTTCAAGTTGATTAAACAGGAAGAGGGTTTCGGGACGAAGATCTAGGCGCTTGAATCGCCTGATTCCGATAAACGAGCGAAAAGATAAACTAAAACGAAAATCGGATCAGAAGTCGCGATCGAAAATAATCGCGGAAAAATCCGAGAAAAAGAAAACTGACGAACAGGCTAATGAACGAACGTTCGTTATCTGTAACTAACGAGCGAAAATCGTTCGTTAAAACGAACGTACGGACGAACGTCCGCTAAATAAACTAAACCGAGAAAACCGGCAAACCGATCTATAAAAACAAAATTAGGGTTTCTAAAAAAATGAATCAGTTTTAAAAAAACGAACGGCGGCGAGGCGTATACCTCCGGCGAGGCTCCGGCAAGGCGGGGCGGCTCCGGCGAGGTGGGGTGGCGGCGGCGGGGTGCGCGGCGCGGCAACGGGCGGTGGCGGCGGCGCTGCAGAGGCGGTGGCGACGCTGCAGAGGCGGCGGCGGGGTTGGTGGTGGGGGAGGGGGTCCGGTGGCGGGGTATTTAAGGAGGGGGGCTGCTTGCGCGAGAGGGCAAGCGGCGCGGGGAGGCGGAGTCCCGGCCGGACTCGGGGTCGGGGCGGCGGCGGCCTCCCAGTCTCCTGGAGGGAGACGGCGGCGCGGGGCTAGCGGGCCGGCTCGGCTGGGCTTCGGCCCAGTCGGGCGCTGAGAGATTTTTTTAAAAAATAATTTCGCCGAAACTTAAATAAATCCTAGAAAATAAAATAAAAATCTAAATATACCAAAACGAATTTTCACCGTCTAAATAAAATATTTAGAACGAGATGAACGTTTTTTGGCCCTAAAATGCAATTTTGAAAAACGTGCAATTTTTCTAATGCAAATAAAATGGCAATAAAATCTGAATAAAATCAAATATTTGATTTTAATATTTTTCCTACAATATTTCGTTTATTTTTGGGAAGTCATATTATCTCCTCTCATATATTTTAATATGAAATATTTTCGGAGAGAAAAATAACTAAAACCAAAATCCTTGTTTCAATATTTGATAAAATTCAAATATGAAAGCAATGAAATCCCCAACTCTCTCCGATGCTCCTTGAGTTGCTTAGGATTTCAAGGATCGCGAAACGCAATGCAGTAAAATACGATATGCATGGATGATCTATGTATAACATTCCAAATTAAAAATTTGGGATGTTACACTGGTCCTATCCCTTTCTTCCTTCTCTTTTCAATCTATAGAAAAATAGGAAGAAAGAAAAGAGAGAAGGAAAGGTTTGGGAAAGAAGTGGGCATGGGGTTAATTTTCTCAGACTCGGAAAAATGAGCTTAATCCAAGAAAATAGGAGTGGGCATGGATGCAAGGTTTAGATTCAAACACATTTGCATTAATTCAAATGGGTGAATAGGGAGTGGGGGTTTGGAAGGTCCAAAAATGTTGATATTTTTGGTAGAGCTTCGATGAATGGAGAAAGAATTATCGACAAGGTTTGGAGATCAACTCGAAGCACAAAAGGCATGGGATTTATTTTGCACGTGTGTTATGGTCAATCCTAAATTAATGGAATATTTTATAATAGCTCCCTAAATATTAAGAGGATATATTATAAAGAGAAGTCGCCACGTGAATTCCCTTGATTTAAATGGATCAAAGATCCATACAATTTATTTAAGAAGCATTTGGGTTGGTAAAAATTAATGTCATGAAGACATGATGCAATGCAAGATGCTATGAAGAATGCAACAGACAAATAAGTCACACGGCGAAACTCAGAATCCATAGAAGGCATCTAAAGTGTCGGTCTTGAGTCGTTACATGGTGATCGCACACTCTCCGAGAACACCTTAGGCATGCTGCATATATCATCGCTTCCACTAGTCTCTTGTTCTTGACTTCCATTCTTGTGCACTTTAATTCTCGCCAAAAACACTTCTCCATTATTTCCACTTTCGTGTAGCTTTTGCTTTGAATCAGAACTAACTTGCAGGCACATTCCAATAAACCTCTATAAAGGGAAAAGACCATTTCCTAGCTTTCGGTTTGATACTCTTACTTCAGAAAGGCTACACCACGTGCATTTGCAGGACATCAATGCTCATGTCCGACAGCGATTGGATCGTCACAAGCATGCTGTGGCAAGAACTATACGAGCTCTACGATGTCATATGAGCTCAACTTATCACCCCTAAACATACGAACAAACAGAGCACCTCAATTGGTGTATGGCGACATACCTGCAATGTGTTGTTCGCGCCTGTCCAGAAAATAGTTTGAATGATTGCATCTACCCGAGTACTAGTACAGCACCATGTACCATTCTGCTCTAGATAATACCCCGTTCAAAGTGCTCTATGGACACGAGCCTCGCCATCTCCTCATTGTGGCGGACAAGGCCAGTGTGGTGCCTGGCATACACACCATGCTACAAGAACAATGTGATATCAGCTACTACGATAACAACTCCTTCAAGTCTAACAATGGATGAAGAATCACGCAAATAAGAAGCATTTTGAGCACAGCTTGCCTTGGGTGACAAAGTCTTCCTGAAGATGCCACAGTACATTCAAACATCTTTAACAACGAGGTCCGGCCACAAGATATCATTCTGGTTCTCCGAGTCATACATGGTGCCCCGACGCATCGAATACATTGCATGCTGCCTAGACCTGCCAAAATTAGGCCAAGTTCATCCCATCATCCGCGTCTCCCAATTGCTAACCCCCCCCCCCACCCCACCCCACCCCCCACCCCTCGGCGAACGTCTTTCAGCAACAAGCTCAACTTATTCGGCAGCATTGCGCCAATCATGGCATGTGGATTACTACATAGGTATGTTTCAAGTGATTTGTTGGCATGCATTCTACACAACTTAGGAGAGTGAAGGTGATCTACATCGTTGGTTTCCAAGAGGGGTGGCATGGGCATACGCCATTTCTACAAAGGAGGGGGGGGGGGGGGGGGGGGGGTCACGACACATGGGTTGTGACCGGGTTGCGTCCCGTAATCCCAGGCCTAGGCCCATGAACTACAGAGTCGCGTGAGTGAGCAGCTCTCCTGCCTTCTTAAGTAGAGAGTACACGTTGCGTCCCGTAATCCCAGGCCTAGGCCCATGAACTACAGAGTCGCGTGAGTGAGCAGCTCTCCTGCCTTCTTAAGTAGAGAGTACACGTTGCGTCCCGTAATCCCAGGCCTAGGCCCATGAACTACAGAGTCGCGTGAGTGAGCAGCTCTCCTGCCTTCTTAAGTAGAGAGTACACGTTGCGTCCCGTAATCCCAGGCCTAGGCCCATGAACTACAGAGTCGCGTGAGTGAGCAGCTCTCCTGCCTTCTTAAGTAGAGAGTACACGTCGTATTGCTTTGTTGATCATGTATGAACTGAACTCTTCTATAGCAAGCTTCACTCTGAGATTATTCCCAAACCCCCAATTCCATCTTGAATCCTATTATCCTAGGTTCTAGTTCGTTACATCAGGGACGAGTAGTGCACGGGATCAAAAGGAAAATCTCGCCCATGGGACAAGCACAGTCCCTAACCTTTCCCAAGGAATGCCTCTCCTTGCTTGTCCCCCTCATCCGGCTAGGACGAAGAGGGAAGTGACCCTCCACACGGGCCTAGTTCTTTAGAAAACCCGACAAAGACAAGACCCAACAAACCAAAATTTTGACTAAAAACAAATTAAAATCAATCAACTGGAAATTAGCAAAAATAAAATTCTACGTGGATATTAGCAAAAATAAAATTCTATGGTGAACACAAGCTGAAAATTAGCAAAAATGTAATTCTAAGGTGAACAAAAAAAATAAAATGTATAGCGTGTACTGCCCACCACACTTCGTCTTTCATAAGACTAGTTCAAAAGGAACGGAACCAACTAGTGAGAGGACATAAAATACAATGAGGATAAACTACTGAGAGGACTATAATAAGCTCCAAAAGAATATGCATTATAAGATTTCACGATAAAACAATATGAGATGGTAAAGCCATGATACAGCAATGCAAATACAAGAAAACTGATAATCGTTCTCCCCACAGCTCAAACCAACAAAAAATACAGTTTCAACACATGCACTTCTTTGAAACCCAAGCACCACACTCGATGCACTTCACTCCTGTGGCCAATTCACATGTCTCATGGACACACGTCATGGCAAGTTCTCGTTAGCCTCGCGCATGATCCGGAAGGGTTCAAAACATTATTGACGTCCAACAAGAATCTACACAGGAGCCCAAAAAGAAACAAATTCACTAAACAATCAAGAATAAGATACGTGCAGCCATTAACCAATACCAAATTGTAGCAACCTGTGCTGCCCCCTCTCACTAGTCATCTAGGTAGTAGTAGGACCCTGCATTCTTTTGTTCTCTGTCCTTAGTAGATTCCAGTTTGTTGATTCGTGGCCTGTAGTTGGTCGGGTCTCTTCTAAATGTAATGTCAAGATGCTATCAGAAAACAACAACAAAAACAAAAGGGAAATTAGCACCCCAAAACAAAGAGTCTGTAAACAAAACACTACTTTAATGTTTGCATATGCAAATCTAGAATTGGAGAATCCTACTGAAAGTTAATCTTACAGAAAGCTGCATGCCTACAACTCAACCAGAGATGGAAGATTCGATTACTACTTCCTGCATTCTGGTTTATTATCCCACAAGTATTTTTATTTCAAATTTTGACCATACATTTAAATAATAAAATACTCCACCTAGGAATCCTTTTTTCTCCTTTTTTTATGTAGCAAAAGTAGTATCATTAGAAACTTGTAAGTAATAAGACCCTACATCCTGTAGGAATCCTTTTTCTCCTCTTTTTTTTTGAGTTTTTTCCAGCCTCTTCCTAATCTATATAGAAGATACATGTAATTCTGGGCAGTAGAGGGGGTACAATTTCTGGGTAGGTTTTGCTACGAGCAATCAACCGCCATAGAATCAGATATTTAATTATTTATAGCTCGGTTCTCGACGTGTCGAGTGCTCTCTACAAGAGACCCGTCAAACACCGCCGCCCACCACAACAACATCAACGCTGTGTCGCCGCTCATGCACCGTAAGGCCTATAAAAGCCCTCCTCCCCATCGCTCGAGTACCATCCCGGCCATCATTCACCACTTCCGTCGTTATCCTCCACACCTACTGTTGTTGATCTGTGCGTGAATTGCGTGGGAAATTTAGCTTTGGCATCCATCCATGCACACACCGTCGGGGGCCAAGTTGCTGCGCGCCGCTGTGCCGCCTCTCCATCCCAGCACCTGATCACCCGCCGAAGCCGTGTCCGCGCGCTGTCTAGCCATCCAGGAGACCGGTCGCCGATCACCACTCCGGTCGTTGTCCCTGTCCTCGACGGACGAAGCCCCACAGTTCGCAAGATCCGCACAGCCGCACCATCTGTTGTTGTTGCCTCGCGCTGTTTCTCCATTGGAGCCACACCAGCCAGCGGGGAGATAAGGTGGAAGCAGCGCCTCCTGACAGTTGCAGGCTGCTCAGCATCAGCGCTTACCGCCGCACAAATCGACACAGGGCACACCAACCCAGCGGTGGCCAACACGCGGCCAAGAACTCATCAGCAGTGCAGCAATAGCCACCAGGACGGACATGCACAACCCTTGGCAGCAGGTCGTTTCACCGGTGCTTATTTCGGTCGGACAACAAAAAGGTATCATTACTTTTTCATTCTTTGAAAGATCTATACCTAACATTTTTGTTCTTAAACATATGTGGACAGTTTGGCAGATAGATGAAGTTTGTGGCTCGCTGCCGCAGTTTTTGTTAGCTAACAAGTATTGACGGGTATTGGCAGAATATCAAGTAGTACCACCTTGCAAATAAAAATACGTGAATCAGTATAAGTATTCCATGGTTAATGGTCATGGCAACTTGGTGCAGGTTAAGGAATATAGAGGTGACTCATGTACTGCACCAAGAAAGTTAGAAGATCAGCTAGAGTATTTTCACTTATGTGGAGAGCCGTGTCCGGGTTGGCGACTTGGCGATATGCCGGTGATTGGCGACTTGCCGTCCTCTTCCTCCTGATTCTTGTTCTTGATTCTTCTTTGTTCTTTCTTCCTTTTCTGATTCCCAACTCTTCTCTGTTCTTTCTTCTCCAATCCTCTTGGTCCATCCAGATCTGAAAAATCATCTGTTCTCTGTTCCTCTCCACAGTTCGTAGAGGAAGAGGTCAAGATTGATTTTTGTCTCCCGGTTTAGATCAAATCCAATTTTCTGTGCTTTTGTGGGGATCTTCTCAAGCGTGCAGATTCCCTATTTATCCTGATCCTAGGTATTTATTCCTCTTGTTCGGTTGCCTCACGCAGTCTTCCATCGGTTGTGTCTTGTGTTAATCGCTAATCCGTCAGATCTGCTGCGAGCCGCCTCTGTAGCTTTTGATTCTCTTAGTCCTCCTGCTAATCACTATAGTTTTGCCGGTGTCTTGATCCGATGAGCTCATGTGCAGAAGTCTCATCTCCCGGTTGCTCTGCTTTCTTGTGGCGTGTTTGGGGTTTCTGCTTTTTGGTGGCGTTGGGGGCTCTGCTTTGCAGCGGCTGCGAACATCCACAGGCTGAGTATCAAGGGAGATGAAGCTGATAGAATGGAATTGTCGAGGAAAAGGAGGAGCAGGAGGCGGACTTAGGTGGTCAGGTGGACTCGAGCATGACTCAATATTTTTCTTACGCAGTGGCACGCGGCCCTAACTCAGGCGTCACGAGGGCCATAGCTTGGAATTGCCGAGGTATGGGCCGGGGCCTCGGCAATGATCGTATGCTCTTCTTGGCCAACTTGATTCGCTCCACGAAAGCTCAGGTAACATTTGTCTCAGAAATTAAATCTTCCAAAGTCCATTCTGTCGATCTTGTTAATAGGTTTGATGGCTTTGGCTCATGTGGGGTGATGAACTCAAAGTCACTGTTCATAGTGCTTCCTTCCACTATATATTAGCTAATGTAGTCCATCTAGCTTCTGGGGTCCAATTTTGCTTGATTTGTATGTATGGTGACCCATATCATAGGCAGACTAGTGCCATTTGGAGTCAAATTTCCACTTTTGTGTATGATAATCTGGGTATGCCCATGATCTGTATGAGAGATCTCAATGACATCTTGTATGATACAGATGGATGTAATGGCACTGTGAATTACTTTCGTATGAATGCTTTTCGTTCTCTTGTTAAAAATTGTGGGTTTTTTGACATAGGTTTTAGTGGTCCGGCGTATACTTGGCATGGCAATCAGCACACTTCTAAACCCATTTATCGTCGTCTTGATCGTTGTTTGGTCAATGCAGAGTGGTGCATGCACTACCCTAATACTAAAGTTTTTAATCTGCCTATTATTCTTAGTGATCATGCTCCCATTTTAATGTCGACAGAGGGGAACTTTGTTAAACCCAGACAAGCTTTTAAATTTGAGAATTGGTGGCTGATGGAAAAGGATTTTGCCAATTTTGCTAAATCTGCCTGGAACAATTGTTCTCTTACTTCTTTTGCAGCCAAGACTTCTTCTTTGGCAGGTTCACTTAAAGTGTGGTGCAGGAAAAAGAAGTCACTACAAAGTGATCTTTTGAAGCTAGAAGAACAGATCAATCAGCTGCAACAACTACCATCTCAACAGCTGGACCATGCTCTTGAAGGTGCTCTCACGGTCAGGTATGAGCAGACTATTTCCAAGCTTCGGGTCAGTTCTTTTGGGCGGCTTAAAAAATAAGCCGCCTCTCCCCAGCTTAAAAAATAAGCCGCTCCCAAAATTCATGGAGGCTTCTAGATTAGTAATCCCATAACTAGTTCAGAAGCCCCAATAAATAAGGAAGGGGACTTATGACAAAAGCTAGGGAGGAGGCGGCTTATTTTTTAAGCCGCCAAAAGAACTGGCCCTTAATCATTTTTACAAGCAACGCAGCAAGAAAAATTGGGCTGGGGCTGGAGACCGTAATACTAAGTTTTTCCACCAGGCTGTTGTTAAACGTAGGAAGCGTAATACTATTTGTTCTATTAAGGATGAGAACAACATGCTGCATTTCAAACCTACGGCTATCACTAATCCGTTTGTCAATTATTTTCGATATATTTTCTCCTCTTCTAATAATAATGCTGATAGACCTCATGAGTTCACTCAATGGCCTAATGATACTTTGGATCCAACTTATTCTCTTCCTAACAAACATGAGGTTTTGCACATTCTTAAAGACATGAAGTTAAATGCTTCTTCAGGGCCTGATGGTTTCAATGTTGAATTTTACTTGGCTGCTTGGGATTGGATAGGGTATGAGGTTACTCAGCTTGTGGTCAATTTGTATCATACTGCTGTTTTGCCTCCTCACATTAATGATACAAATATTGCTCTCATTCCAAAGAAATTGGTTCCCCAAGTCCCTATGGACTATCGTCCTATAAGTCTTTGCAATGTTGTTTACAAAATTATTGCAAAGTCGCTTGCTAACAGGATTAAACCTCACCTTCCTAATTACATAGATCCAGCTCAGCAAGCTTTTATTGAAGGTAGAAGAATTAGTGACAACATCATTATTGCCCAAGAAATTACTCACTCTTTCTCTTTGAAATCTTGGAAACATAATGCTTTCATGCTTAAAATTGATCTTGCTAAAGCGTTCGATCATCTTGAATGGAGTTTCATTGTTTCTGCGCTTACACATAAAGGGCTGCATAGTCATTTTATAAATTTAGTTCATGCATGCATCTCTTCGCCCACGTTTTCTGTTGTTATTAATGGTCAGCCATCTCATAAGTTTAAAAATTCTCGGGGTATTCGACAAGGTTGTCCTATGTCTCCTTATTTATTTGTCCTTGCTATTAATGAATTGTCCATTGCTCTTAATGAGGCTCTTGCAGCTCATCATCTTCAGGGCATTTCCCTTGGACCAAACTGCCCCTCCATTCACTCTATTCTTTTTGCAGATGACTTGTTGGTTTGTGGACAGGCCACTCTTCAGGAGGCTACCACTATGGCTAATCTGATTCATCAATTTTGTGCTATTTCTGGACAAATTCCAAACTGGACCAAATCTGCCATTCTTTTCAGCACTTATGTTCCTTCTAATATTGTGCAAGATATTAAGCAAATTTTCCCTGTTTCTTCCTTGGATGCTAATTTTACCCATCTTGGTCACCCGCTGGTTCTTCCTGCTAAAAACAGGGTTGTTGCCTATAACTTTGTTCTCGATAAATTCTTGAATAAGTTGCCTTCCTATAAAGCCAACATGCTTTCTCATGCTGCCCGTCTTGAGTTGATTCGTTCTGTTTTTTCGGCCATCCCTGTTTATTATATGGCTAATATCTTGTTCACGAAGAAATTCATTGCTAAACTTACGGCTATTATTAGAAATTTCTGGTGGACAGGTATTAGAGAAAATGACTCTACAAAGAACCTTTGTCTTAGGGCATGGAAAGACATTTGCAATTCTAAAGATGAAGGAGGTCTGGGCATAAGGAATTTAAAGGCCATCAACGAAAGTCTTCTTCTAGCAGCTGCTTGGAGGTTAGCTAAATCTCACTCTTCTCATTTGTATCTTGTGCTCAAAGCGAAATATTTCCTAGCTGCTTCCATTTGGACAGCCACTGCTACTCCTCCAAAGTCTGCCTTTTGGGCTTCTATTCTAAAAATGTTACCCAAGCTTAGAACTCATTGTTTTTATCAAATTATGCAAGGTAACATTTCCATTTGGAGCATGCCTTGGTGTACTAATTGGAGTTCAATCCATGATCACCTTATACCACAACAATCTGGTTTTCTGTATCCTGCTTTGGTTAAAGATCTTTGGCTTCCAGGAAAAGATTTGGAATCATGCTCTTATTTTCTCGCTTTTCCAACAACCCATGGCTTCTGCTATTGTTCAAACTGATATTGTTGATGATGATGTTCCAGATTTGCTTTGTTGGGATCTTACTCCTAATGGCATTTGTTCGTCCAAATCTGCTTACAAACTGTGTTTGCAAGAAATCCATTCTAATCCTAGACATGCCCCTAGTGTTGTTCCTTCGGTATTAAAAGATCTTCTTAAATTGTTTTGAAAACATTCTCCCTAGGGTGCAAACTTTTGCCTGGAGACTTCTGAGAAATGCTTTGCCTACGGGATTGCGCGCTGGTCGTTTCTCAATTCACATTTCTCAGATGTGTTGCCGATGTGGTCAGCAAGAGGATGAGTTTCATCTCTTTTTTCTTTGCCACTTTGCTCGTGCAGCCTGGTTCTCCTCTCCTTGGTTTCTTAAAGCGGATGTTTTGCTTCAAGGACATTCTACGATGCATTCAGTGCTTACATCCCTCATTCAGATGAGGCATCCAC